>NC_142795.1:24925221-25247721 GCF_049724085.1 Artemia sp. Qi Xiang Cuo
AATATACTGAAAAACTGCACTACACAGAAAACTTTCAAATACTGTTTGTATCCGTTTTTCTCCACACCATCACCTTATCAGATTTTTTCAGTTGTAAGTTTTTTTTTTTTATTTGTTTATTTGTTTTTCTCTGTTTGGTCATTTTTTAGTATTGTAAAGAGTGAGTAAAAATCAAATAATGATAATCAATAATGACTGCGTGTGTCCATATTTCTGCTTATTATTGCTTATTAGATTCTGCAAGTTGTGATTTTTTTTTCTCTTCTTTTCCCCCTCATTTCATGTTATTTCTATTTTGTTTTAGTTTCTTTTAAATATTTATATGTTACTCTGTATCTGGTAATCTTTGATTTATATATTGATTTGTGTTGCATTTTACGTGTTTTTCCTCGTGATACTCCACGTATTGTGCCTCTGTACAGTTTGGGTTAGAAATAAATAATAATAATAAGAAAGGTGTTAAAAGTGAGTGTGGTAATTATTGAGGCATTAGTCTGGTCTCTGTAGTTAGAAAATTACTGAGTAATATTATACTTTTTAGACAGAGAGATGCTGTAGACAAAGTTTTAAGAGAAGAACAGTGTGGTTTTAGAAAAGTTAGGGGATGTGTTAACCAAATTTTCATTCTTAGGTTAATAATTGAGAAGTGCCTGAGTTGTCAAACACCTTTGGTCCTCAGTTTTATAGATTATGAGCAAGCGTTCAATTCTGTTGATAGAAGAGCCTTAGCGAAGGTTTTATCCTTGTAAGGTTTTATCCTTGTATCCTTGTATACGAGACAAATACATTAAAGTGATTAGTGCTATGTACAAGAATAACACTGCTGCAGTTAAGGTAGGAAATGAGGTTAGTAGCTGGTTTTGTATTAAAACAGGAGTTAAGCAGGGTTGTGTTCTATCCCATGTTATATGGATTATTTTGATGGATTTTGTCTTTAGGAGCACAGGAAAGGCAATGGGAGACCACGAAATCAAATGGGAGGGAAAAGTCTCCTGAACGTAGATCATGCTGATGATTTAAGCATCCTAGAGGAAAGTGAGCAAAATGAATGATCCTTTAGAGGTTTTGTGAGTTCGGGGTGCTAGAATAGGTTTGAAAATTAATGTTAAGAAGATTAAGTCACTAAGGCTAGGTATAAGTGAAGATGAAAAGGTGCCGTTAAGTAATGAAAAGATTGATCAAGTGGGCAGCTTCATTTACCTTGGTAGTATTGTTGGTGGAGATGGTGGTAGCAGTGAAGATGTTAAAAGTAGAATAGCCAAGGCTCAGGGTGTTTTTTCACAGTTAAAAAAAGTTTAAGAATAGGAGGATAAGTCTGCAAACCAAGAATAGAATATTAGAAGCTACAGTGATAACAGTAGTCAAAAATGGTGCTGAAGCATGGGCGCTTCGAAAAGCTGAATGAAGATTTGCTAAATATTTTCCAGAGAAATTGCTTAAGGATTGTTCTGGGCACCTGGCTGACTGACCGTTCAAACAATAGGCTGTACATAAAATGTGGTTCAGTACCGCTCTCTAGGGCTATAATGACAGAAAGGTTGAGGTGGCCAGGTCACGTTGTGCGGATGAAGGAGGGCAGATTGCCAAAAATTGTTCTTTTTGGCCATCCATTTGGGACCAAACAAGAAGCAGGTCGTCCTTGTCTAGGTTGGGAGGATGTCATAAAGAAAGATCTAAACGAAATGGGAATTTCATGGGAGGTTGTAAAAAGGGAGGCTTTGAATAGATTGGGATGGAGGAGGAGCGGGCGTAGCTGTGTTGGCCTCGGGCGGCTTGGTGCTGCAATGAGTTGTTAGTAGTAGTAGTTTATGCATCGGCGCGTAAAAACAGCTCCTCTCATTTGATCTGCTATCAGCAGTCCAATTACCCTGGAACACATAATGAACCAGTTCATTACCACAAACTGGTTGATAATACGATACATTTTTTTTCTTTTTGTATGTGATTTGTTCTTCTTTTTTTTTCAGGTGTTGAACTCCTATCCATTAACCTACAGGAGTTGGTACATTCCTGTGTTCATTTACATATTCCATGTCTATGGAATATGTAAATTATGCCATAGGATTTACAGACTAACAAAATCCTATGGCATCATTTACATATTCCATGGTCTGGCCATCATGTTGGGATCACCTCTAACGGGTTTCCTTTACAAAAGAATGGGCTCTTATGACATTTCATTTTATGCTAGTGCAGGATTTATCTTTGTGGCAGGTATTTTTGATTTAGTTACAATAATTCTTCACAAAAACGAAAACCAATTTGGCAGAAAAACTCACGTAAAAACAATTTTTAATATTGAACATTTAGGGTGTAAGCATTTTTACATAAATATTTTGGAAAATTCCCTTTTCTTAAAGACCTTAGAAATATACTTTCCCTTTTCTGGCCATCATGTTGGGATCACCTTGAACGGGTTTCCTTTACAAAAGAATGGGCTCTTATGACATTTAATTTTATGCAAGTGCAGGATTTATCTTTGTGGCAGGCATTTTTGATTTAGTTACAATAATTCTTCACAAAAACGAAAACCAATTTTGCAGAAAAACTCACGTAAAAACAATTTTAAACATTTAGTGTTTAAGCATTTTTACATAAATATTTGGGAAAATTCCCTTTTCTTAAAGACCTTAGAAATATACTGTGTCTCTTAATAGCATACTAAATGCCGTAGAATGTTTTGCAAGCATTGAAAAGAAGTTGAAAATTAACGTAACATCTACCGCCATCTAGGACCTTTGTTTTAATATTGAATATTTAAGGTTTAATAATTTTTTTTTTTTCATAAATAGTCCTGAATATTCCCTCTTCGTAAAGACCTTGGAAGCATACTGTGTCGCTTAATAGCATGCTATATCCCATAGAATGGGAGAAATGAAATTTTTTAGAGAATTGAACATTTTTGCAAGAATTGAAAATTGATGTAAAATTCATCGTCTTCTGGTAACCTTGTTTGAGAAAAAACCTGAATGCACAAAAAATGCTTAAAAACATTTAGAGACAGAAAAGTGTGTATAACAATAAAATCTGCTGAATTTTATAGAAAACTGGATTTTCTAATAAATGAAATTTTTTGGTCCACTTTGGACAGCATGGCTATGAACATAAAGGACTCGTTCCAGAACCGAATTATCATGATGATTTATAATATATTATTCGTTATTACCTTCATACTAAAGTCACTGAAAACTACAAATTCAACTTTTTTTGTATTCATAATAAGCAAGAAACAGTAATTTTTCAGCTCTTGGCACTTACAATACTGATAGTACTACTACTAACAGCTCATCCCAGCGTCAAGCCGCCTGAGGCCACCACAACGGTGCATGCTTCTACATATCAATCTTTTTGAAGCTACCCTTTTAACACTCTCCCAAGAAGTTTCGGTTTTCGGAAAATCCTTCCTTGAAACCTCCTTCCATCCCCATTTGGGGGCCACCTACTTTTCGTCTGGCCCTATACGGTTGGTCGAAAAGGATGATCTTTGGCAATTTACCATCCGCAGAATGTGTCCTAGCCATTTCAAACTCTCACTCATTATAGCCCTAGAAAGTGGGATAGAACCACATTTTTCATACAGCTTACTGTGTGAACGCGTACACAAAAGTATCCTTTGACAGATCCTCTGGAAACATCTGAACACACCTCCTTCGTATTTGGGAGGGCCCATGTATTAGAACCATACTTGACCAAAATACTTTTTTTTTCGTATTCTCCGGTTTTTTTGAAACGCAAATAATAACAAATTTATCATGATAATATTCATGTGGAACGTAGTTTTGTTGAGACTGGCATTTTTGTTAATAACTAAAAACGCTATGGACACTTAATCTTATTATCGTTCAAGGGCATAACCAGTATTTTTGTTGAGGTGTTTTTTTTGGGGGGGGGGGGAACTTTAAAAAGACATCAAAAATTTGTTTATATGCATTTTTAAGTTTTTACGATTTGACAAAAAAATTGAGGGCGGGGGGGGGGGGGTACGGTTTCTGACTTAAACATCGCTTTTGTCAGTGCAGTAGTTTTTCCCCTTTTAGTCCGGTTAATTTGTTCTGTATCTGATCAAAATATATATTTTTTTTTCTGATGGAAAGTCGAAAAACTCTCAGTGGTGTAAAACATCCTTCTGAAGAGGACAAATACCGTGAATGTTCTCTGGCCCAGATTTTCATGATGCAGGACGAAAGCTGAAAATTTTATACAGCTGAAAATACGATGCCGCTCTCCCTTTGTGTGGAAACCTGAGCAACACCGAGTCCAACCGAGCATCAGAGAGATCTGGCACAAAAATGATTAGCGATATCTGTCCTCTTCCTACTGTAAGCCTATTTCTTACTTAGCGGGTATTAGCCTACTAATTTGCCTGGTGGCGCAATTTTCGACGCGAATGATGCGGAGTACAATTTTCACTCATTGTCCAAGGCCCTTTCTGATTAAACATGAACAAATTCCTTGTATAAGGAGGGCCATAGGTAGGGCCGCTTAACCCAAATGCCCCCTTAGCTTTTCGCTCCCAGTCCTCCTCTGATTGTGGCCGACATTCTCTCGCAAGGCCTTGGCTAGACTTTATTCAACTTATTGTGACCATTCAATTCCTTTCTGTCCGGTTTGTGCCCATTTTTTAATACTAGTGATATGCAGGATATTAGGTTCAATTGTTTAGTGCCACTGATATATTAGCATCTTAGAATAAATTGGATGCCAAGCAAAAAGAACAGGCTTGCCTGCAGCTAGGTCCTTTTCATCCTCTTGTGCAATTATTTTGATTTGTATTGTTTTTTTTATGTTCAGTATTGTTTTGTATGGGTTTTATTTTTTATTTTCTTTTGTTACTCCAGTTTATTATAACGTTAGTGGATCAAAAGTAAATTATCAATATATGTATGTCACAACAAGATGTCAAAAGTAGTCATATCATCAAATACCTAGTTTTTTTTGTCAAGACCTGGTGAGTGATAAAATGAATAAGTGTGATAACTCTTAATTGTAAACAAAAGAACTTTTGATGAGTAAATTTAAGTTAGTTAGTTCTATGTGTTTTAAATTAGTATACAAAATAGATTCTTTGATGTAGGTTGGATTCGACCGGACCAAATTAGGGCCGAAGATCAGTTTCTGAGAATTTCATTAACATAGTTTTATAGCTTTTCAAGATCTTGTGGAAAACTTAGGTTTTTGATTAAACGACTGTTTATGTCATGTTTCTGCAAAATTCACACTATTTGCGAAAACACAGCTAAATTATTTGTATTTTCTATTAAATATTTCGATTCTTATTTAAGTTGAAGCAACTGTTCTCGTGAAAAGATAAAACAGATTATTTTGCTCTACTGTAAAATTGAAAAAAAATATTAGATATGACCATTTATTTAGGCATGATGATAACTTGCTGAATGAAACAACTTTAATATCTAAAGGTCTTGGCCTTAATCAAGTTTTGGATGCTTCTGAAATAAAGAAGGAAATTTATGAAAATGTGGCCTGACTCGACCATTGGGATTAGAAAGATCTAAAAAAAAATCTATCAAGATTACTAGAAAAATATCAAATTCTTAATTTTACTGATTACTTCTTTCTTATTTTAGAGATTAATCTTACTGACTACTGATTGCTAAAAGCAAGAACCGGTTTATAAAGCCTAATTTTAAACACCGGGAAAAAAAAGATATGGATTTACAAACACAGTAGAGAGAGAGCCCTGTTGGAAAATTTTTAATTAAATTGTGTACACAATAATTTGATTAAGAACAAAAATGAAACAGTGTGCTTGTTACAAATCTCTTACATACAATGACAATAAGGACAATCAGTTTTACGAATAAATAACATATAACTTCAAAAGCATCAACGGGAAAGCATTAGTTTCTGGAAATGCTTATTTTATAATAATAATTTATTCAAGCTCTCTGAACAGAATTGGAGCACAAAAGAAAATAGAAAAGGACATTCTCAACAGGAGACATACACTCAAAACAAGCACTAAAACCCAAGACAGTTCACATCAGCAAAAGATCATTCTTGTGAATCAGCTACGAAATCGGATTGAATTCTAAACCTGACCTTGAAATAAATCCTCCTCCCCCTTGCTTCCGTAATCTTAGCATAAAGAGAGAGAGAGGATGGGGACACTGTTCTCTCACTTTATCATTTCTGGATTTCCGATTTCCCTAGAGTAATCCTTACTTGTTTGGCTATCAACCCCCTTTCTAGTTCTAATCTTTTCACGTTATTTCCCAGCCTAACTTCTGCACAACTTCCTGATATTTATCTTAGTTTAGCCCAAGAACCTTTTCTCCTATCTGTAAAGCACTCTTGGAATGCTGCCTTTTATAGTTTACCTTCTTTTAGAGATAATACTTTCTCCCTGTGCCTAACGAATTAATTACCCTATTTACTCTTGCATTAATCAGGCCCAAATCGCCCATTAAACAGGTAACCCATTACACTTATCACTTTAGACATAACAATTTTTTTAGAAAACTAAACTAAATCCTCTAGCTTATTCCCCTTTTGAAATCCCCATATTTTACAACCATAGCTCACCACTGGTCTTAACTTACTATTGAAAATCTTGTTCATTAACTTAATGTCACTTAGGTCTATATTTTCTAAACTGCTTCTTAATATTCACCAAATCCACCCTTCTTCCTCTACTAGGCCAGTATGGTTACCCCTTCTATCATTTGACGAACCCTTGCATATATTTGTATCCTGTAGTCTAAGTTTTTGGTCATTTTGTACCCACTGGAGATTTGATTATCGATAGGACAATACATTTAAATTATTCAAAAATTTTGTTCCCTTTTTATTAACTGTACAGTAAGTAGTCTTGAAATATTCATTTTATATTTAAAAAATTATGCATTTTATTCCTTGTATAACATAAAGTAAGCATAAACTTAATTAACCCAAATAAAATAGGATATGTTTTTTTTCTTCTAGTTCATAGAACGAAGTAAAGAGACTCATGCTCTTGGACGTCCAAGAGCATGCATCAATATTAAATGTCACAGAAGTGACAGTTGTCAAGTATGGTTCCGAAAGGGTGGTGTCCCAGAAAGTTGACAGCTATGTTTAATGAATTTGAGAGGAATTGTGTAATGTTTGGTACTGGTTTGATAATGATTATGATGATGGCTGTAATGATTATGATGATGGTTATAATGATAATGATGGTTTGGTAATTGATGATGTATGACACCGGTTTGACCTACTGTCGAACTAGAAGCTCTAGATAAAATGTGATTCGGCCTATGGGAATCTCATGGAGTAGAATATAGCATTAAGCTCTGAACAGTTGTATTGAGAAAGAGTATTCACACATGTGTTGACCCCAGATGACATAATGATGCAATTAACTGTTAGTAGTTGTAGTAGTTATGTAACTGAAATTGTCTCAAATTGATAATTTTCCACAAAAATAGTTTTCTATACTTTTATTTCAGTAATCTTTTCCCAGTAATTGCAGTAATTTGCTGTATTTACTGTAAAATTACTAACATATAAGTAATTACGAAAAGGTCCTTTTGGGAGGAATTGGTTTCAAAATTTGGATACGGGAGACCTTACGGGAAAAAACTTAGTTAAGTAAGGATTATGTCTAGTATAAAAAAAAATTAAAGGTATCTTAATTAAAACTATCTTAATATAAACTTGATATAAAATATCTTGCATTATTTTTTATTTCTAATAAGTAACACTTGCAGCTTAAATCTTTACTGTTTATTTTTAATTTAGGATTTGAATAAGGTGGTGCTAAAAAAGAGTTATTCATCGTTTTTTCTGAGTCTGAAAATTCTTTATCTTTACAAATAATGTGTTCGGTCCAATTTTAGGAGACAATAACTTAGTACCTTCCACACTTGTTTTCTTCTCCATTGATTGGCATAAACAGATATAGACCGTCATTAGGTATTTATCTACAAACACGACGGCAAATAGCCTAATATGTGAAACAGTTAGGGAAACAGACGAGTGGATTGAATTAGTAACAAAGAGAAAAAGAATCAATGAAGGACATCTAATATTACCTAGCAAAATCTTACGACTGTCTATGCTCAAATAGATCGAAGAAAAGGAAAATCTGGTGCATAAACATGGCAAATCTCTCCTATTTAATGCGCCTATTTCAATGCTCCTATTTAACTTTAACAGTTTACCAAATTAGGCACTGGCAGAAAATAGGACTAAAGCTAAACTCTGACTGTTTCATTTCATTTACGCACTCTTTAACAGAGTAGTTTCAAAATAAGCAAATAGTGAATAATTTCATAACAAATAATAGGACTAAGAGTTTTTCATAATCAACTTTTTTTAGACCTTTTGAGTCATGTAATTTATGCTAGCGGTACAAAATTCAACTGAACACACTGATATGGGTGTATACAGAGGAAGGGTCTCGGGGCTCACCCCTCCCCGAAATCCTAAAAATTTCAAATTTCTGGGCACTTATTCGGACTATCAACAATTTTTTTTACTACAACTGTCACTTCTGTGACATCTAATATTGCAGTCCTTCTATTATTTTCCTGTTCTTCCAAACTTTTCTCAACTACAAAAAAAATACCTTGCACCATGTTATTCAAAGTTTCATGTCTTCATTGCACATACCTGCCATCCTAACAATAATGGTGGCCTACTTAAGACAACTGAAGTCATCCTTTTCGTCCATCTTCGCGGTACCTAACATCTTCATCCCCATTTATTCTTTATTTAATTTATACTTTTACCAAGGCATTTTTTTTTTAATTCAGCTCATATAATAATTTCTTATAGAATGCTTAATCGTTTTCGATTTCGTTAATTACGGTAAAAAATAATACAATTATAAATCTTACAAAGCGTATAAAATAGCTTATTTAAAAATTCGATGTATTCTAATGTTGTCTTTTTTACTTTTAGTTAAAGCAGAAGAACTCAAATCCAATTGAGATTTTGCCGCTGCCTCAAGCCTGCCGTTAAATTTTCCTTTTCGATCTGTGTGACCCTTATTTATTAATAGAATCGTTAGCAATAGTTGTTATTAGACTATTTTGTATTAGGTTTATTTTTTTCAGATATTTGTAAATCAGTAGCCTAATATCGTAATAACCCCTGTTGTTTTCATTATTGAAGTTTGAAAACTTGTCAGGTGTCTGGTTTCCCATTTTTACAGATATAAAATAGTAATTGGGAATCAGTTTAGCAGTTCAGAAATTGAACTGATTAAATTTATTTTTACCATTAAAGTACAGCCAAGCCAGGGACTTTGCAACAAAAAACTCGGCTAGAATATATGATTCAAAGGTCTATTTTCCAAAGGTCTCTTCAAAAATTTTGCAGAAATTTACCGTAAAATGGATTTTGACGTTATAACAGAAGACCTATAATATAGGAAACCTATACATTTTCTATTTGGTAGCTCACCGTCTTCTATTTTTGCTTCATGTATCAATTTTTTTGAAAAAATACTTACTGGTCATAAGCAGAGACAGACATCCTCTTTTTGTGTTAATTACTTCAAAATACGGTTATTTTCACTGAAATGTCATTTATGTAGACAAATGTCAACATCTGAGGAGCTAATTTTGACCACCTTGAAGTCTTTATTGGTTGTTAATACAAATTATGAAAAAAGGAAAGAAAAAGATGAGATTATGATATATGCGCCAATACCAACCTTAATATTAAAATTTATACCGTTTTTAACGAATGCGAGACAGCAGTTATACATATTTCTCAGCTTTAAACAAAATTACAAGATTTATGTTATCTTTTGAGTACAATACCGCTGATTTTAGTGTGGTAGTAATTGGTTTGGCTTAAGAACACCATCTCAAAAGTTATGTCCTCTCTTGCGCCCGGAACCAAAGCCCAAGACAAGCCTGTTATTCTTGGTCCCAAGAGACGACGAAAAATGGAACACAATTCAAGTTAAAAAAGAAGAAGCAGAAAAAGAAAGTGATGGGACCGCATTTCATTTAAAAATGTAGGGCTTACACACCCTTCTGTCCCATCGGGACTTCAGTGAAACGTGTGTATCCTGCGTATTAAACTTTATGCTGAGGATTGCAACTTAAAGCTGTGTTATAATCTTAACTCGGAGAATCTGAGATTGTTTTCAAACTATTGATAAGTACATCTGAAACTTAAAATATCGATCCTCATGGAAGCCTATGATAAATTGAGTTACAGGCTGCAAACATTTCTCTGTGGCGTCAATTCACGGAACTTAAAGGGGGGAAGGGTAGTTTTGTTGTTTTTTGTTGGTAGTTTTTTCAATGTAAGTACCCGAAAAGCCATTTTTCAAACAATGCCGACAAAAGGGCGTTTTTGAAAATCAATAGGAGAGGGATTACTTTTTCTTGTATTTCCAAAAGTCTTTATTAAATAAAAATATATAAGAAAAAACTGATCGTTTATAGCATTCAGCTTAAAACATGAATATAATACAGAAAAGGTTATATATTTGAAATCGTGTGACAAAAGTAAATGTTTTCAAATTCCAAGACTTTTCCTAAAATTCGGGAAAAACTGACGTTGACTACTTGGAAATCCAACTGAGCTCTGACAATGTTTTTGAAATCAGACAAAAAAACATTTTCCGTTTTCTCGAATAGGTGTTAAGTTTTTTGTTTATTGATTAGTGCTATAAGTTTGTAGGTTATAATTCTAATCCAAAAACTGAATGCTATCAGTCCCTTTTACCTTTAAATTTAATCTAATCCCCCCATGCATTTACGCATGAATCTGTAACGGAATAGGGGGCTGAAAAAAAGAAAGCGAATTGCGCAGAAAACATTTATACTTTTTGAGGAAGTCTAAAACCATTGGAATCTAATAGAAGGTAGGAGGACAAAGCCCCCTCCTTATCCTAGTTACGTGCATTGCCCGCCCGTCTTTATCTGCGCAAACAATTTTAATACAAGATATTCATTATCATCATAGCCCTTTTTGAAAGAATTTACGCCCATGCTAAGGGTATCTTCTTATTTGGAGGAGGGGCGGCTTCATTGAATGAAAACATATACCCTGCATTTCATCACTATTTATGACAATCGTGTGAATCAGCAATCCTAGAATAAGTAGCCAAAGTAAACAATCTTGATGTCACTTATATTTGAAATTGGATTTAGAAAATAAAACAGAGTAAAAACTTAGAATCTTCGCTTTTTAAGTATATCAGGCTTCCAGTGAATCGGATGTGTTTCTTCACTCTGAAAGAAAAAAACAACAAAGACATCGCTTAGAATCAATAATATAGTCAATAAATATTATAGCAAGACTTAATGTAGTATACAATCCAGTCTTTACAGTTAAACTACCAATATAACTTACTAACAGCTCATTGTACCACTAAACCACTTGAGGTCAACCCAACCGCGCATGCTCCTTCTCTTCTCCAGTCTGTTGAAAACAAATTCCTTTAAATCCTTTCTTATGAGCTCTTCTCTCCCAACTCTTATTCAAGGGCGACCTGCTTTTCCTTTGGCTCAGATGATTGGCTGAAAGGCGCGATTTTTGGCAGCCACTCACTTGTAAAAAATAAGTTGAATTTGTCAACAGACAATTCATCTAATAGGAGTATCCCATCTATCTTAAAAATCCATCTTTGTCATTGAAAATTTTGGCAAAGAAAAAAAAACGAGTTTCGTAAAAATGGAACAGATCAGCAAAACTGCTGGAATGAAAAATATGTTTTAGCCCATCTAGTTCACAGTCTATTTCACAGAAGACTATTTGATTATATGTATTTTACACCTGAATGAAAATATGCCGAATAGCTATGCAATATTTTTTTTGCACACATTTTTTCGTAAGTAGGTGTTTTTTAAGAAAAAAATTAGAATTCCTTCTCCGACGTTTTCACTATGTACACCGGTTTGGTATTAATAAGAATTTCCACGATTTTATTTGGTATCTAATATAGCAGTTTCTTCTTCTTAACGCTACAGGACCAAACAGAAAATATATGCTCCGTAATCTCTTTTATGATCTGGTTGCAACGCTGCTTCTTTATTAGATAATGACAAAGCAGGATCCTAATAAAACAATCTTCTTTTCGAGATCTTGATTATCACTTAAAACATTCCTTTTCAGTTTTAGAATAAAGTCAAAAATTTTAGGACAGTTTCTGTTTTAACAAAGACCCTTGAGGGACTGGAGCTTTACTGGAGAGGGACGGGCACTCCAATATTACAATGAAATGCTCTAACAAATTTTCCATGATTCTATTCAGCATCTAACAGAGAAGATATTTAGAAGTAATTCTGAAATTTACATTGACAGTTTTGTTAACTAGAATGGCTTTTTATATCAACCGGATAAATTAAGTCAGATGCGGCAGTCTTATGCGTGTGCATTTGCGGTAATTGTTCATTTGCGAGTGCATTTGTAGTTGGCATGTTGATGAGGATATTTGTGACAAGCCATATCAAAACGGTAAAATAAAGCACCAGTCACGAATGGTAGTTTTTCAGAGATTTCAGTTTTAATGGTAAGGATGTTCTAAGGGTGCTTTAGCAGACAAATAAAATGCTAGTAACAAATATCCAATGCAAAAAGGAGCTGGTCACTTAAAACGTCTAGGGGAAACCATGGCTGTCAAAAATAATATTTATTTAAGGAAAGTACAAAAAACGGTTATATTAATACAATATTCAAATTTGGTGCTAGAAACCACATGCTGGAAATATCTTCCTTTTCCTTTTAGGATTTCCCTTTTCCAGTCTAGGTAATAGGCACCCGGTCAAGAACATCAGTCTTACGGTTTGCTAGTCGCGAATATTCATGGAGGGACAAGCATCACAAAGAAGCTCGCAAATATCACTCTTAGAACTCTACTCTGTAAATCTTGGATTTAATTACAAATTCCATGAAAATAATCTTGTTACTTACCGCTGTTTCATCCTCTTTGTATAGCTTAATAGTTTTGTCAGCTTCTCCGGTTATCAATCGAGTTCCAGATTGATCAAATGATAGTGCAAAAATGCCAGCCTCACTGTCTAAGGACCCAGGTTGAACAGTTGTCTGCAAATATTGATTTTTATTAAATGCAAAGCGAGGCTGTATACGAAAATGAAGACATTTGTACACATTAGTAAGGGTCGAGTCAGAGTCAAGAAAGTATTTTGAAACTAAAATCTTATAGCTATTAAAAAATGGAATATCCTTTTTTCGTCTGAAAGGCATAGATAATACAGTATTTTTAAAGTTGACAAGAATACAAGGTAATCATGCTCGTCAAGTTCTGAGCTTTTCACAAGCGCTTTTATCAATTGTGCTATCTTTTAAACAGGGATTGAACATAGATTTAAATTTGGATTGAACCAAGGAAAAAATTGGCCTGTTATCAGTAGATGTCCCAGCGCAACTAGAGGTCTTAGTTACTTTTATTCGTTTTGCTCGAACATATGAAAAATAGACATATATATATATTTGACGAAAGACGGCATGGGTTTTCGCTATTGCGTTTTTTCTTCTATGTCAGCACACGTTGCCTAATGTTTTTTTCAAAACCTTTCTCTGTTATTTTACGTTTTCTGGGAGAATCCGGGATTCTCAATAACTACATAGGGGTTGTTTACCAGCTTGCGCATTCTGAAGGGGGTCTATATTATCTGATATCTATTCAGGTTGTATTCTTTCTCAATAATTTCTGGCTCTTACCACCCTCTTCAAAATTATGGCCTTATTTCTTTTGGTATGTGACTGAATAATGAAGATTGGTCCGATGTATACAATTTACAAAATCTGGATAAAAAATTGCTACTTTCCAAAAAAAGCTAATTGATAAATCTTCATTAATCAACCCATAAAAAAAAATTAATTAGAAGTAAATTGAATGGTAATTTCAGAAAAGGAAAACTGGTAAATTCGTATATAGGCTCGATCCCACTACAAAAATAAGATCGAGCAGTTGCTTACTAATGAACCTAAAAAAAATAATTAGAAGCAAATTTAATGGTAATTTCAGAAATGGCAAACTGGTAAATTCGTAAATCGGCTCGATCCCGCAACATAAATAAGATCGAGCAATTGTTTACTAATGAACCCAAAAAAACTAATTAGAAGCAAATTGAATGGTAATTTCAAAAATGCTAAACTGGTAAATTCGTAAATCGGCTCGATCCCACTACAAAAATAAGATCGAGCAATTGTTTACAAATGAAAGAAAAAAATAGTATTCCGATATTAAAAAGTTGCGTGGCTGAGTCCCCTCGTGTTACTGCCATCTTAATATCTTAAAAGGTTCCTCATTTCCATCATCCAGAGCTTTCCGGTATTGTCTTATTAATTACTTACACGTGATCTTTCCCATCTATCTCTACGTCTGAGATCGAAAGAAGAATTGGGCAAATTCAAAAAACAAATATTTGTCCTTTGAATATCCCATTTCCTCTTATTAATGCTTTCAGTGATTTCCTTTCAAAGTTCTTATCTTGTCTTGGCAATATTCTACAAATATGGAAACAAGGTTTCATGATCCCCTTAAAAAAGGGAGACGAAAGCACGGTTTTGAAGACGTTCATCCAATTTCTCTCACTCCTATATTAGCTAAAGAAAAAATCACAACTCTTACTGACCTGAGGCAATTTGCGAACCTCAAATCCACTTCTTCCTATCACTACCTTGTTTTTCGTATCTACTACATTGGAAAAATTCTCGGAAACCCTAATTCCTGGCTAAGCTTAATCATTAACCTTCAAAAAGCATTTGACCTTGTTAACCACAATATGTTGGTTGTGAAACTTGTCGCTGAATTTAATATTGATGCTTCTGGGTGAAATTGGTTGCCTCCTTCTTATCAAATAGATCGCAGGGAGTCAAATATGAGAATCACTATTCCAACACTCCCTGTCCACAATACCCCAAAGTGCTCTGACAGATGGAAATTTGTCGATAACCTAACGGTTGTTGAAACCTGCTTCAGAGATTTAATAAGCAGCCCTATGAGCATCCTTAATGACATTGCAGATGTTCCCTCAGACTTAGACATGAAAGTAAACCCCTCTAAATTCACGATAATCCCAATATATTTCTTAATATATTTCTCGTTTTTTAAATAATGCCAAGAATTTTGGCCCCACCTCCGCGGAGAAACACCCTCCCCACGGACAATTCAACCCCGGTGAAAATTTAACCCGGACAATTACTCTTAACAACTCTGCGCGTAAACTTGAGGTGGAAAAGAGAAAGCAGGACATATACAAATAATTTTGTATAAGAATTCTGACAAATTCCCCCAGTGTACAATTTCCCCTGAAAAGTTCACTCCCTGGAAACTTCCCTCCCCATGAAAAAACACCAAGCAGAAAATTTGTCCCCCCCCCCAACCACCCGAAAATGTATGCCTAAATCCATCAAACAAATAAAATGGGCAAACAATGGTCAAATTTTATAACTTAATGATCGTTCCCCTGGGGCTGTGGGGGGGGGTCATGTTGTATCCAAAGGCGTAGTTTTTTGGCGTTTCAACTATAATGAACAAAATGGCCACCTCAAAATTTGTATCAGACTATTTTGGGATAAAAAGGGGCGGGGGAGGGGGCCTAGTTGCCCTCCAGGTTTTTTGTCACTTAAAAGGTCACTAGAACTTTTAATTTCTGTTCGAATGAGCCCTCTCCCGGTATCACAGTTTATAGAATTAGCAGTATGATCATTCCCTATCTCACCCATTATAAAAACCCGGACCGAGTTGCAAGTGCTCCAGAGAACCTATAAACATAAGCGGCATTAGATCTTTTCACGGGTAGACAAAGAATAATCACCTACGGAACAAGTACTGACAAAACCACTTGGCTGGCTCACCAATAAGTGCACAAATAAGTGGGAGGAGCTTTTTGTTCGCACCGAGAATGAAGAGCCAGAAATCATCTGCGGTAAACTTACTGGTATATTATATAAACTGTGCCCGGTATTCTAGGACCACTGGGTCGATACAATGACCCCTGAAATAAAAACCAAATAAACACGCATCCGTTATCTTTCTTCTGGCAAAAAATACAAATTTTCACTTTTTTGCAAAAACGAACCTGAAACCTATACCGTAGGGTTTTCCGAAACGATGAATCTGATGGTGTGATTTTTATTAAGATCATTTGACTATTAGGGACTGTTTTCCTTTTTGGTCGAAACTAGGGCTAATATCTTGCGGTTTATAACCTTTAGTGGGGAAGGTTAAACATAATGAAACTGGCATATTTAAAACCGGTATAAAAAGCCGATTATTTGGATAAATCTATTGGTATCAAAGTTCTGTTTTTTAAGAGTTTCGGTTACTATTGAGCCGGGTCGCTCCTTACTTACAGTTCGTTACCACGAACTGTTTGATACCATCAGAACCCTAAGTCTTTCTTGTGCCCCATTCAAATGAGATTTTGTTAGTACAGAGATTTATCCAGTACCAATTTAAGCCAATCAGAATTCGTCATTGGATTGTTCAGTCAATCCGATGAAAAATCTGATTGGCTCAAAGTAGCGCTAATTAAGTCTGGGTATTAGTAAAATTTCATTGTGAAAGGGACAATAGTAAAAACAAACAATTTTCAGCGGTTTATTTTTTTGGGGGGAGGGGGGGGGGGTTGAGTACAGGTAGTTTACTGATGAAATCTCCAAGGAGGAAATTACAAATTGGATATCTTCTTTTTTTCTTTTTTTTATGTAAAAATCACGTATTTTCAAAATCTTCAGTGTGTATAGGCCTACTTTGAAATGTATGTGTAATTTATGAACTTTCAGTCAAGATAGTAAATCCAACTATCTCTATTTTGGTCAGAACCTACAGTCTTAAATATAAGTACCTACCATATTACATTAGGCCAAACCTACCTGCAAATGGAGAGGATGGTTTACTCTACGACTGGCCCAAATTGCTCCTCAGCTCCCCCCCCCTTCACTCCAAAGAAATTAAGACCTGAAACAAACTATTTTAGTATTTTGACAAATCCCCCTTAAAACTTAACAACCAACCACCTCCCTCCTATAGATAATACTTATGTGTAGCTCTGTACATAGAACATTAAATAAGATAACAAAAGAATATTGGTGTGAGAATCCACTTAAATTAGTGATAATTTCTGTATGTTTTGAAGTTTAACCTTATTAATTTCTACAAATTCTGAAGTACGTACTTTTCTTAGAAACAAATTACTATCTATTTAATAGCAAGTAATATATTAGGTTATTGGCTTTGGAGGTAACTCCCAGATAATCACCAATATTAAGCTCTGAAAAAATCAAGATACGTTATACAATAGGTAAATGAAACGAGTGAATATCATCATACACGATACTTTCTGAGTTAGCATGTTTCCATCAACCAAAGGGAGTATACACGCCATTTTTTTAATGTTTGTGCCCACAATGGCTGAACTACCAATATAACTACAAATGAGAGCTTACCAATCCTTTCTACTTTTATTAGAATTTATTTGAAAAAAACTAATTACCAGAAAGCAATGTTCAAATGTTTGATTATTTGACAATTTGTGTTAGTTCTTGGATATGCAGTAAGATATATATTTAAGTTTTAATTATAATTCTATTTTACCCACCCATATATCTACCCCCCCCCCTTAAGCGCTTGACAACACTGTTGCACTCCCACACTTCTCAGCAAGGAAAGGTACCTTAGACGAATTTTGAAATTTTGGCCCGAAGTCATTCTTAAACGAAAAATTTTGGACAGCTTTGTAATTATCAAATATATCAGCAAATGGTTACAAACTGTCTTTGAAACTGAAAGACAATATAAAGCATATAGGCTATACTTAAGACACTCCCATTGCTATTTTAGCCTCACATTTGCTATTAGTGACATCAACAGCCTTTAAATACCAACTGTGGTAAAATCAAACACAGTTGAATGGAATCAGTATTTGACATGTTTTGAATAAGCTTTCCATATTAGAAAATTACCCTTCTAATCAACAAACTAAGAAACGAGGTAATAGAAACCGAGGTGGAAACCCGAAATCGTTGAAGAAATATATGGGTTATGCAAAGAGGGTTTATTTTAGCCTCATAAGCACCAAAGGACTGAAAATTAGGACTTGGAGAAGATTAAATTTTATTCATATGTTTGATTGCCGGTGGGTTTTGGACTGTAAATCAGTGTGAATGGCGAGTTTTCGATTTTTTCTTTTTTTTTCTTTTGGGGGGGGGAGGGATTTGGATTAAATTTACAAAATGTTTAATAAAATATTCAAAGGAAATAGATGGATAAAAATTAAAAACTAACTTGATGTTTCTGGAAGTTATAACCGGTCCTCCAGTCCCAAAAGTTCACTGATCCATTGTCAGCACCTGATACCAACACTCCATCTGGATTTACTGCCATTGCGTTGATGATCGCATTGTGCCCGGATAAATTCTGGATGAACTTCCCATCAGGGCATTTCCATTGTTTGATATTGTCAGCTGACGCCGATGCAAAAGTATACCTGATATAACAAGATCAATTGTTAGGTTATTTACCTAACCTATTGATCTTCAGTAGCACTGCCCTGGCTTAAGTGGTTGTAAATATACACTTAACCGTCCTTATACAATATAACTACATACTAGTAAGTAAAACTGTGCAGCTAGTAAAGTAACAAGATACCGTAACAGCTTATGTACCAATCTTTAACCAGTTGATGTTGTTCAATCATGGTTCTATAGTTAAATCTTGAACGTACGATCCAATTCAATGGTTTAGTTATGGGTTATACTTGTAATACTGAGGTGTCAATAGATTGCCAAGTGCTTTCAAATTGTTAACCACATTTTGTTCTTATTCTCAAGCAAGAGCTAAAAAATAAAGAATGAATAAAGAATATAAATATCCAAATACCAAATTCAAATTTCTTAAAATCATAAACTTAAATAAAGATTTCATAAATATTATTTAACTGGCTGGTTCTTACGTATAATTTCTTTTCAAGGGGCAGGGGGGACTTCAACAAAACGCAGGAAATAGGCAAATTATATGAAAAATAGAGTAAAATATAGGAACAGATGTAAAAATCCCGAGAATATTTTATTATTTGAGAGGAGGGCAAGGCTATTGCTAGAGTTGGTGTTACCTAGGAAAATATAGCCCCCTCCTCCTCCTTCACACTTGGCACTGAGTTCCATTACGATGTGATAACAATGTAAAACCATATTTGATATAACCAGATAAAGTACCTGTATCCTAAGTATTGCACAATATTTAACTAAGCCCACTGGTCTAGGACACACATAGGAATTAATTTTAAAGGAGCGAAAAGGAAAAAGGAAAAGTCCGAGCCAAAAGGAAATCTGAAAAATCCACTGAACCTGGCATAAAATATAAACCATGTAATACGGAAATTAAAGCAATAAATGTGCAAATCGTAACATTTCAAGGACTCATAGTCCAAATTCTAGATTCTCTTTTTAGTCCAATATATATTAATATTCTCAGGATATTTAGAGATGACGCTTTCTCCAAAGTACGTCATTTTTTTCTTTTATCATTGGCAGACATGGTTCAAAAATTTAATAATTGACATCGAAATTGCTATGTCTTTAAGACCTAACACAAAATATCACTAAAGGAACTGGTTACTAATTAGAGTAGAAGGAAAAAAAATTGTGTTTCTTCACCGTCTTATATAAATAGTCTCTTGAAACAACACTTTTGAAATTACCACATCTAACTAGGTGGGGTTAGGTGTTTGCATTATCTTTCAACCCATGAACCGGTATTTTTTCAAATACTGTAGAACAGATAGAACAGATAACGGAGCCAAGGGTAAGGGCTTAGTGCGTTCATAAGAAGAGAGGAAAAACAACTAATTTTCACGGACACTCATATAACATTTAAATTCCAGCTTAGTTCAGAATTTTTCTAAATATCTCATTTTTTCTTTTGTCATTTGCATACATAGTTAAAAAAATTAAATAATTGAGATCAAAATGGCTATGTCTTTAAGATTTAACAAAAAACAACACAAAAGGAACTAGTCATTTATAAAAGTAGAAGAAAAAAAGGAAAAAAATTTTTTTTTTGGTTCTTCTACTGTCTTGTAAAACTAGTCTCCTGCAAAACTCCTTTTCAAATTACAACTGCTAACTAGGTGGTAACTAGCGAAACATGTTCACATTATCTGTCAACCCAGCTAGCGTTACTAGCAGCAAGAGTAAGGGCTTAATGTGTTCACAAGAAGAGAGGAGAAACAACTACTTTTCGCGAAGACTCGGGTAATATCTGAATTCAGTTCAGTTCATTCACCAGGAACTCATTCAGTCCAATTCAGTCCATCATCATATTCATGAACCTCGGAAGGAACTCATTTCAGTTCAGGAGGCCGCAAGAATAAAGTTTAAAGAATTGAAAATGTAATGAGAGTTTATGGCAAGCGAAATTTTGGTTCGATATATCTCCTTGAACACTCCTATATAAGCTGGAATATGCTACTACGTCCACCAAGGCCAACTCTACCAGATTTGTCCACCTCGAACTCTAAAAACAGTACGAACATTTACTTTACAAAATCTAAATCAGTTCAGTCACTTATCGTATTGAAGTGTAAAAGACTTTCTTCTATCTAATCGCAGTCTCAGAAATAAGCGTAATTAAATGAAGGGGTTAGTCTCAACTACATTATAGCTTTTAATACATCATTTTTCATTGGGACCACTCCTGAGCCGTGTATTGTCTGCATTGTTTGAATTTAAAAACATTGCCAAAAATGAAAATTTATTCCTGAATATGCCCTGAAGTTTAGACATAGATTACTGTAATCGATTGCAATTACTTACTGAATAGGCACAATTGTTATATCAAACAGTTCGTGGTAACGAACTGTAAGTAAGGAGCGACCCGGCTCAATGGTAACCGAAACTCTAGAAAATGGAATTTTGATACAAATAGATACATCAAAAGAATCAAATTTTAATGCTGATTTCAATTATATAGGTTTCATCAAGTTTAGTTTTACCCATCAAAAGTTAAGCGCCTGAGAAAATTTGTCTGATTTTCGAAAAAGGGGGGAAAGACCCTCTAAAAGTTATATGACCTTAATGAAAATCACACCATCATATTTCGCGTATCAGAGAACCCTACTGTAGAGGTTTCAAGCTCCCATCTACAAAAATGTGGAATTTTGCATTTTTTGCCAGAAGAAAGATCACGGGTGCGTGTTTATTTGTTTGTTTTTTTTTTGTTTTTTTTCCAGGGGTGATCGTATCGAACCAGTTGTCCTAGAATATCGTGGAAGGGCTCATTGGAATGGAAATTGAAAGTTCTAGTGGCCTTTTTAAGTGACCAAAAAAAATGGAGGGCAACTAGGCCCCCTCCCACGCTCATTTTTTCTCAAAGTCACCCGATCAAAATTTTGAGAGAGCCATTTTGTTCAACATGTTAGAAAATATTTCAGGTATGTCTTTTAGGATGACTCAGTCCCCCGAACTTCCCGGGGAGAGGGCTGAAAGTTATGAACTTTACCCAATGTTAACATATAGTATTGGTTATTTGGAAGTATACAGGCGTTTTAAGGGGAGATTTTTCCATGTAGTGGGGGGGAGGGGGAGGTCAGGGGTTATGTGGGAGGATCTTTACATGAAGGAAGTTTTCATGGGGGAAGGGACATTGCTATGAGGGGGCGCCGGACTCCCCAGCATGATTTAAAAAAAGATCATAATATAATATAAAAAAACTAGTATTTCAACTGCAACAGCAGCAACATCGAAACTTTAAACGAACAGAAAATATTACATATATAATTGGGTTCACCCCGTAGTCAATGCCTCGCTCTTTAAGCCAAATATTTTTTAGTACTTTCATAAGAGCTATTTATTCTAATTAACGGCCTTTGTGATTAAGCGGTCATTTCTAAAGAATTGGGACAAAATTTGAACATTCGCTTAAAGAGCAAGGTATTGTCTAGGGGGCTAACCCCCTAATAAATTTATTAAAAATATATGAATATAGAAGTTCGTTACGTAAGTTAATTCGTAAGTTACGTATATTTATTACTAATAAAAGCGTTCGTAAATAAAATTAAACAGGTTTCGAGAAAGCCATTTAACTAAATAAAAGTAAATTAATATGAAAATTTTTTTTTAATTATTCATGTACGGTGAGCCAAGATCAAAACCTGCATTTATTCAAAAACGTTCAAAAATTAAATAAAAAAAACAAAATAAAAAAAACAATTAAATAAAGTTTTTTAAACTGAAAGTAAGGAGCGACATTAAAACTTAAAACGAACAGAAACTATTCTGTATATGAAAGAGACTGTCACCTCCTCAACGCCACGCTCTTTACGCTAAATTTTGACTCTGTCTCACAACTTTATTTTTTAAAATAATAAAAAAATTTAGCGTAAATATCGAAGAGTTGAGGAGGGGACAGTCTCTTTAATATAAAGAATAATTTATGTTAGTTTTAAGTTTTAATGTCGCTCCTTACTTTCAGTTTAAAAAACTTGTTTTTTTTATTTAATTCTATTAAAATCCATGTTTAGAAGTCTAGTTGTCTAACTTTCCTTCTCTTTATGCCCATGTTGTTCCTATCGGACCAAAAATTATACTTGAAATAAAAAAAAAAACCATTAGAGTTAAAAATAATGTACCTCAATAGCACCTTTTAAGAAACGTTCTAACAGGAAGATTTTAATTTTTGCTCATAGATAAACACATCAAGAATTTTGTATCTAGAAGATAACAAATTCTAGCTTAATGGTCTCCTACACTAATATTTAGGACAATATTTAGACTTTTTCTGCTTAAAACAAAGCCATGAAAAACTTTCTTTCGCAAAAAAAAAAAAAAAAAAAAATCAGCTGGTCTAACCAAATTACTGAGGTCATTTACTTACTGTGTAGGATGCAAAACTACAGAGCGAACACTTTTCTTATGGTTAGTCAAGGAGCAAATTGATTTCCCCCCAGCCAAATCCCAAAGTCGAACTGTTGAATCGTGACTGCCACTGATAATCTGGAAAAGATGTAGCAAAGCAAATAAAAGAATTTGTATATAGAGGACAAATTGCATGCTAGTATACAAAATTTAAGCTATAGAAGTTTCTAAGCCTAACAAAAACTTAAACATTTTTTGTGCGTATATTAAGGCAAAGAATTATTTCTCATTGCTTTTGAAAATGCTCATTTTCAAGATAGACCGAAGATTTGTAAATCATACAAAAACACTTTCATCCGAAGAAAAAATAGCCATTTAGTAAAAGCAAATTATAACATATAAGCTTTTTTCTATACAATCTTAATATAGTAAATATTATTATTGGTTTCTATGGAAAGATATCGCTTCTAATTATCCTTAAATCCTAATTTTTAAAATACATTGAAGAAGCAAGACCCCTAAAACAGGACTCGGAATGATTCCTGCTCATTAAAAAAGGGACTTGACGAGCTGCCAAGGGACTTTTAGGGGACAAAAAGGGAACAAATAGGGACCAAAGTGGGAAGAGATTTTAACTGTCATTCATGGTAAAAAAAAAAAATCCTTGGCTAATAAATCAGAAACGGTGGCCAAGCCACCGTAAGCATCATCATATTCATGAGCCTCGGAAGGAACTCATTTTCCCTGGAGACGCGTCATTTGTCTTTGTTTTTCCATTTTCTTTTTGTTCAAACTTTCAATTATGTTTATTGAGGAGAAAAATAGAAAAGCAACTTCAAAACTAGTAACAAGTAAAAACAATTCATAATACTTGAGCTTGCAAGTTAACTCATTCACTTCTTCAACTTCTTTGAGAGATTAGTGAACTTGCTTATAGTGTCCAACTTGTTGTTATCATGTCCTGTGTTGTATGTCCTTTGCCGCCCAATCTTTTTCATCCGTTTTTTTTTTTCTTCTCGCGCTTTGATGGCACTCTCTAGTAGGGAATTGACCAAGGTGATGTCCACGGAGTCATTTGAAGCCACCGCTCTCTATAAGCGATCGGTGGCCTCTTTCAAGAGGGCTTCAACAATTGCTCGTTTTTGCTTTTTAGAGGCCTGCTTTTCTTGCAATGATTCCTCATGTCTATCTAGCTCTTGTTTTTTGCTAAAGATATCAGCTAGGTTCAGCTCCTTTTCTTTCTCTTAGTCCTGAATGCTTCGTTCAGCAGCTTGTTCTTTTACCTTGCTCTCCACTTAGTCTTGGTATTTTGACCAGGCCAACCTAGCCAAAGTCAACAATTCTTTTGGAATAGAAAACCTTTCTGGAAAACCTTACATATGATCAATTCGTCAATCACACACAGCTTCACATTTAGGACTTTTTCTGGCATGGAGGCTCTTTCCGGTGGAAGAAGTCTCCCTCAGAGCAAAAACCCCCTCTTCGTCAGTACTGTTATGGGATAATATCAACGCACCTTTTACAAGTTTCAACAAAAGCATACACTTTTGCCCACCGAAAGAATCCATCATTGAGAAGATTTAGGGCCAGTAATGGTTGACGTGTGATGGTGTTGATTCTACTGAGCTCTTGGCTTAGTACTCACTTCAAACAAAGTCAACACTTACTCCTAGAGGGATTTCTCGAGCAAGCACAGCTATATCTCATACACTTCTAGCTCTTTTCTTTTCTGTGGGATCCAGGCACCTAAGGGCTTGGAAAAGGCTATTAGAAGAGATGGGGCACTTCTTGATCAAGTGTTCGGCAGCTGCCTTGAAACGCCTTGGCGCCCTTCGATGGAACCCTTGTCTTTCTAACAAGGTGAGTTTCTGAGCATCTAACTCAAACGCAACCTACTCACCTACAAGAGTGTCCTGAGAATAGTTGTCTAAGTTCTCAAGCAAACTGGTAAAAATTTCCTCAGCAGACATGATAATGTTCGGTTTCAGAAGTTTCGTAAAAACAGTGAGAAGTAATTTTTTCAGCTCGGCATGACGAGCATGCACAAGGGGTCGGTTCTTCCAAAACACTGCTGTTAATTTCGTAAAAAGCTCAGACGATGAATACACGAATTCGAGTTCTGAAAGCCTATCTTTCCTTCTTATGTAGCTTATGATCTTGAGGTACTTTGCTGATGAAGCAACATGCTTCAAATATTTCTTCGATGGCACGTAATGCAAAAAATACTCCAAGAGCACCAAACACTCATTAATTGCTCAGCAAACAGCAAGACCCAATGTCAACAACCTTGTCGGGACGTCCTGAATGAAACTTTTGTATGGGACGCCGTTCTTTTTCTGGCATTCTAGAAAATCCTGACATCATGCAGGCCAGCTAAGGAAAACAAAAATGCCTCAAGATGAGAACAAAGTTGGATGACTCCTCGCCAAATTCTTGGAGCCCTTTCACGCGCACAACATGGATGTTACCCTTTCTAATGTTCACAAGCTCCTTTGAAGAATTTTGCAGGGGTCGGCTGCAACGAGATGCGCAAGAATACATTTTCAATTCAGAAAAAGTGACAAAAAGTGACTATTCAGAACATAGGCGTCACTGTTCAGAACACAGTCACTATTTTTT
Organism: Artemia sp. Qi Xiang Cuo; assembly: GCF_049724085.1. Lineage (NCBI taxonomy): Eukaryota > Metazoa > Arthropoda > Branchiopoda > Anostraca > Artemiidae > Artemia > Artemia sp. Qi Xiang Cuo. The sequence goes on from NC_142795.1 coordinate 24,950,629, forward strand.
TCTTATATTTTGCCCCCAGGAGTCCTCCAGTTTGAGTGTGGATGAGGAGGGTAAAATTCTAATATTTCAGTTTTTTTTCTTACATTCGTTATAGGAAGCACATAGGAAAGTAATAAAAATAACAAGGTTGTACTACTATAGAACAACCTGACACATCATGGTTACCTAATAAAGGGCAAACCCCGGCCCATAATAACCAAGAATAAAATGAGCTTAAACAAACTCTCTTTCCTGTGAAAAATCCAATATTATTCATAATAGAATCCGATTCAAGAGTGGTAGCTGTTAGTCACCTCCAACAAAAACAGTGTTTAGGAATTACGAAAATAGTCTTTCAGGATTTTCTAAAAAGAGCCTGGAATCCCTCAAAAATGGGCCTGATTCAAAAAAAGCACAACTGATCATACAAGACTAAAAACCTGGAAATCCGGGTTTACAGCCCCCTGTTCAATGTATTCATTTACGAGTTTACGACCATACTTTTTTTATTGATATTAGGACCATTGCTACCTATCTTTATTAATCTTTCAAGAGGTAAATTATCACTACCAATGCATGACATCAGCTTTTTTCTACCATTTATTCACCAGCAGCATGTCCCATGAAATACGTCCCCAGATGGTGGCTCAAATCTTGATATCTTAAAGAGGACCAAAAGCGCACTCTGACCTGTAGCTCTTTTTTTCCTTCACTGTTTGTCGTATTGAAGAACAAAGTAAGCTTCACCTATGTCTTTCAGAAGATTCTGTTTAGAGTGTGGATGAAGTGCATCAGTTAATATGTACATAGCTTTCTTCGCACTCATCAACATCCGGGGCGGTAGCTTACCAAAGAATATGGTGTCGAAGACATCAATGATTCCGTCACTTGAAGCTGCAGACATAGAAGCTTACAAGGACTTGAGTACTCACATGACTTCTGCCTTGTATGCACCATCTTTGTCGCAAAATATCTCAAGAGTTTTACTTCCACTGCTAGCTGATGGCTCTTCTCATTAGGACTGTTGCCTAGCAGATCCGCACTGACATATTTCAAATATATCATGCTTCAGTTTTCAAATATACCATGCTCCCAAATGGGGACTTTCAGGGACTTTTGGGCAAGTTAAGGGACTTTCTGCATAAAAAGGGACTTAGAAGGGACTTCAGCCAAAAAAGGAACTTTAGGGACTTTTAGGGACTAATTCCGAGCCCTGCTAAAATTAACCTTCTTTTTCACTGGGAAACATAATTGTAAAAAAGAATATTTCTTTAAAGAGAACCCTTTTACTTATAGAAGAACCACAATAAGGGGAGGATTTTCGATCTTTCATCTTCTTGTAGGTGTCCTGATCACAAAATTTAGGGTCCAAATTTCTTCTTCCCCTTAGGAGGTCGAATCAGTCCATTACTTCGAAGAGGCTTAGCCTGGACATTAAATGTTACTTCTGACTAGGAACAGTTGAGATGAGACATCCCTTCTTGGTTCATATCCTTGCATGTAGAACTTACGGACACTCGGCTGCCATCATAGAGGCCACATTGGTCTTGAATACCCGAAAAATACACCTAGAACACTAGGTATTACCCCTACTCAAGTTTAGTAGATATAAAAGTCATTTCTTGGGAAATTTCTGACGACAAGCACTTAGGGACCCCCCTTCTCAATCAAAGATGCCCGATCGTGTGCGAGTCCCCAAAAAGGCAAAACACGAAATAAGTTCTACCTTTAAAAAAATGTACTACGATTTAATCCGTTCTAATACACACCTTTATTAAAAGTTCAGACCTTTCTTCTCTGTTCTAAGAAGGGTAGAATCAGTCCAGACACGAGAAAGCCACAAGTAGAACACAACAACAGCAACACAACAACACATCGAACACAACAACAGCAACCGTACAAGAAAATCGAAATATATTTTCTTGATTATTATCGCTTCTAATCAGTAGTTGTACCAAACCTATCCTGCTCAAGTCATCCTCAGGGCTATACTGTGGTGTTTATCCTTCCCATAGTATAGTGCAGACGGTTTGATATCATCTATTTTCCCTTCTTATTTTAGTTTTATATTTGTGTTTAAAGCTTTTTCCAATAGGCAATGTTCAGAAGTCCTCCAAAAAAAACGTCCCCCCAGATCCCAAATCAAATTCCATAGTGAAAGATACCCATCCTGGCTGGTCAAGCACATTATCTGAAAGTTCTAATGATGGCTCCGATTCGGAGAATAGGACAATGATAACTGTAGGTCCTAATGCAACCATAAATGATGATAATGGGTTTCAAGAGGTCCTCTCTAGAAGCTCTAAAAAAGGAAAAAAATCTCCCCAATTAAAAGCATTTCCCCTCTCCCTGCCCAAGATCCTCCCTCCAAAAACTTACGAATTTACCTTAAAATTACTCCCACTACCCCCTTTGAAATAAAAATGATCACTGCAATAAGAGTTGCAATTTTTAAATTGCTAAAATCAATGTTCTCTCTTAACATTATCCGTGATGGATCTTTGCTTATAGCTGTAGAAGATCAGAAATCAGCAGATACAATAATTAACCTTAAATCCCTTCTGAATATCCCAATTATTGCATCTAATTGGAACCCAAAACAATCACCAACAAAAGTTGTAGTTTACACTGTTCCCCCAGAGATATCTACTCAGGAGTTATAAGAAGGCCTCTCAGATAGGGCTGGAAACACAATCCCAGTTGAGGATGTTACCCAACTTGGAAAACCTAACTCTACTGGCCTAAAAACTTGTAGATCCTTCTTATTCACACTAAAGGATAAAATTGATATCCCAGAAAAATTATTCCTATTTGGGCAAATCAAACCACACAAGGAATACAAACCTAAGCCTATACAGTGTCAGAAGTGTTTCAAACTGGGACACACGACAAACAAATGCAATGAAATTCTCCAAGAGTGTAGTAATTGTAAATCTTTCCATCCTAAAGAGCTGACAACTTGCAAAAACACCCAGCCTACATGCATCAATTGCAAAGGTCCTCATGAATCTACAAATAAATCATTATGCCCTGCATACAAGAAAAGAGCTCTAACACTCCAAATATCAACAGAGAAGGCCATCCCAGACCCCTTTGCAGCAATGGAAGCAAATGCTGCCCAACAATACCAAATAAAGCCTGTAATGAAACCAACCAAAACCCCCAAGTCAAATGCCCCAAATGCATCAAGCACCCCATATAAAACAATATCTTCTAAGCCCCCTAGCTCAAATCCCTATCAGAAGGAATCACCAAGCCAGCAAGCCTCGTTTTCCAGTGAGATGAGTCCAGCCTGGCCCTCCCTCCCAAGAAGAAACAAACCAGAAACACTACCAGGAATCAATCCCTTCACCACCAAACAGGATGCACTACCAAAAATGCAATCCCCAAATATATGCTTATTCATTCTAAACTGTAATGCAGTTCAGGCCATGAACATACATCAACTACAGAAAACAAAAATTATTGCAGAATTGGCAAAAATCTACATCCCAGATGATATGCTCATTCAAGCAAAAAAAGATCTTGCTTTACTTTTAACAAAGCTGAACATTGATACACAGTCATATGAAGAATAAATCAACAACACAACATTTATCAATACTCCAATGGAATGTAAGATCACTCACAGAAAATAAGCTAAATGAACTAATATCATTTATGAATAATAATTCCATTAATATTGCTTGCCTCCAGGAAACTCATTTAACCCAAAATCAACAAATTAAGTCTCTGGGATACACTATCCTGAGAAAGGATAGATCTTCAGAGAGAAAAGGAGGTGGTGTAGCTTTATTAGTTAATAATAATATAAAATTTTGTGGCATCAATTTTCCAGATTTTGAAAATGATGTTGATGTAATTGGTATAAGTGTTTGGCTGAATAATTTAAAAACCTACATAATAAGCTTTTATAACCCTAATGGCCAAACTTCAGATGCCAAGGATTTCTTTAATTATATAAATAATTCTAATATGTTAAAAAACATCATTATTTGTGGTGATTTCAATGCCCACAGCCTTTTGTGGGGGAATAAACCAGCAAATAAAGCTGGTAAATTTATTGAGCATATGACTTCAAATAATAATGAATTAGCTGTTGCTACCCCTCCAAACCTAAATACATATTTTAACCCCAAAAGTGCCAAATTCTCCACAATTGACCTACAAATTGTGTCTTTAAATTTTTTGAACAAAATTTACATAAATAAAATTGATAGTCTGTGTACAGACAACTTTGCTATAGTTTGCTCCCTAAATGAACCTACTGAAACTTCATCTCATACCTCCAAATATATCAACACTAAAGCAAATTGGTCTATTTTCCAAAATAAGCTAAATGATGAAATTACAAGTTTCACCCAAAGTTCATGCATTTCTAACACAACAGTTGACACACATGCTGAAGCCTTGACATCTTTACTAATAAATACAGCTAATCATACTATCCCCAGGACAACACCTAAGAAAACATTCCCTAAACAAATTCCTAAAGCATGGTGGACAAATGAGTGCCTAAATAAATGGAAGATAAAAAAGGCAGGTAGGACAGAATTCATAAAAAAAACAACACCTACTACATATTTAAAAAAATTACAAGCAGAATCTAATCTAAAAAGGACTATAATAGATGCTAAATATAAATACTGGAATAATTTTGCAAATAATCTCTCCAGAGAAACCCATGAGCCAATTATACATAAAGTCATAAGCCACATATGTGGGAAAAAGACTTCTCCCAACCCAATCCTGTATGAACTTATACATAATAATACCCATTATGACAATGATATTGAAAAGGCTAACCTATTTGCAACTCTTTTTGTTAATAAGCTAACATCAAACAATCAAAGCAATCTTTCCACAATTCCTATGAACCCTAGTTACCAACCATGCCCAGGATCCGAGTACATAACTAATCCATTTTCAATCCAGGAATTGAATAATGCAATACATCATATTAGGTCCAAAACTAGCAGCAGCTATGACAATATACACCCTACATGGATAAAGAATCTCATACCTTCATACAAACAAGAACTGCTAAATTGTTATAATCACGCTGGGGCATCCTCTAGGTTCCCCAATATATGGAAATGTTCGTCCCTCCTACCAATCCTAAAGAAAAATAAACCAAAAGATAACCCTGAGTCTTATAGGCCCATAATGATTACACCTGTGATGGGGAAAATAATGGAGAAAATGATTTATCACAGACTCCTCTGGTTTGTTGAGAAAAATAACATGATCCCACACACTCAAACTGGATTCAGGAAATACCACTCCTCAACAGATGCTTTCATTTTGCTAACAAATGCAATAAATGAATCTTTCTCAAAAAATAATATCCTAGTGGCAGCTTTCCTTGATTTTGAAGGAGCATATGACAATGTGAACCACCAGATCCTTTTAAATAAACTTGCAAACCTTGGAGTACCTCCCAAGCTAGTATCCTTTATTAAATCCTTCATAGAAGTGCGAAGTTTCATTGTTTGTGTTGGTTCAGCCTCTTCACCCCAAAAGACAATATCCAAAGGCCTACCTCAGGGAGCAGTCCTCAGTTGCCTCCTATTTGCCCTATATCTCTGGGACATGAACCTACCCCACACGAATCTACAATATGCTGATGATCTGGTGCTATGGTCATCTGGCAACACCTTTCAGATAGCACAGTCAAATCTGCAAAAGTCACTTTTCCAGTTTGAAAAATTCTCTCAACATTCAGATTTACCCATTGCACCCACCAAGTCAAAAATAATCCAATTTCACAGGAAGCGAAACCATGTTAATGCAAAACTAACTCTAAATAAAACAACTATTCCAGAAGATAATAATATTAATTACCTAGGTCTCATGCTTGACCAAAAACTTAATTTCCACCTCCACATTTCAAACACAATAAAAAATTTTTATAGAAAAGCAAATATAATAAAAAGACTTCTTTCCACACCCTGGGTTTGGAAGGAGAAAACTTTACTCCAATTTTATAAATCACATATAAGACCCCATATTCATTATGGGCTCAATGTATATGGTGCTTGTGCAAAAACCCAGATGCAAAAAATTGAAAGAACACACAATGATATAATACGTCTTATGTTTGGTCTTAGGAAACCCACAAGCACCAAGTTTCTGCTTATGGAGAGTGGATTAACAACAATAAGGGATAGACGTAGCTTTCTCTTGATAAAACATCTTACAAAAATTGAATCAAATAGCTCACACACATTACATAATTGGTTAAGAAATCCAGCCATGTATAGAGGTATTGCAGATGAGTATGCCAATATTCAAAAGAAGTTCCCTGTACCAGCAAAGTCTATTGCACCTACTTTCCCCCAATCCCCTCCATGGAATTGGTCATCTCCCATAATAAATACTGAATTTTCAAAATGGAATAAAGATTTAACCCCCATTGCTTTTGTTCAGAAAAAATTTGCAGAACTTAATACAATTACCTATAAAAATCACTTCCAAATGTTTGTTGATGGGTCAAAAATGAATGAGAAGGTTGCAAGTGGTGTTTTCCTTCCTCACCTGAAAATTGCAATGGGCGAGAGATTATTTAATAATTTATCTATAATGTCTGCTGAGTTAAATGCCATAATCATGGCATTAGAACACCTTAAGCAAAACCAATCTTTGATTGAAAATTTGAATAATATTATCATCTATTCCAACTCTTTATCAAGCCTTGAGTTGCTGGCCTCAGCTCCTCAATATAAGTTGGACATTGACACTTATCATTGTCTCAGTATTATTGATAATCTTGCTTCAAGTGGCATAAACACTTACTTTCAGTACATTCCTAGCCACTCTGGCATAAGTGGTAATCATCAGGTTGATGAAATAGCAAAAAATTCTATAAATATTGACCAGCCAAGTGGGAGACCAATCCCAATTAGAGATATTTACCGATGGAGGCTATCAGATATTAATTTTAATAAGATTAATCCTATCCTTTCCCCCTTTCCCAATAAGTATCTTTCTAAAATTTATCATAGAATTCGTTCTGGAACAAATGGACTAAATTTCCTTGCTTTCTCATATAAGCTTTCTAATTCAAGTGGTTCAATTCCCCTGTCCCCTCTTTGCAGGCATTGTAATATGAATAATGAAACAACTGACCATTGCCTATTTGAATGTAATATGCTGACGGCTGCACAACATACCTTGCTTTCTAAACTGTTAAAATACTTCAAACACCACAAAATCCCACTATCAGTCAAGAGCCTAGCCAACTATACCTGCACACAGAGCATAGAAATCGACATCTATCATCTTATATTTGAACTCCTAGAGTCGAAAGATCTGCTGAAAGATATCTGAATATATCTAATAAATATGAGGCAATCAAGCCAGTAGCTCTGTAGCCCACAGAGTGAAGCAGAAGGAAAAGGGCTAAATAGTTTTACTGAAAAGCCCGCCTGCTGTTAAATAGAAGAAGAAAGATCACGAACTCTTAATCCTCCAACAACTTTGGTTGTAACCCGAGAGTTCCTCCTGGTAGATGTCCTGTTTGCAAGAACTTAGTAGCCGTTTCATCTTTCCCACCTTCGAAGAGGAGCGGGTCCTCATCATCGTTAGGTGTAACTAGATCTTAGCTAATACTTCCCAGCAAATTTGGCAATATCCAACAATCTATCTTACCTATAAGTCTGGTTGGCATTCGCCAGCGCCTTCTGGAAAATGTCCTGATGGCAAGAACTCAAGGACCTATTTCACTTCAAGAAGCTCAGATTGTGTATACACGCCCAGCTGTGACGTTTCTTCCTCAGTTTCAGCTGACCTTACTTTTACACTAGGCACTAAAAGCAACTCAACTTGGCTGACATAAGACAACCTTTTGATCTGAGGTTCACACAGAGATAATCCAATTTTCTTCACCGATTCTGGAATTCAATTGTTCCCAAGAAGTTTGCCCTCCGATTTTTGAACACTTTCCTATTGCATAACCTAAGAACCACTTCCATAAGCACCCCATCTCCTCTGTATGCAAGTATTATTGGCCCACTAAGTCAATTTTAAAACAAAGATGTGTTCTTTAAAGCATCACTTTTGACGCCCTGACGTACAAAAAGAACTTAGTTACCTGTGGTTCAGCTCCTTGACAAACCAGACTAGCCACAGTGTTTGTATGCCCAGTTAAAACATGAACATTGGCTTTAGTGCGCATATCCCAAACTCGAACGGTCGAATCCCGACCAGCAGTAACTAATATATCAATGGTTGGATGCAAGGCTAGGGCATAGCATGCACTCAAATGACCATGATAATGACGAATCACCTTGAATGAGATAATGAAAATGAGATTACCTATTTATTGACAATGATTTTAAAATATTAACAGACTTAAAAGTGACTGAATTTTTTCTAATATCTTGCTTAGTAACAGGGATGCGCAACTGATAGGTTGCTCGAATCGGTAATTAAACTTGTCATTTTCAAGCAAATGCAATTCAATTAAGTAATTAAATTGCCGGGATTATGGCAGCTCGAGTACTCGTACTTTGTACTCGTACTTCCTACAGACCATCCAGTTCCATTGTTTCTTATTTTACTTTTTTTTTATGTTATAAGAATTGTTTTTGTTATGTGAAAAGCAAGAGTATTATATTACTTAAGAATTGAAGGAAAAAAAAGAAAGAAAAAACTACTTTGTTTATTTGTTGATTGAGTTGATTTTCATTGTATTAATTGTGTATTTAGAAGAAACCTCCTAGAAGCCGAAAGGAGTCTATCATAGATTCCAGGTGCTGTTTTTCGAAAGAAGAAGAAAGAAGCAAAGGCGTTTTCTTAGGTTATGTTATGTTAGGCTTAAAGGAGCTGTAAGATCAAAAAGGTCAACAATCTTTTTTTTGTTTTGTTTTTGGAAAAGTTAAACATTGCATTAATATTAATTTATTTAATCTTGCATTATTTTAAGAATAAAAATTTGGAAAAGATCTAAGACAATGGCTCCAGATATCTCCAATCTGTCATTCAAAAAAGTTAGAAGGGCAATGAACATACTTTTATTTCTAGTAATTTCAGTTTCTTCGGGATTCGGATCAATTGTTCTTCGTTTTTCTTTTAATCTCATCTTTCGTATATTTGAGGGAGATTATTCAGTTGTATGTATTTATCCATTTTGTGTTCTGTCCATTTTAAGCTTTATTTTTTATTTATATCCATTTCTAATCCTTTTGATTTTGAATTATTGTGCGGCTTTATGTCTTCTATATAGGGTTTAATATGGCCCTTAATTTTCTGTGCAGAACTTTTTTGGAAAATGTATTTTGGAAATAAAATGCTCTTTGATTTTTATTCGCCTTTTTTTTGTTTTATTTTTCAACTGTAGCAATAATTTTTAGATTTTTCATCCCTGTAGCTTTTGGACTTGCCAGGTGGCTTATGTGGGCTTGCCAGGGCAACAGGCCTTACTGTAATCTGTTTCTTTCCTGTCCTTTTCCACAACAGGCCTTACTATAATCCCCTTTTCATCTCTGTCCCTGTTGCCCAAGGGTCATGTAATGTAACCATACCTTCCAATATTTTCCCTTAACCTTTCCCTTTTCGTCCAAGCTCCATCATCAGTACCTTCTTTACCGCTTTTCGTCCGACCTCAAATCAACCTTTGATTTGGTCTTAATCCTATATCTTTAGACGAGTAATAATTTTAATAATAATTATCAACATATATTTTCGAAAAAGGTACGTTTATTTTTTCTGAAAACTGACATACTAAACTTTTCTGGTCTAAAAAATGGATCAAGATAAATCAAAACTTTTGGGGAAATTTGTCTCCCCCTCCCAACGCCCTTAATATATTTTTATTAAATCTGCTAAAAAAAAGGAAACTGGAAAAACTGTCAAAAATGAAGTTTGACAGTTGGACAAAGGCGAGTGACAATCAATTGTGTCATTACTATTCTGAGACGTTTCAATCTCAATTAATTTGGCATTATACTTGATCTCTTTTATATGTAAATAGGTAATATGTAAATGAACGCTGGGGAATCAGGCAGTTCACACAAATATGACATAATAGGCAATATTACATCATCTGGCCTCCCCCAGGCCATTCAGCGTGTACCCAGGTGGCGATTTGGGAACGCCCTACAGATATGTAGGGTACCTCCATAGGAGGCACGGACCAAGGAGGGACCTTGTCCCTGGGGGTCCATAATAGAAACTGGGGCACTCGCCTGGGGCCATAAATACAGGCGGAGGAGAAAGAAGGCCCCTTAAATGTTCACTCAATAGGGCCCACTGGTTTATCCACAAGTCCCATGAGTTGCAATTAAATTGCATGGTGATGCAGAACACCATCGCGGGAGGATCCTCTATTGGAGGACAACTGCGGCAGGGCGTAAGATCCAGATCTATGGACAACGGCCTCTGCAAAGGGCTGCCTCGACCTTTTCGGGGTATCTGCAAGACTGGGGACCTTGCGGTCAACTCTAGTCCCACTTGAGGAGTGGCGCCCCTCGAGGAAACTATAGCCTAGTAAACGACACAGCATTCGCACGGGATTCTGACTAATGGACAATTTTTCTGGGCTTAGTATGTTTTGACGGGCGTCTTCGGGCTGAAAAACCTCTTCTTAGCTAATTTATCTATTTTGGGCTGCCTTCTCGTAGTAGCATAATGTTTGTAGGCATAAATATATACTGAGTTGGAGGTAATAGGATTCGGATTGTCTTTACCGGGTTTTAACTGGTGTTGAAAAATGGGTACGCTCTGGGACGAAAACTATATTGTGACCAAGAAAGATTTACAGGTACAAAAAACCCCCATTAATATTGGAGGCCTCAAGCAAGTCTTTCTGCCTGTTTCTCAACTAGCACAAGCACTTTAGTGTAAACTTTAGAAGAGATATTATCCCCGTCCTGCACTGGTATCTGGGACCATTGCTTTTCCTGAGGCCAAAATAATTTCAATGATTTAAAGAACATGAAAATTGGAACTTGGAGTGTTACGACGTTGACAAATGACCATCGTATCGATATTTTGACTGAAATATTCAGACGATACGAACTGGACTTATTGGGAGTTTCAGAAACTCATATTCCACAGGTAGGAAGCATGAAATTAGTGATATAGAATTTGTTTACTCAGGCAGGAAGAATGTGGTACATAGACAGGGAGTAGGGCTCATGATGAATAAGGAAGCTGCTAAGTCTTGTTTAGGCTGGGAAGGTATTAATAATAGAATAATAATTGCCCATTTTATGACCATTTTATGACATTTTATGACATTAAAAAATGACTATCATATTGACATTTTGACTGACAAATTCAGACAATTCGAACTGGACTTACTAGGAGTTTCAGAAACCCATATCTTAGGAATTGGAAGCCTGACATTAGGTGATATAGAATTTGTTTAATCGGGCAGGAAGGATGGAACACACTGACATGGAGAAGGGCTCATAATGGATAAGAAAGATGGTAACTCTCGTTTAGGATCGGAAGGTCTTAATAAAAGAATACTAATTGCTTATTTTATGACTAAAAAGTTCAGGGTATCAGTTATAGTAGTATACGCCCCTGTAGAACCGACTGACAATGACTCAGATGAATTTTACTTACAGTTACAGGAGCAAATAGACAGGGTCCCAGGTAGAAATATGATGTTATTACTGGGAGATTTTAACGCCCAGGTTGGTAGAAATAGGGATAGATGGTATCCCAGCCTAGGTAAATTTGGTGTAGGCAAAGAAAGCAGTAATGGATACAGACTTTTGCAGTTTTGTAGGTATAACAATCTAGTTATAACCAATACGGTGTTTGGTCATAAAATGGCTCATAAGTTAACATGGTATTCACATGATGGTAAGACAGCAAACCTTATTGATTATGTTATAGTAAACCGAAGACTGGCAGGATCAATACAAGATACTAGGGTATATAGGAGTGCTGTTATTGATGTTAAAAGTAAAGATCACCATCTAGTAGTGTCAAGGGTTAATCTAAAGCTGAAATATCAGAAGGGTAACCATCTCCCGAGAAGTTATGATGCTGGAAGACTCCAGGATGAGAATTTAAGAGAAACTTTCCAGGAACAGTTGAATACTAAACTTGAGAGTTTAAAATTTGATAATGTGGAAGATGGTTGGAATGATTTTAGAAGAATAATTTGTGAAGTTGCTGAACGCGTATTAGGGAAGAAAGCTAGAACTACAGCTAAGAATATTAGTGAAAAAGCTTTATGTTTAATAGAAAGGAGAAAGGACTTGTACAAGAATTATCTGAGTGATAGATCGTATGAAAACAAAAGAAATGTAAAGAAAGTGGAGACAGCAATATAAAATGAACTCCGGAGGAGTGACGTGGCGGCCAGGGATAAAAATGCCGAGGATCTGGAAGACGCAGCTAGACGGCATAATAGTAAAATATTGTACTGGCACATTAACAAATTGAGAGGTAGTAGTCAATCCGGACTTGGCCCAGTTAAAGATAGGAATGGGGTCACAATTAGCGATAAGGAAAAAAATAAAGTGAGATGGGCCGAACATTTTGAGAATTTGCTAAACCGAGATTGCAGGAAAAAATATAGAGGAAAATAAAAAAGTTTGTTATACCTTGGATGTGAAGGAAGATTTGTTTTGGGAGGGGGAATTAGCGACAGTACTAAAGGGATTTAAAAATAATAAGGTTCCAGGTGCTGATAGGGTGGTAAATGAGATTCTCAAATATGGTGGCTCAGAGGTTAGAAATAAGTTACTGAAGATTATTAATATGATTTTCGAAAAAGGGGAAGTACCTAGCGATTTTAGGAAAACCCTAATTAAACCACTGTATAAGAAAGGTGATAAGAATGAGTGTCGTAATTATCGAAGCATTAGCTTGGTCTCTGCACGTAGCAAATTACTTAGTCATATGATACTTTTTAGACTGAGAGATGCTGCAGACAAAGTTATAAGAGAAGAACAGTGCGGTTTTAGAAAAGGTAGATGATGTGTCGACCAGATTTTCACTTTAAGGTTAATAATTGAGAAGTGGCAAAGCTTTCGAACCTCTTTGATCCTCAGTTTCATAGATTATGAGCAAGTGTTCGAATCATTTGATAGAAGAGTTTTGGTAAAGGTTTTATCCTCGTATGGTATACCAGACAAATACATTAAAGGTATTAGTACTTTGTACGAGAATAACACTGTTGTGGTTAAGGTAGGCAATGTGGTTAGCAGCTGGTTTTGCATTAAATCAGGAGTTAAGCAGGGTTGTGTTCTATCTCCCTTTGTATGGTTTATTTTGATGGACTTTGTTTTAAGGAGCACAGGAAAGGCAATGGAAGACCACGGAATCAATTGGGTAGGAAAAAGTTTCCTGGACTTGGATAATGCTGATGATTTAATCATCCTAGAAGAAAGTGTGACCAAAATGAATGAGGTTCTAGAGGTTTTGCGAGTTCAGGGTTCTAAAATTTGTGTGAAAATTAATGTTAAGAAGACTAAGTCACTATGGCTAGGAATAAGTGAAGATGAAAAGCTGACGTTGGGTAATGAAAAGATTGATCAGGTGGCCAGCTTTACTTACCTTGGTAGTAATATTAGTAAAGATGGTAGGAGCAGTGAACATGTTAAATATAGAATAGCCAGGGCTCAGGGTGTTTTTTTACAAGTTAAAAAAAGTTTGGAAGAATAGGAAGATAAGTCTGCAAACCAAGATTAGAATATTAGAAGCTACAGTGATGACAGTGGTCAAATATGGCTTTGAAGCATGGAGGCTCCGAAAAGTGGATGAAAATCTGCTAGATATTTTCCAGAGAAATTGCTTAAGGATTGTTCTGGGTACCAGGCTGACTGACCGTATTTCAAACAATAGGATATACGAAAAATGTGGTTTAATACCGCTTTCTAGGGCTATAATGAAAGAAAGGTTGAGGTGGCTAGGGCACGTTGTGCGGATGAAGGATGACGGATTGCCGAAGATTGGCCTTTTCGGCCAACCATCTAGGGCTAAAGGGGCAGCAGGTCGTCCCCGTCTGGGGTGGGAGGACGTCATAAAGAAAAATATAATGGAAATGGGAACTTCGTGGGTGGATGTGAAAAGGGAGCCTTTGAATAGATTGGGATGCAGAAGGATCGTGCGTAGCTGTTAGCCTCAGGCTACTTAGTGTTATGGTGAGTTGTTAGTAGTAGTAGTAGTAGTAATTAAACTTGTTTCTTAATTACAATCAGGTAATTAAACTTGTCATTTTCAAGCAATTGCAATTCAATTATCATCAATTACAGTAGTTTTTTCAAGCAACTGCAATTCAGTTATGACGGTTTTCAAACCAATTACAATTATATTTCAATTCAAAGTAGTAAAAATACTCTAACAAATGAAGCAAGCATACCAAAATTGTGCTTCAAAGATATTAGATTCCATCGTTCTTTGTTGTTAATGTTGTCCTTCGCAGAACCAAAACTTAACTTGAAATACATTGCTCTCAACGGCGGCCGAAAAATTTTTTTGGAAAGTTAGGGCTAATTCTAAAAATTGTTTTTTTATTTTCTTTTTTCTATCTACGTTGATGTTACTTTTTCAACACTGGAAAATTTCAACACTGGATAATCGTAGTAGTATTTTGATATATTCAACTTTGTCCATTTCCAAAGTCCCAATTATAAGAAATTTAGTTTTACCTCAAAATATCTGAGATGTACGTTCCCTATGACTTTAACAGACACTTATCAACAAATTATATTTTTTAACAACATTGAAAAGATGCTATATGAAAAAATGAATACTCTTCAAAATAAGTTTCGTTTAGAATCAAAAAATCTCTAAACATGTATACATATACTAAAACATACAAATTAGCAGTTTAAACGAGCAGTCTATACTAAAAAAAAAAAGCAAAAGTTGACATCATTAGGGCTGATAACCCCCATGCCTTCTCAAGACCAGAACATAATTTGCGCTTTACTGAAGAAAAAAAAAAAAAAAAAAAAAAAAAAAAAAAAAAAAAAAAGCGTGGATTTCATTTTAATTGATATATACTGACATTTCTTCCTTAAGGCTTTGATAATTTTTCGTGTATGAAAGTAAGAAAAGTGAAAACATTTCAAACGTATTTTGTTTTCAGTAAAGCGCAAATTGTGTTCTGCTCTTGAGAAGGCATGGGGGTTATCAGCCGTACTTATGTTAATTTTTGCTCGTTTTGAGTTTGACTCGGCTAATTATTGTAATTTCTGTTCGTTTTGCGTTTCATTTTTTTATTGATAGTGGTTTGTGGTAGTTTTATGCTTGGAAGATTGTTTGACTTTATATCTGTTCAGTTTTGGTTTATTGGAGTTCTTTACTTTTCTTTTAATAACTTGTCTTGTGGAAACAGTTTTTTAGAATAGTTTCTGTTTGTTTTTTTATTGACATAGTGTTTTCATGGAAAAAATAATATTAATTATCTTTGCAGTTTTTTTCTATAAGAATACATTGTATGGGTTGCTATTTGTATGTTGGAGAAACTTTTTTAACAATTTTTAATCCTGACACAAACAGTATTTTTTAATTTAATTTTTTTTTCTGAAGTTGATCTGAAAAATAAAATTTAATACCATTTCCAAAAGATTCTATCTATACTCTTCGACAACCTGGACATACTTAAACTCTTGTTAATTATTTAAATGGTAAGAGCAGAAGTAGTAATAGTAATATCCCCAAAAGTTTCAACTTAATACCCCCAGTCGTTCTCTATATATTGCTGAGGTGTCTTATTGGCAACCAAAACAATGCCTTGTGATTTATTTTAAAGCAACATTTAGTTTTAAAGTATAATGGGCCAATTGCATAATTGTGGAGGGTTGACATGCCTAATATCCCAAAAAAATATTTGTTGGACCGTTCTACTATGCTGAGCAAAAGGGCTGTCTCAAAATTTTGCCTGGATGCGTGTGGAAAATGAATGGGCCCGAGAATTTTAAATATCAAAATAATCAAAATATCATTGAAAATTTTCAATGATATTTCTAGCTATAATAGAGTGGTGCTATCTATGAAATTGATTATATGCCCTTTTGAAAACCTGCATGCATAGTTTTTTCCTTTAAACATTTTCTTTTGGTTAGTTCAACATCCCTCACAACAAGCCCTGTTAGTTTCAACTTCACACACCAAACTCTTCCTAAGATATTGCTACTACACCCTTTTGACATCCTGCATACAGAGGGCGTGTTCTGATTCAGTTCATCTTCCCCCTCAAAATTCAATGAAAATTTCACATTCATGCCCTTAGGTACAATTGTAATAGTAGTCATAGTAGTAGCATTACAATTAAATAGCGGTAGTACAACTAGTAGCAGTAGTATTAGCCTATTGCCTTTTGGTCACTTGAGCATCCCTCTCATCAAGTCCTGGAAGTTTCAACTTAATACAATTAACCATTGCTATGACATTGCTGATATGTCCTTTTGATAACTTGTATGTTCATATACTTCTTGAAATTTTCATCTCAATGCTCTTAGCCCTACAAATAGCTGCAACAGAAGTAGTAGTTGAAGTAGTAACAGTAGTAGTAGTAGTAGTAAATTAAGCAATAACTAGAAGTAGTGTGTACATATTGCCTTTTGGTCAGATGACCTTCCCCTTCAAGCATTCTCTGAAAGTTCCAACTTAATACACAAATCAATTCTCGAGATACGCTTTTTTGACAATGTGCATGCACATAGCGTCTTTTGATTTAGTTAAAATTTCAAATATAATATCAAATTAGTAAAAAATATCAAACAGTTCGTGGCAATGAACTGTAAGAAAGGAGCGACCCGGCTCAATAATAATCAAAACTCTAAAAAAAGGAATATTGATACCAATAGATACATCAAATGAATCAGATTTTTATGCTGATTTCAAATATATAAGTTTCATCAAGTTTACGTGTCTGAGAAAATTTGCCTTATTTTCGAGAAAAGGGGGAAACACCCCGTAAAAGTCACAGAACTTTAATGAAAATCACACCATCAGATTCAGCTTTTCAAGCTCCTATCTGCAAAAATGTAGAATTTGTATTTTTTTTTTTTTTTGCCAGAAGAAAGATCACTGTTGCATTTTTATTTATTTTTTTTTTTTTCAAGGGGCGATCGTATCGACCCAGTGGTCCTAGAATATCGTGGGAGAGCTCATTCGAACGGAAATTAAAAGTTCTAGTACTCTTGTTAACTGACCAAAAAAATGGAGAGCAACTAGGCCCCCTCCCACGCTCATTTTTTTCCCAAAGTCACCCGATCAAAAGTTCGAGATAGGCATTTTTTTCAGCATGGTCGAAAAATACAATAGCTATGTCTTTGAGGAAGACTTGATCTCTCACAGTCCCTGGGTATCGTCTATAAGCTATGAACCTTGCCCAACGTTTACATAAAGGCCTAGTATTGGTTATTGGGAATTATACTAAAATTTCCAGGGGGATTTTTTCTGGGAGTTGGGGGGGGGGAGGATTACATGGAAGGATCTTTCCATAGAGGAACTTTTTATGGGGAAAGGCACATTCCTATGGAGCGGGCGCCGGATTTCCCAGCATTATTTTAAAAAAACGATCAGAAATTAAATTAAAAAAAAAAACAATTTTTTCAACTGAAAGTAAGGAGCAACATCAAAACTTAAAACAAACAGAAATTATTATGTATATAATTGGGTTCGCCCCCTAGTCATTACCTCGCTCTTTACGCTAAACTTTTTTTTTGTATTTTCATCAGAACTATTTATTCTAATTCACGGCCTTTGTGATTAAGGGGCCATTCTAAAAGAATCGGAACAAAATTTGAACTTTAGCGTAAAGAAGTAACTTTAGCGTAAAGAAGGGGCGAACCCCATAATATACGTAATAAAATATACGAATATAGAAGTTCGTTACGTAAGTTAATTCTTAAGTTACGTCAGATCAAAATTTCCAGAAGGCCATTTAGCCAAAAAAAAAAGTAAACTGCATTAATTCAAAAACGTTCAGAAATTATATAAAAAAACAAGTTTTTTTTTAACTGAAAGTAAGGAGCTATATTAAAACTTAAAACGAACAAAAATTATTTCGTATATGAAAGAGGCTATCCCCTCCTCAACGCCTCGCTCTTTACGCTAAAGTTTGACTCTCTCTCACAATTTATTTTTGAAAACAATAAAAAACTTTAGTGTAAAGAGCGAGGCGTTTAGGAGGGGACAGCCCCTTTCATATACTGAATAATAAAGGAACTTAAAGGGTCCGTACGTGAAGGGAACTTTAGGGTTCGGTTAAATCACTGGAAGGGGCTGTCCCCTTCTCAACGCCTCGCTCTTTACGCTAAAGTTTGACTCTGTCTCAACATTATTTTTTAAAACAATAAAAAACTTTAGCGTAAAGAGCGAGGCGTTGAGGAGGGGACAACCCCTTTCATATACAGAATAATGGACACTTAATGAATACTTGGTATCCATGATTCAGAATCAGTAGACACAATTAGTGATTTAATGGACACTTAATGGCGAATTGATTGTAACACAGATCATCCATATCGGGAGTACTTGATTTATTAATCCTCTTTAAAGCCCGATAGATATCACCACAAGATATTGACAATATATGGACTGGCTGAAGAACTTGAGGAATAGCATGATGCAATAAGGAAGAAAACATGGACTGGATAGAGTGATAAAATGTAGAAAAAACACAATTAAAATGAGCAACAAAATCCCTGATTTTGTCTACTGATTTATTCGTATATAAAGGGAGTTGCCCCCTCCTCAACACCTCGCTCCTTAAGCTAAAGTTTTTTAGTACTTTTAATAAAAGCGTATTGTTATAATTAAACGGCCCTTGTGTATCAGGAGTCATTATTAAAGAATTTGGACAACATTCAAACTTTAGCATAAAGAGGGAGGTGTTGAGGAGCGGGCAACCCTCTTTATATATGTAATAATTTATAATAATAACAATTTATTATTATAATAATAAATATTGATTCCGTACACGATATGTGATAATTTATAATAACAACAATCTATTATTATAATAATAAATATTTATTCCCTATATGAAAGGAGCTGTCCCCTCCTTAACGCCTCGCTCTTTAGGCTAAAGTTTTTTATTGTTTTAAAAAATAAGGTTGTGAGACAGAGTCAAACTTTAGTGTAAAGAGCAAGGCGTTGAGGAGGGGACAGCCCCTTTCATATATGGAATAATTTATGTTCGTTTTTAGTTTTAATGTTGCTCCTTACTTTCAGTTAAAAAAAAACTTTTTTTTTATTTAATTCTCCGAAAGGCTCACCTGAATGCCCTTCGTCTTCTTGGTAAGTAGAGTTCAAACTTGCATACCTTTCTCAATAACATATACTTCGTGTAAACAATGAACTAATTGCCTAACTTACAGCACTTGTCCTGCGGACTGTGGGGAGGTCGACATCCCCAAAGACATAATTACTAGACCTTTCAACAATGCTGAACAAAATAGTTCTCTTAAAATTTCGATTGGATATGTTTTGGGGAATAATACGCTTGGGGGGGGGCTGACGTCCCTTCATTCACTTTTAACTCTTAAAAAGGACACTAAAACTTCCGACTTCCAATCAAACAAGCTCCATCCGATTCAAATCTTATACGACCAACTATTCCATATGAACCTTATATACCCTGGGCAAAACTTATAACCCTTGCTAATGAGCCCTGGGGGATTTTGTTCCCCCTAAAACTATTTTTATATGTTTTTTGGAATATTGGTAACAAAATGACTGTCTCACAATTTCAATTGAATACATTTTGGGAAAAGAGGATGTCAGGGAGGGGGCTAGCTGCTCTTCATCATGCTTGGCTCTTAAAAACGAACTATAACTATACATTTCATATCAAATGAGCCTCTTCTAAAGTTCACACGACCATCCCTTCCATAAAAACCTTATGAGCCCCTGGGGCATAACTTAAAACCCTTACCCCAGACTCTGGGGGATTCTGTCCACCCCAAAGGCCTTATTATATAATCTTTGGACTATTTTTGAGCAAATGGTTATCTTAAAATTTTTATCGGATGGATTTTTGTAAAATACGATGTGGGGGGGGGGGGGTTGCCCCCGATCACTTTGACTCTTAAAAAGGGAATTAGAACATCTGATTTCCAATCCAATGAGCCCCCTCCAGAGTTTTTACGACCATCCTTTCCATAAAGACCTCATATGCCCTTGGGGCATAACTTATAACCCTTGCGCTAAGGGCTCTGAGAGGGGGGGGGAGGTGTCATCCTCAAAGACATAATTTACAGACCTTTCAACTACGATGAGCAAAATGGCAATATCAAATTTCTGATTAGATGTGTTTTGGGAATTGATGGGCGTGGGGGAGGCTTGTTGCCCTCTAATCACTTTTTACTATTAAAAATGGTTCTTCCAATTTTCAATCGAATGAGCTTTTTTTGAAGTTTCTACGACAACAAATGGCCATCTCGAAATTTCTATCAGCCGCATTTCAGAAAAATCAGGTGTGTATGTGGGGGGGGGGGGTATCCACCCTCCGATCGCTCTGAAGCTTAAAAAGGGCACTCGAACCTCCGATTACCAATCCAACGAGCCCCCTCCAAAGTTTATACGATCACCCTTTCTATACAAACCTTATATACCCCCAGGGAATAACTTACAACCCTTTCCCTGGGGGCTGTGGGGTGGTCATCCTCAAAGACATAATTTCCGGACCTTTCAACTACGTTGAACAAAGTGGTAGTCTCAAAACTGTTGTGTTTGGGGAAATGGTGGACGTGGGAGGGGCGTTAGTTGCCCTCCAATCACTTTCGACTATTAAAAGGGCACCAGCCCTTTCGATTTCCAATCGAATGAGCCATTTTCGAAGTTTCCACGACAACTCCTTCGATACAAAGTGGCCTAGTCTAAAACCAAAAAAAAAATACATTGTGCCCACATAGCTCTTTACTTAGGCAACGGTATTGTGTTGCCTATGATTCAGTACCAAAAAAGCTTCCAAAAAATTCAGTATATAAAAAAATCATGTAATATTTATGAACAATTTACTGTAAACTTAACTAGAAACTAATATGAGTAAAATTCACCTTATTCTGTTCCAAGTCCCAACATTTAACCTGCTTGTCTTCACCGCAACTGAATAAATAAGGGTGACGGTCACTCACTGCTAAGCCTCTTACTGCGCTGATATGACCAGTCAATGACAGTTTACAGACACCACTGGCAAGGTCCCATATCTATGAGAAAATAAGTTGTTCTTTTTTACATTCTTACTTTTTTATCTAGTTAATTAAGTAATAGTGGATAGTACGACAGATGAATTTACAACTTCAAGTGCGCTAGCGATATAAAAGGGAGAGTTACGTTCTTTTGACTCAAAATACATAAGTGATGATGTCACACAAAGAGAAAAATTAGTTCAAACACCCCGCTCAACATCCCTTTTTAATTAAATTCAAAATGCCCTTAAAGTTTCAACTTAATACCTTTAGCCGTTCCTGAGATATTACAGATAAACCCACTTGAAATACATGAATGCACATAGTGTCAGTTGATTTAGTTCAACATCCCCCTTGACATTTCTTGAGTTTCAA
The DNA here is from genome assembly GCF_049724085.1 of Artemia sp. Qi Xiang Cuo. Classification (NCBI taxonomy): domain Eukaryota; kingdom Metazoa; phylum Arthropoda; class Branchiopoda; order Anostraca; family Artemiidae; genus Artemia; species Artemia sp. Qi Xiang Cuo. The sequence goes on from NC_142795.1 coordinate 24,972,096, forward strand.
TTTAATAACCTTGGTCTTTCCCGACAACCAGGATAAAATCATGCCCCTTTTGTGAATAATAAAGCTTATGTATAAACAATTGGTAACTTGCAGTTAGCTAATAAGGGCGTGGATAATTTCGAAAACCACACTGCCTTTCCATGACGATAAATAAAAGTTCAAATCCGTCATCAGTAGTGAAACTTTTACTACTGATGACGGTCACTGCATATGTCACCGAAATATCTGGTATTTTTGTGAATTTCTATCACTGTTATCATCATCACTGTCTATTAAAAGGATTTTATCCCTATTTGAACTTTTATTTATCGTAATAAGGGCGTGAGAGGAGGGCTAGTTGCTCTCCGATTACTTTCGAAAAATGGCACCTGATCAAAAGAGAGGGAGAAAAAATGCACTGAAGTCATATCGCAGTGATATTGCACATAGGCAGTGCTATGGTGCTGCCTATGATGTATTTGTCTATTCTTGTCAGGTTAGTCAAATTCTAAAGCAGATATTTAATTAAACCCAGGTTTAACCAGGCTGAATTAACCATGTTGAAAAATTAAAGCCAGACTGAAGATTTTTTTTCTGAAGCTACTTGCCATTTTTCTCTGCTTTAATCGCTTATAGTTTAACAAAATGTGTTTGTGAGATTCCTCGCATCTATAAAAAAAAATCTACACAAAGACAAAGCTGATTTATCTAGCTTTATCTAGAACTTTTGTGCTACTTCAAAAACAAGAAACTCCCCTATATATATTATATACATATCTTATACATATTATATCCATAATATGTTTTGCTTAATTTCTGCCGTTTATCCCCCTCTCCCCTTAAGGCGTTAGTAAATATTAACAAGCTCATTCACTAGCGACATTTCCCGTAAGTCCACAAACTGTAAGTCAGGTGTCAGAAGAAAAAAAATCTACAGCCTAATGTTTAAGTAAACGGCACAACAATTCTGCCAATTTTCCTTGAACTTGCTTCTTTTTTATACAAAACTACTTCGGCTAAATCAGGCAAGTAACAATTAAAAAAAAGATAAAATAATAATACAAAACAAATTTTATTTGACTTTTCGAATAAGATGTGCTCATAAATTTCGGAAAAGTTAGAACTTAAGGGGGGTCCCCCTGAACAATTCCTTTGGCAAACTGTACACCCAAATTACATGATATTTATCAGTTATGGACCAAACCAAATAAAAAGTTTTGAAGTGAAGAACAGTAATTAAGAAACTCGTAAAAGGGGAATAATAAAAAAAACGGAAATGAAGTAAAGCAGACAAAGGAAGCTACATTTAAAAGCCAGTTGTAAAACAAGATTAAATTTGAAAAACAGGTTATTAAGATGAAAGTGAAAATTTGCTCTCACCCCTAGTTCCTTGTGCTAAAGTTTAAACTAGTTAAAACTTGTTCTAAAGTAGCTGCTAAAAGTAAAAAAAAAAATTAAGTGAAAAATTATTAAAACTTTACTGTTTAAAGCCATTATTGAGTGAGGCGTTGCAAAAGAATTAATTAACTTTTTGTTACATTGCTCTTATATTAAGATATTGTGTTGAGGCATTGGTAGAAAAAAGTCAAACTTTAGCGTATGAAGTGAGGTAGCGGTTTTTGAGGCCGTTATATCTACGCAGTCATAGCTTTTAATTTAAACAAGAAAAGAAAAACAAACAGACTATTTTACTTTAATTAATCGGTCATTCGATCCAGTAGCAAACCATTGATTCGTTGGATCCACAGAGATGCACCGTACCCATCCATGGTGACCTGAGATAACCCGGTATAGTTTCCAAGGAGGATGCCAAGCTGGTTTTGGCATTACAGGAGGTTTTCTATTTGCAACAGCGCCACCAGGCGCATTTCCTGTAAAAAAGCGTTTTTTATTATTCATCTCTATAAATCAGACAAATAATAAAGAAACTGTGTGCGGTTAAAAGTTAAATAGATGCATAAAGGGTGGGATAATAGGTTTCTAATCTGTCAAGGATAAGGCTAAATGTCGGCTCTTTTGCAAAAAGGCATAACGCCATCTTGTGTCACTACAAAATGTTGTCATGTCACCACTAGCACTCTATTGGTCAAAACCTTTTTTTTGTAGAGTCCGTCGTCTCATCCTGCAGAATGGGTAGCCTGCTTGATCCTTCCGTCGAGTATGCATAAAATGTGATACAGTTCTTCTATAATGAAACTTAAAGCGAACAGGACTTATTGCTTCGCAGCTCGTGCAACATATATTTTTATCGTCAAAACTGGTTCAAATAAACTGACTCGTGATATTTCCGAATATTAGTAGAATTCTGGAAAATTATCGCTTTTCAGAAACCCAAAATCGACACAACAAAACAGGATTTGGAACAGAAAGCCCTTTTGTGGGATGCAGATCTAAAAATCTTAATAAAGCTATGATTTCAGTAAAGCGCTGGTTCTAGAGAATTATAAAAGTAAAGTGAAATGTCACAAGTTAGGTTATTTGAACCAGTCTTGCATATGTACGTTTTTAGGTATTAAAAATATACATAATAGAAACCTTACAAAAAGATTTTTTTTTCTAACTTAGGCAGAGAAACTAAAGAAGCCAAAAAGTTAACTAAAGAAAAGTGCAAATTATGTTCTGGTCTTGAGAAGACATGGGGTTTATCAGCCCTAATCATGTTGATTTCTGCTCGTTTTGAGTTTGACTTGGTTATTTATTGTAGTTTCTGTTCGTTTTACGCTTGGAAGATTATTTGACTTTATTTCTGCTTATTTTTGGCTTAATGGAGCTCTCCTTTCCTGTCCCGGGCGCCGCGGCTTGGGGGTGGGGTGGGAGGGGGGGGGGGTACAGTGGCTTGGAAATTACCCACTACGATCCAATTTGTTTACTTTGATTCGGCCTTTTTCGCTTATATTTGAGTCAAGAGGGGGGGGGCAGTAATTAAATTTTCCCTGGAAACCATCAACCATAGGAACGGCTCTGGCTATGGTAATGACAGTGGTGAAGTCTGGTTCTGAAGCATGGGCACTCCAAACAACGGAAGAAGATTTTCTAGATGTTTTCCAGAGAAATTACCCACTGACAGTTTTGGGTACCACACTAACTGACCGAATCTCAAACAGTAAGCTGTTCGAAAAGCGTGGTTCAATCCCACTTTCTAGGGCTATAATGAGAGAAAGGTTGAGATAGCTAGGGCACGTTCTGCAGATGACTTTGGAATCTTTGCAGATTCCAAAGATTGTCCTTGTCGGCCAACGGTCTAGGGCCAAACGAAAAGCAGGTTGTCGCCAGTTGGGGTGGGAGGATGTCATAAGGAAAGGCGTAAGGGAAATGGCAACTTCTTGGGAGAGTGTAAATAAGGAGGCGTTGTATAGATTGGGATGGAGAAGGACCGTGCGTATATATGTTGGCCTCAGGCGGCTCGGTGCTGCAGCGAGTTGTTAGTAGTAGTAGTATTTTGAGGAGTTGCCATTGAATATTCGATTATTTACAATATATTGTTCAACATGGAACTTTCAGAAAACTGAAGGACACTAAAAGAATTTTAGATGTGTATTCAATATAATTTACAAAAACCTGGATTATTATTTCGGTTCTTATGCCGCGATGATGCAAAGAATTTTGAACTTCTCTAAGAAGATATACTTTCGTCGTTTTTGCGTTTTAGACTTCAATATTTTACTAGAACTGATATTTAAAAGATTAGAGCACTCACTCCTTTTTTTTCTTTATTTATAATTCAAGGAAGTCTGAAAACGAGTTTATGACGACATTGTAAGGATTGCGTTTAGGGAATCAGGTAGCAAAGTCACTTAAATATGACATCATATTGGATTGGATTGAATTGAACTTTATTAAAAAACAATACACCAATCAATTATTTAACAATTAGCCGTCCAAGAAGAAAAAAAGCTCTAGGACGGACGGGTACAACAATTAGTATCCATAAATTCAACTAAATAACTCTAATGAGCAAAAAAAAAGACGACACGAACTATGATTCCTCTTCCACCCCTCCCAATGAATACTTCTTTAATCTTTTCGTAAATTGCTGTAGATGTTCAGTCGTCTTAATATCCCAGAGAAGCAACTTTTTAAAAGGTACATTTGCCATATCAACCTGCATATGAAGATGTAAAATATTACATTTTATTTTAATCCAATCTTTTTTTAATTAAAAATGGCACTATACACAGCAATTTCTTTTCAAAATATTAATTGAAAAGCAAGACTAGGGTTAATAAAGTATGGCAGCTAAGATTTGAATAATCTAAATACTATGACTCGTTTATCATTAAATACAATAATTATCTGATTAAATTGCAATTTAAATAATTGTAGTTATTTAAATATTAAATAATTGTAGTTATTTAAACATTAAATAATTAGCTAATAATATAAACTCTTTTTATTTAAAAATGGCACTATAGACAGCAATTTCTTTTCAAAAGATTAGTTTAAAGCAAAACTAAGATCAATAAAGAATGACTGCTAAGATTTGAACAATCTAAATGCTAATGAAAAATATTAATTTTATCATTAATATTGATATTAACAATATATGAGCTGCTGTACCGCATCTTGTAATTTGTAAATATTTGTTCTTATCGAGTAAATTTTTAATTTATATTATTTTCTTTAGGCACTGAAGACCAACTGGAATTATCGGTTTCAAATATTAGTTACTTTTTTCTACTTTAGCCTTCAATAAAAGGAAGTTTTCTATTTTTTTCACAACAGAGACAAAAAAAGCAAAAGAGTAAGAACTCAAACCTTGACCAGCCGCGGTTGAACCTCCTTGAGCACCAGGTGCAAATGGAAGAAGAGTCCCTCCTGCCGGCATTGCAAGATCTAAATTTAGAAAAAAATTAAAACACTATGAAGTAAGACAGTTTACTAGACAGATAAATATATAGATACATTTATTAGTAAAACAGTACACGCATTTCACTTACCCGGGACAGTCAACGAATCTTGGAAGTGCAAACGGGGTTATTCAATGGCATTTACTAAACACACTAATACCAAACTCCAAACAATTAAATATTTAAATAACGATGAAAAAAGAAATACAAAATAAGACTTTAATACTATTACAATTTGTCAGGATGCTAATTTTGTCGGAAATTGAGATTGGTCACTACTCTAACAAAGGGAGCTCGAAAAGGGGCCAAATTTTCCGATTAGCCTGAAACTTACATGAAACCTAAACCGAACACAAACTTCTCCTCTGGAAGTTTGGAAGAATAACTTCCTTCCAAATACTTACAACTCTGATGGAGTCTAGGATGAGAATTTGAGAGTAACTTTCCAAAAACAATTGGATATGAAACCTAACAGTTTAGAATTAGGAAGTGCAGAAGATGAATAGAACAATCTCGGAAAAATAGTCTGCGAACAGAATCTTCCCCTCTCTCCTGATATTCTTCCTTACTACCACCCCTCCCCCCGCACCAGGTAAATGCGTCAATAGTAAGCAAAAATTCTTTTTTTTTTCAGATTTTCATCCCCTCTCTCCCCTAAGTATCAAGGCCGTATACAACTATTATCGTATCAAGCCCTAAAAATCTGAGTAAATGTCAGCCAACGTTGGTACAAATTTAGTCTCCAAATGCAGTCTACTGGTCTCCAAAACAGGAGCCTAGGGTATATAGGGGTGCTGTTATTGTAGTTATAATAAGGACTGCCATTTTGTAGTACCTATAGTTAATTTAAAGCTTAAACTTAGGAAGGATAACTTCCTTCCAAATAGTTACAATTCTAATAGAGTTCATGATGAGAATTTGAGAGCAACTTTCCAAAAACAATTGGATATGAAACCTAACAGTTTAGAATTAGGAAGTGCAGAAGATGAATAGAACAATCTCGGAAAAATAGTCTGCGAACAGAATCTTCCCCTCTCTCCTGATATTCTTCCTTACTACCACCCCTCCCCCCGCACCAGGTAAATGCGTCAATAGTAAGCAAAATTCTTTTTTTTTCAGATTTTCATCCCCTCTCTCCCCTAAGTATCAAGGCCGTATACAACTATTATCGTATCAAGCCCTACAAATCTGAGTAAATGTCAGCCAACGTTGGTACAAATTTAGTCTCCGAATGCAGTCTACTGGTCTCCAAAACAGGAGCCTAGGGTATATTGGGGTGCTGTTATTGTAGTTATAATAAGGACTGCCATTTTGTAGTGCCTATAGTTAATTTAAAGCTTAAACTTAGGAAGGATAACTTCCTTCCAAATAGTTACAATTCTAATAGAGTTCATGATGAGAATTTGAGAGCAACTTTCCAGTAACAATTGGATATGAATCTGGACAGTTTAGAATTTGAAAGTGCAGAAGATGAATGGAACAATTTCGGAAAAATAATCTGCGAAGTAGCAAAAGATATTTTAGGGAAGAAAGTTAGAAATAAAATTAGGATTATTAGCAAAAACCAACTAAGCTTGGTAGAAGAGAGAATCTGAGAGACAGACCTTACGAGAATAAGACAAAAGTAAGGAAGTAGAGAGGCTACTAAAATGTGAGCTAAGTAAACGTAAAATGGAGGCCCTGGATAACCTTGCTGAGGATCCAGAAGATGACAACACCATAATAGTAACATATTGTACTGGCATGTGAAGAAATCAAGAGGAGATAGTCAGCCATTGATGAGGAAATTGTTAAAGAAAAGAGTGAAACATTTTTAGAAAGGGTTATACCATGATAAAGTTGTAGAAAATTATACAGAGAATGGTTAAAAAGATTTTGGCAATTTGTAAGTGAAATTATTTTTGCAAGGAAGAATTAGAAGTAGTACCAAAAGAATTGGAAACAAAAAATAAGGCGTCAGGTGCTGGTTGCGTGGCAAATTAGTCTTGTGAAACCGTGATTTGGAGGTTAGAGATAAGTTACTGTAGAACATGAATATGATTTTGAAAGGAAAAAATTCCTAGCGAGTTTTAGAAAACTATACTTAAAAGCCTTTGCAAGACAGGTGAAAAGATTGGGTGTGATAGACAGTTACAAAGCCATTAGCCTGATTTCTGTAGAAAGGAAATTGTATCGTACCGTATACAAGACAATAAACTGTATGAGTGGTTAAATCACACTTTCAAGGGTATAATGACAGAGAGGTTAAGACGGATAGGCCACATTTCACAGATAAAGGATGAGGAATTATCAAACAATGTGCTTTTAGCCATCCATCTAAGACAAAACAAGAATCAAGTCGTTCCTAAATGAAATGGGAAGAGGTAAAAAAATGATAAAAGGAAAACTGCAACTTCAGGAAGGGGGTAAAGAATGAAAATTTGATAGATTAGGGCATAGGAGGTATTTTCTCCATCACCTTTTCCCCAGCAATTAAGGGAGCTGAACACTTACTTTTCACTTTCAGGGAACTTGCAGTGTTTTTGGTTAAATGGCTAATAAAATTATTATTTTGTATAATTAAAATTATAAGTTATATAATTATATTATAATATATTTTTATATAACTTATATAATTAAAATTATAGAATTAAACCAGAATCCTCCTGTTCCTCTTAAAGGTATTATTGGTAGACAACAATGTGTGAAGAATTAACTGTTTCAGTCAAAAAATTAACTTCAAATAAAGAAATAATGTATTCTTACAATCCTAGCGACAGATGTCAACAAAAAAGTTCGCAAAGCTAATTCTCTCAACTGAGTTGCAATACTAAAATTTAAGATTACAGCTGGAGTTAGCCCCAAAATGCATATGCCGCTTAAAAGCTACTAAGATAGCCAAAAACAAAGGATATGCCCATGTCAATATCTACTGAGTCTTTTGAAAATCATTTATTACCAAAAACATCAATCACAGTCAAGACCAAGGCCAGACTAAATGGTACTTTTTTAACAATAAAATAAGGAATACAGCATTACTGTTTAAAAAACACTGATATTAAAATACACAAAAGAATTCAAATGAGGGTTTGTCTTACATTTGGGCAGCATGAACTGATTTTGTGACGGGTCTTATTTCACCCTAGCTCGCCTGAACCATGAAATTGTAACACTGTTTCCACTTTTCTGTGAAACGCTGGATGGGAAACTGATTAAGAAAAGAAACTTGTGCACTTTAGCAAGGGTATAACGGAATTTTAGACAGCTAGCACTAAAAGAAGTAAAGCGTCACTAGGAAAAATTAGAAAAACTCAAAACTATCTTAGTTTCAATCTATTATAATGTAAACTTTAATTAAAGACAAGGTTCATTTTTCTCTACCCTGAAATATAAACTTCATTTACTTCATTATAATGTAAACTTCAATTAAACTTCATTGTAACGTAAACTTCAATTAAAGATGAGGTTTATTTTACTCTGCCTGAAATTTTTCGGAGACTGGCATATTCTTTTGCTTTCAAAATATAGTATATTTTTATGTTTTTATTTTTGAAACTAAAACCCATATTGAACTTGAACATTTTTGGGTAAAAAAAGACCTACAAAAATTTGCTTCTAAAATGGTTCTAACCTAGATAAAATTTAGACACCATTTGGTCAGGCTAAACAAAAAAGGGGTCATATTGTTTAGAAATACAAAATCCTGGCAAATAAATATAAACTAGGGTATATCAAGGAATTTTTTCGTAGGAGGGGGGGGGAGAGTACAAAAAAACTCTACAAATGGCATCAAAAATTTATTTATATGCATTTTTTTGTTTTTTTTTACGAGCCGTACAATGATCACAGGAGGAGGAGGGGGCGGGTTAAACCCGGTACCCCTCCTCCCTGGTCACGGCCTTGTAGGTCAATTATGGACCAAGTTGATGATGGATGCGGAGGATTTTCTCCAAAGAGAGTAAGTAAAAAAAAGAAGATTCAGGCCCTTTGATTTTTCCCTGAGAAAATCCTCCAAATAAGATTTATTTCGAGGATTTTCTCAGGGAAAATCTTAGAGGCCCTTACATCCTAGTTTCGAGTACAGAAATGCTGGAAATAAGAATAAGTTTCTGGAAAAATTAGCAATCCAATATATTCTCACCTGGGCCTTTGATAGCCAAAGTCTCTAGCCCTTTTATGGCTAGTTTTTCACCTTCGACTTGACTCAATTTCTGTTTTTTGACTTCTCCTAAAACGGGACCATACTGATCTTTTGCTTTGACAGCTTTCATCAATTTCATCCTTGAACAATAATTTTATTATTTTAAAAAATTGAAGATAAGCAGAAATTCTATTTCAGTGCTTGGATTTATCAAGAGCCAAAACAATTTTCTACCAACAAAGGAAATATTGGATTTTCAAAGAAAGGTAGTAGGGGAAAGTTTGACCATTCTTGCCAGTAACAAATCATCTTCTACTAATTTAAACAAAACTTCTCCCTTTTTATGTGCTTTTGGCCTTCTATTGCAGCCTGAAAGCCGAATAGGACAAGAGTACCATAAAAAAAAAAAAAAAAAAAAAAAAAAAAAAAAAAAAAAAAAAAAAAACAGTATGGTTAGTCTTCAGTTTTTTAAGCAAGGGAGTGGAAGGTGGAGACGAAACTTTTTACAAAAAAAGTATCATGCTATTATAAAAAAATATATTATATTTCACCACCTTTCTCCTGGGGCACTCTTAATTTTAACGCTTTTTTGATAATTTTTTTAAAATGTCGAGATATTAAACAAATTTGTCCCTCAAGAAAAAAGCCAGCCCCTACATAGAAACAATACAATACTGAAAACCAAATAAGACGTGTCTTGTAGGCTATGATAAATACCCTCATTGAAATGCCAATAGCCCAAAGCGGTGGTTTCTTGACACGCTATAGAGGTTGATCGACTTTAGAAGCGTAGTCGAAGATTCACTTAGCCTTATCCCTTAATACACAATAAATATCTTCACGAGAAACAATCACGGATCTAGAGCCTTAATTTGGGAGTGGCGGCAGTTCCAAAAGCAGAAAGTGGAACATCACCCCCCCCCCCTCTACAATTTTTTTTTTAATAATTGAATTAAGGCCGGGTTTACTATTTAGGTAAAGTAACGCAACGGGAGATTAACTGGATCACTTTGCCGCTTGTGCAAGGTATTGAGAAGCTTTGTCGAGTAGAGATCGCCACTAACCGGCGATATCCGTTGGCCAATCAGAGGCGACCTCAATCAAATGGAAGGTTACGCAGTCGTTGCCTGTTGCATTTTGTGGGTTGTAATATTTTTGATTGCTCTTTGATACCATCACGATGTGGTAAGTTTGCAATATAAGATGAATGTATAATCTAAGCTTCTGGACACCAACGGGAAAGGCCCGTATAGAAATGGGACAAAAAAGATATAGAAAAATTCTCTCTCAAAATACAATGTCCGAGAACGTACCAATTGTTTAAATGACAATATTTAGGGATGAGGGGATTATTTCTAATGTTGTTACTGATACTGTTGGCAAAGGTACTCGAAAGCAAAGAAAAGGGGCAAGAAATAAGAAAAAACCTAGTCAGTTGGCTGGGAAAAAGGATAAGTTTGCTGAGGGTGCAAAACTTATCCCAATCAAGGTGAAAAGCAGACGCGGCAAAGATTGGCAGAAGATAAACAGTGAATTTTGATGCAGTGGACAACAAACTATTGAGCCAGTTTGATTTTTTGTCCAAAATTTTTCTCTTAAGACTAGAAGAGAACTGAATCAGGTTCAGAATATAATTTCAAGAGAAAAAGGACAAATGCGTAAAGGGGGTGATAAATGGTGCTAGTAGCCTATACCTGGCCCTAGCAGCAGGAAATGCATCTTCCAGAGAATATTACCACGCAAAGAACCACCCAGAAAGAATAGTTGGCCTTATGGTGCCCTGCAACGGGTTTCACGTCAGAAAAAAAATAAGTATAACCTGGTCTCATGTCAAGGGAGATGTGAAATATACCTAATTAGCTATTGACATAAACTTAGCTGAAGATATTGAGAAGCGAAATTTCCGACTCCCGATTGGTATGAGGTAACATATGCTTCTTAAATATTTTTACAGTAAGATGCGAAGCCATTCAGCATAGAGAAGGATACAACCTTAACCCTTATAACCATAAGCAGCGCGCCAGCGCTGCCTAAGTAAAGAACGATGTGGGCACAATGTGTTTTTTTTTTTTTTTTTTTTTTTTTTTTTTTTTTTTCACACCCGGGCACTTCGTATCGAAGGAGTTGTCGTAGAAACTTCGAAAAGGGCTCATTCGATTGGAAATTGGAGTGGCTAGTGTCCTTTTTAATAGTCAAAAGTGATTGGAGGGCAACTAGCCCCCCCCCCCCGCCCCTAATTACCCCAAACGCATCCAATCAAAATTTTAAGATAGCTAATTTTTTCAGCGTAGTTGATTTCCGGATAGAAAATATGTTTTTGAAGAGGACACTCCCCCACAAACCTCGGGGCAAGGGTTTTAAATTATGTCCTGGGGCCATATAAGGTTCTTATAGAAGGCGCTGTCGTAGAAACTTCAAAAGAGGCTCATTCGATTGGAAATTCAAAGGGCTAGTACCCCTTTTAATAGTCAAAAGTGACTGGAGGGCAACTAGCCCCCCCCTCACGCCCATCATACTCCCAAACACATAGAATCACAATTTTGAGATAGCTATTTTGTTCAGTGTAGTTGATTTCAAGATAGAAAATATGTTTTTGAGGAGGACACTCCCCCACAACCCTCAGGGCAAGAGTTTTAAGTTATGCCCTGGGGGCATATACGGTTTTTAAAAGAAGGTGTTGTCGTAGAAACTTCAAAAAATGATCATTCGATTGGAAATTCAAAGACTTTTTAACAGTCGAAAGTGATTGGAGAGCAACTAGCCCCCCCCCCCCCATACACCCATCATTCCCCCAAAGGCATCCAATAAAAATTTTGAGTTAGCCATTTTGTTCAGCGTAGTTGATTTCCAGATAGAAAACATATTTTTGAGGAGTACACTCCCCCACAGACCTCAGGGCAAGGATTATAAGTTATGCCCTGGGAGCACATAAGGTTTTTATTGAAAACTTTGTCGTAGAAACTTGAAAAAGGGCTCATTCTATTGCATATCCAAAGGGATAGTGCCCTTTTTGATAGTTTAAAGTGATTAGAGGGCAACTAGCCCCCCTCTCACGCCCAACTTTTCCCCAAAACACATCCAATCAAAATTTTTAGATAGCCATTTTATTCAACGTAATTGAAAGTTTTGGAAATTAGGTCTTTAAGGATAACACCTCCCCCCCCAAAGCCCTCATGGCAAGGGGTGTAAGTTATGCCCTGGGGACATATAAGGTTCTTATAGAAAGCGTTGTCATAGAAACTTGAAAAGAACTCATTTCATTGGAAATTGAAAGGGCTAGTGCCTTTTTTCATAGTTGAAAGTGATTGGAGAGTGACTAATACCCCTCTGAAGCCCACCGTTTTCCCAAACACATCGAATTAAAATTTTGACGTATTCATTTTGTTCAACGTAGTTAAAACTTCAGGAAATTAGGTCTTTTAGGATGATAGCCCCCTCAGAACCCTTAGTGCAAAGTTTGTAAGTAATGCCCTTGTAGCATTAAAGTTTATTTCGAAAGTTGTTATAGAAATTTCAGCTTATTTGATTGGAAATTGAAATTGCCCTTTTTAATAGTCGAAAGTGAGTGGAGAGTAATTGACGCCCCTCTTACGCCCAGCATTTCCTCAGAAACATTCAATCAAAGTTTAGAGAAAGCCATTTTGTTCAACATAGTTGAAAGTTCTGGAAATTATGTATTTAAGGATGACAAACCCCCGAGAGCCTCAAGGGCAAAAGTTGTAGTTTATACCCTGGGGGCATATAAGATTTTATAGATAGAGTTGTCGTAAAACTTCAAAAGGGGCTCATTCAATTCGAAATTGAGAGGGCTAGTGCCCTTTGTAATCGTCGAAAGTGACTAGAGCGTAACTAACCCCCCTCTCACGCCCACCATTCCTCTAAACACATCCAATAAAAATTTTCAGATAGCCATTTTGTTCAACGTAGTACAAAGTTCTTGAAATTAGGTCTTTGAGAATGACCTTAGGGTAAGAGTTGTAATTTATGCCCTGGAGGCATATAAGGTGTTAATAGAAAGCGTTGTCGTTTCTAAAAGTGTTCATTGGGTTGGAAATCGAAAGGCCTAGTGCCCTTTTTAATAGTCGAAAGTGATTGGAAGGCTTGACATTTTTATAGTAAAGATCGATGTGAGTATAATGTATTATTTTTTGTTGTTGTTGTTGTTTAGACCAGGGCACTTCGTATCAAAGGAGTCGTCGTGGGAACTTCGAAAAGGGTTCATTCGATTGAAAATAGAAGGGGCTGATGCGATTTTTTATAGTCGAAAGTGATTGGAGGGCAACTAGTCCCCCTTCCACTCCCACCTTCTCATTTGCCCATTATGTTTAAAAACTAAATGTTGCCCTAAGATTAAATCAAAATGCACTGTGTACTACTTCTGCTCTTAAAATTTAACCAAATCAAAATAGCGTAAGTGTATCCAAGCTATCAAAGAAAGTAAACAGATTTTTTTGCGAATGGTATCAAGTTTTCCATTTCAGATCAAATAGAAGAGGTATGAGTAGAGATGCCTTATTGACTCCAGGGCGACACCCCTGGTGCCACCTACAACTTTTTTTTACATAATTTATGTCTGTTTTTATGGTTTTTGTCAGTGAGAATGAAAAAACAGGAACTTCCTCACTTTTATGATTGTTTCTTGGACGGTTATGTGTGTTGGTCAATTTATTTGATGTTTTTCATGGATGTCAACAGTAATTTATGTCTGTTTTATGGTTTTTGTCAGTAAGAATGGAAAAACAGTATTTTTCTCACTTTGATGGATTATTGACTCCCACGCCCACACCAAATATGGGCATAGAGTCATTAAGGAGAACACGTGGTTAATCAAAGAGGGACACTTGTACTGTCAGTCATTAATCAAATTGTTTCCGGGGAAGTTAATAAATGTCTGACAGATGACGCCAAGTTAATTAATGTATTTGGAGTTCGACCAGAATTGTTTCCTGGGCAAAGTTTAGATCACACGTGACAAATGATGTCATCATTGATTGATTTGACACGAAAGGGGAATTAATTTGTTGTTTCTAAGGGGAATTATTGATTCACGAAAGGGGAATTAATTAGTTGTTTCTAAAGAGAATTGTTTCTGAGCGAATGTCTATTAATGTCTTTGGAGTTCTACCAAGAGAATTGTTTCCGGGTGAATGTTTTGATCTTAGAGATGAATTGTTTTAGCACGGGAATCAGGTTTCTTAGTAATTTCAAATGTGACAACACAGGGATGCCAAAAACAAAGGAACACGCTGAAATTACGTTTAGGGATTATTTGGGCGAAACTGTTTTAGACATTTTAGGGAATTATTTCGGCGAAACAGTTAGAGACATTTTAAAAGATGATTTTAGAAAAGGTTTTAGAAGAGAATTTGAGGGTAAAACTCTATGGTCATTATAAAACACAAGTTGTATTTGAACAGTGTCGTGAGGTCCTCTACCCCGACCCCAAAGGGCCCGCATACCCCACCCCAACCCCCAAGGAAGCCCCCCGTCCCCAAAGGTCCCCCGGGCTCCCAAAGGACCACCCAGCCCCCAAGGCCCCCCCAGACCCCCAAAGGCCCTCTCCGGTGCCCCAAAGGCCCCTGAGCCACCATTTTTAATACCTTTTTATGGTTTTATTATATCTTTTCAGAAAAAGTTATTTTCTTAATGTCCATCCTAAACCCATTTTACAAGTTGAAGTACCCACCCTTTTCACCCGCAACTTTACTATACTGCTTTTTTGAATGCTCCAACACCAAGCAATACTTTTCAAAAACATTTCAGAACAAGTTTTTTTCTTAATGTCCCTCCTAAACTCATTTTAGAAATTGAAGTACCCATCCATTTTACACACAACTTTACTTTACAGCTTTTTGAATGCTCCAACACCAAGCAATACTTTTCAAAGGCATTTCAGAGCAAGTTCTTTTCATAATGTCCTTCCTAAACCAATTTTCCAACTTGAAGTACCCATCCTTTTTACCCAAAACTTTACTTTACAGCGTTTTGAATGCCCAACATCTAGCAATAATTTTCAAAAAGCATTTCAGAACAAGTTCTTTTCTTAATGTCCGTCCTAAACACATTTTACAAATTGAAGTACCCATCTTTTTCACCCGCAACTTAGCTATTGGTAGGAGTTTTAAGTTTTACCTTAGAGACTTAGCCTAGAGTTTTAGTTTAGTTTAGTTTTAGTTAAAAGTTTAGAGTTTTTTAGCATAGAGTCTTAGCTTAGAGTTTTTGTTAGAGTTCTAGTTTAGTTAATTTTAGTTAAGAGTTTAGAGTTTTTAGCTTATAGTCTTAGCTTAGAGTTTTATTCAGAGTTCTAGTTTAGTTTAGTTTAGATACAGTTCAGAATTTAGAGTTTTAGCTTAGAGTCATAGCTTAGAATTTTACTTAAAGTTGTAGTTTGTTTAAGTTTTAGTTAAGAGTTTCGAGTTTTAGCTTAGAGTTTTTGTTAGAGTTCTAGTTTAGTATAGTTTTAGTTAAGAGTTTAGTTTTTTAGCTTAGAGTCTTAGCTTAGAGCTTTTGTTAGAGTTCTAGTTTAGTTTAGTTTTAATTAAGAATTTGGTGTTTTACCTTAGAGTCTTAGCTTAGAGTTTTAGATAGAGTTCTAGTTTAGTTTAATTTTAGTTAAGAGTTTGACGTTTTATCTTTGAGTTTTTGTTAGAGTTCTAGTTTACTTTAGTTTTAGTTAATAGTTTGGTGTTTTACCTTAGTCTTAGCTTAGAGTTTTAGTTAGAGTTCTAGTTTAGTTTAGTTAAGAGTTTGATTTTTCACCTTTGAGTTTCAGTTAGAGTTCTAGTTTAGTTTAGTTTTAGTTAAGAGTTTGGTGTTTTACCTTAGAGTCTTAGCTTAGAGTTTTAGTTAGAGTTCTAGTTTAGTTTAGTTTTAGTTAAGAGTTTAGAATTTTATCTTAGATTCTTAGCTTAGAGTTTTTGTTAGAGCTCTAGTTTATTTTAGTTTTAGTTAAGAGTTTAGAGTTTTTAGCTTAGAGTTTTTGTTGAAGTTCTAGTTTAGTTTAGTTTTAGTTAAGAGTTTAGAATTTTAGCGTGGAGTCTTAGCTTAAAGTTTTTGTTAGAGTTGAAGTTTAGTTTAGTAATAGTTGAGAGTTTGGTGTTTTAGCTTAGAGTTTTTGTTAGAGTTCTACTTTAGTTTAGATATAGTTAAGAGTTTGGAGTTTTACCTTAGAGACTTAGCTTAGAGTTTTAGTTTAGTTTAGATTTAGTTAAGAGTTTAGAGTTTTTTTAGCTTAGAGTCTTAGCTTAGAGTTTTTTTAGGGTTCTAGTTTGGTTTAGTTTTAGTTAAGAGTATGGTGTTTTACCTTAGAGTCATAGCTTAGAGTTTTAGTCAGAGTTCCAGTTTAGTTTAGTTTTAGTTAAGAGTTTAGAGTTTTAGCTTAGAGTCTTAGCATAGAGTTTTTGTTAGAGTTCTAGTTTAGTTTAGATAAAGTTAAGAGTTTGGAGTTTTACCCTCGAGACTTAGCTTAGAGTTTTAGTTTAGTTTTAGTTAAGAGTTAGAGTTTTTTAGCTTAGAATCTTAGCTTAGAGTTTTTGTTAGAGTTCTAGTTTAGTTTAATTTTAGTTAAGAGTTTGATTTTTCCCCTTTGAGTTTCAGTTAGAGTTCTAGTTTAGTTTTAGTTAAGAGTTTGTTGTTTTACCTTAGAGTCTTAGCTTAGAGTTTTAGTTAGAGTTCTAGTTTAGTTTAGTTTTAGTTAAGAGTTTAGAATTTTAGCTTAGAGTCTTAGCTTAAGAGTTTTTGTTAGAGCTCTAGTTTATTTTAGTTTTAGTTAAGCGTTTAGAGTTTTTAGCTTAGAGTCTTAGCTTAGAGTTTTTGTCGAAGTTCTAGTTTAGTTTAGTTTTAGTTAATATTTTAGAGTTTTAGCGTAGAGTCTTAGCTTAGGGTTTTTGTTAGAGTTAAAGTTTATTTTTGTAATAGTTGAGAGTTTTGTGTTTTAGCTTAGAGTTTTTGTTCGAGTTCTACTTTAGTTTAGATATAGTTAAGAGTTTGGAGTTTTACCTTAGAGACTTAGCTTTGAGTTTTAGTTTAGTTTAGTTTTAGTTAAGGGTTTTTTTTAGAGTTCTAGTTTGGTATAGTTTTAGTTAAGAGTTTGGTGTTTTACCTTAGATTCATAACTTAGAGTTTTAATCAGAGTTCTAGTTTAGTTTAGTTTTACTTAAGAGTTTAGAATTTTAGCTTGGAGTCTTAGCTTAGAGTTTTTGTTGAAGCTCTAGTTTAGTTTAGATATAGTTAAGAGTTTGGAGTTTTTAGCTTAGAGACTTAGATTAGAGTTTTAGTTTAGTTTTAGTTTAGAGTTTTAGCTTAGACTTAGAGTTTTAATTAGAGTTCTAGTTTAGTTTAGTTTTAGTTAAGAGTTTGATGTTTTACCCTAGAGTCTTAGCTTAGTTTTATTTAGAGTTCTAATTTAGTTTAGTTTTAGTTAAGAGTTTAGAGTTTTTAGCACAGAATCTTAGCTTAGAGCTTTTGTCAAAGTTCTAGTCTAGTTTAGCTATAGTAAGGAGTTTAGAGTTTTTAGCTTAGAGTCTTAGCTTATTGTTTTTGTTGAAGTTCTAGTTTAGTTTGGTTTTAGTTAAGAGTTTAGAGTTTTACCTTAGAGTATTAGCTTAGAGTTTTTGTTAGAGTTCTAGTTTAGTTTAGATATAGTTAAGAGTTTTATGTTTTACCTTTCAGTTTCAGTTAGAGTTTTAATTTAGTTTTAGTTAAGAGTTTAGTGTTTTACCACAGAGTCTTAGCTTAGAGTTTTAGTTCGAGTTCTAGCTTAGTTTAGTTTTAGTTAAGAGTTTAGAAATTTAGTTTAGAGTCTTAGTTAGAGTACTAGTTTAGTTTAGTTTTAGTTTAGATTTTAGAGTTTTTACCATAGAGTCTTCGCTTAGAGTTTTAGTTAGAGTTAAAGTTTAATTTAGTTACAGTTAAGTAACTTAGAGTTTTGGCTTAGAGTTTTACTTAAAGTTGAAGTTTAGTTTGGTAATAGTTAAGAGTTTCAAGTTTTATCTTACAGTCCTAGCTTAGAGTTTTTGTTAGAGTTATAGTTTAGTTTAGTTTTAGTTAACAGTTTAGAGTTTTACCTTAAAGTCTTAGCTAAATTTTTAGTAAGAGTTCTAGTTTAGTTTAGTTATAGTTAAGAATTTAGAGTTTTAGCTTAGAGTCACAGCTTAGAGTTTTAGTTAAAGTTATAGTTTAGTAAAGTTATAGTAAAGAGTTTAGAGTGTTACCTTGGAGTCATAGCTTAGAGTTTTTGTTAGAGTCCTAATTCAGTTTAATTTTAGTTAAGAGTTTAGAGTTTAGCTTAGACTTTTAGCTTATACTTTCTGTTAGAGTTCCAGTTTAGTTTAGTTACTGTTAATAGTCTCGAGTTTTTAGATTATAGTCTTAGCTTAGAGTTTCTGTTAGAGTTATAGTTTAGTTTACTTTTAGTTAAGAATTTAGAGTTTTAGCTTAGATTCTTAGCTTATAGTTGTCTTAGAGTTAAAGTTTAGTTTAGTAATAGTTAGAAGTTTAGAGTCTTAGCTTAGAGTTTTTGTTAGAGTTCTGGTTTAGTTTAGTTACAGTTAAGAGTTTGGTGTTTTACCTTAGAGAGTTAGCTCAGAGTTTTTGTTTAGTTTTAGTTAAGAGTTTAGAGTTTTAGCTTAGAGTCTTATCTTAGAGCTTTTGTTAGAGTTCTAGTTTAGTTTAGTTTTAGTTAAGAGTTTAGAGTTTTTAGCTTAGAGTCTTAGCTTAGAGTTTTGTTGAAGTTCTAGTTTAGTTTATTTTTAGTTTAGAGTTTTAGCTTAGACTTAGAGTTTTAATTAGAGTTCTAGTTTAGTTTTAGTTAAGAGTTTAGAGTTTTTAGCTTAGAGTCTTAGCTTAGTTTTATTTAGAGTTCTAATTTAGTTTAGTTTTAGTTAAGAGTTTAGAGTTTTACCATAGAGTCTTAGCTTAGAGGTTTAGTTAGAGTTAAAGTTTAGTTTAGTTACAGTTAAGAATTTAGAGTTTTAGCTTAGAGTCGTAGCTTAGAGTTTTACTTAAAGTTATAGTTTGGTTAAGATTTATTTAAGAGTTTCGAGTTTTAGCTGAGTCTTAGCTTAGAGTTTTTGTTAGAGTACTAGTTTAGTTTAGTTTTAGTTAAAAGTTTAAAGGTTTACTTTAGAGGAATAGATTAGAGATTTTGATAGAGTTCTAGTTTAGTTTAATTTTAGTTAAGAGTTTGATGTTTTACCATTGAGTTTCAGTTAGAGTTCTAGTTTAGTTTACTTTTAGTTAAGAGTTTGGTTTTTTACCATAAAATCTTAGCTTAGAGTTTTAGTTAGAGTTCTAGTTTAGTTTAGTTTTAGTTAAGAGTTTAGAAATTTATCTTAGAGTTATAGCCTAGAGTTTTTGTTTGAGTTCTAGTCTATTTTAGTTTTAGTTAAAATTCTAGAGTTTTTAGTTTATAATAATAGCATAGAGTTTTTGTTGAAGTTCTAGTTTAGTTTAGTTTTAGTTAATAGTTTAGAGTTTTAGCTTAGAGTCCTAGCTTAGAGTTTTTGTTAGAGTTCTAGTTTAGTTTAGATATAGTTAAGTGTTTGGAGTTTTACCCTCGAGACTTAGCTTAGAGTTTTAGTTTAGTTTTAGTTAAGAGTTTAGAGTTTTTTAGCTTAGAGTTTCAGCTAAGAGTTTTTGTTAGAGTTCTAGTTTAGTTCAGTTTTAGTTAAGAGGTTTATGTTTTACCTTAGAGTCATAGCTTAGAGTTTTAGTTAGAGTTTTAGTTTAGTTTAGTTTTAGTTAAGAGTTTAGAATTTTAGCTTAGAGTCTTAGCCTAGAGTTTTTGTTAGAATTATAGTTTAGTTAAGTTTTAGTTTAGAGTTTAGGTTTTTAGCTTAGAGTCATAGCTTAGAGTTTATGTTGTAGCTCTACTATAGTTTAGTTTTAGTTAAGATTGTTTATTTTTATCTTAGAGTAATAGCTTAGAGCTTTAGTTAGAGTTCTAGTTTATTTTAGTTATTTTTATGAATTTGGAGTTTTAGCTTAGAGTCTTAGCTTAGAGTTATAGTTAGAGTTGAAGTTTAGTTATAGTTAAGAATTTAGAGTTTTTAGCTTAGAGTCATAGTTTAGAGTTTGTGTTAGAGTTTTAGTTTAGTTCAGTTAAGAGTTTAGAGGTTTATCATAGAGTCATAGCTTAGAGTTTTTGTAGAAGTTGAAGTTTAGTTTAGTCATAGTTAAGAATTTAGATTTTTTAGCGTAGAGTCTTAGCTTAGAGTTTTAATTGGAGTTATAGTTTAGTTTAGTCTTAGTTAAGAGTTTAGAGTTTTATCTCATATTCTTAGATTAGATTTTTTGTTGAAGTTCTAATTTAGTTTAGTTAAGAGTTTAGAGTTCTACTATAGAGTCTTAGCTTAGTTTTACTTAGAGTTGAAGTTTAGTTTAGTTATAGATAAGGGTTTAGAGTTTTAGCTTGGAGTCTTAGCTTAGAGTTTTAGTTAGAGTTCTAGCTTGGTTTAGTTTTAGTTAAGAGTTTAGAGTTTTACCTTAAAGTCATAGCTTAGAGTTTAGTTAGAGTTCTAGTGTAGTTTTAGTTAAGAGTTTTGAGTTTTACCTTAAAGTTTTAGATTAGAGTTTTAGTTAGGGTTGAAGTTTCGTAAAGTTTAGTTATAGTTAAGATTTTATAGTTTTAGCTTAGAGTCTTAGCTTAGAGTTTTAGTTAGAGTTAGTGTTTAGTTTAGTTTTAGTTAAGAGTTTTAGCTTAGAATTTTAGCTTAGAGATTTAGAGTTGAAGTTTAGTATGAACTAGCATAACTACAAATTCCACAAAATTGCATAGAAATACCATAACCATAGGCTAGATTAGGTTAGGTCATAGGTTAGGTTTCTCCACGTTTAAGTTAGGTTAGATTAGGTTAGCTTATCATGAGGGCTCATGATAAGCTAACCTAATCTAACCTAACTTAAACGTGGAGAAACCTAACCTCTAACCTAACCTAATCTAACCTATGGTTATGGTATTTCTGTGCAATTTTAACTCTAATAACTCTAATTTTAACTCCATAACTCTAACTAAAACTCTAAGCTAAGACTCTATTGTAAAACACCAAACTCTTAACTAAAACTAAACTAAAACTCTAACTGAAACTCAAAGGTAAAACATCAAACTCTTAACTATATCTAAACTAAACTAGAACTCTAACAAAAACTCTAAGCTAAGACTCTAAGGTAAAACTCTAAACTCTTAACTATTACTAAACTAAACTTCAACTTTAAAAAAAATTCTAATCCAAGAATCTATTATAAAACTATAAACTATTAACAAACACCAAACTAAACTAGAACTAAAAGAAAAATAATAAGCTAAAACTCTAAGCTAAAAACTCTAAACTACTTACTATAGGTAAACTAAACTAGAACTCTGACAAAAACTCTAAGCTAAGACTCTAAGCTAAAAACTCTAAACTCTTAACTAAAACTAAACTAAATTAGAACTCTAAATAAAACTAAGCTAAGACTCTAGGTTAAAACATCAAACTCTTAACTAAAACTAAACTAAACTATAACTCTAATTTAAACTCTAAGTCTAAGCTAAAACTCTAAACTAAAACTAAACTAAAACTCTAATCTAAGTCTCTAAGCTAAAAACTCCAAACTCTTAACTATATCTAAACTAGAACTCTAACAAAAACTCTAAGATAATACTAAGCTAAAACTCTAAACTCTTAAAACTAAACTAAACTAGAACTCTAGCTAAAACTCTAAGCTATGACTCTAACGTAAAACACCAAACTCTTAACTAAAACTAAACTAAACTAGAATTCTAACAAAAACTCTAAGCTAAGACTCTAAGCTAAAAACTCTAAACTCTTACCTAAAACTAAACTAAAACTCTAATCTAAGTCTCTAAGGTAAAACTCCAAACTCTTAACTATATCTAAACTAAACTAGAACTTCAACAAAAACTCTAAGCTAAGACTCTAAGGTAAAACTCTAAACTCTTAACTATTACTAAACTAAACTTCAACTTTAACAAAAACTCTAAGCCAAGACTCTAAGCTAAAACTCTAAACTCTTAACTAAAACCAAACTAAACTAGAACTTCAACAAAAACAATAAGCTAAGACTCTAAGCTAAAAACTCTAAACTCTTAACTAAAACTAAACTAGACTAGAACTCTGACAAAAACTCTAAGCTAAGATTCTAAGCTAAAAACTCTAAACTCTTAACTAAAACTAAACTAAACTAAAACTCTAAATAAAACTAAGCTAAGACTCTAGGGTAAAACATCAAACTCTTAACTAAAACTAAACTAGAACTCTAATTAAAACTCTAGGTCTAAGCTAAAACTCTAAACTAAAACTAAACTAAAACTCTAATCTAAGTCTCTAAGCTAAAAACTCCAAACTCTTAACTATATCTAAACTAGAACTCTAACAAAAACTCTAAGATAAGACTAAGCTAAAACTCTAAACTCTTAAAACTAAACTAAACTAGAACTCTAGCTAAAACTCTAAGCTATGACTCTAACGTAAAACACCAAACTCTTAACTAAAACTAAACTAAACTAGAATTCTAACAAAAACTCTAAGCTAAGACTCTAAGCTAAAAACTCTAAACTCTTACCTAAAACTAAACTAACACTCTAATCTAAGTCTCTAAGGTAAAACTCCAAACTCTTAACTATATCTAAACTAAACTAGAACTTCAACAAAAACTCTGAGCTAAGACTCTAAGCTAAAATTCTAAACTCTTAATTAAAACTAAACTAATCTAGAACTCTAATTAAAACTCTAAGCTATGAATCTAAGGTAAAACACCAAACTCTTAACTAAAACTATACCAAACTAGAACTCTAAAAATACCCTTAGCTAAGACTCTAAGCTAAAAAACTCTAAACTCTGAACTAAAACTAAACAAAACTAAAACTCTAAGCTAAGTCTCTAAGGTAAAACTCCAAACTCTTAACTATATCTAAATTAAAGTAGAACTCTAACAAAAACTCTAAGCTAAAACATCAAACTCTCAACTATTACTAAACTAAACTTCAACTCTAACAAAAACTTTAAGATAAGACTCTACGCTAAAACACTAAACTATTAACTAAAAGTAAACTAAACTAGAACTTCGACAAAAACTCTAAGCTAAAAACTCTAAACTAAAACTAAAATAAACTAGAGCTCTAACAAAAACTCTTAAGCTAAGACTCTAAGGTAAAATTCCAAACTCTTAACTAAAACCAAACTAAACTAGAACTCTAACTAAAACTCTAAACTAAGACTCTAAGGTAAAACACCAAACTCTTAACTAAAACTAAACTAAACTAGAACTCTAACTGAAACTCAAAGGTGAAAAATCAAACTCTTAACTAAAATTAAACTAAACTAGAACCCTAACAAAAACTCTAAGCTAAGATTCTAAGCTAAAAAACTCTAAACTCTTAACTAAAACTAAACTAAAACTCTAAGCTAAGTCTCTAAGGTAAAACTCCAAACTCTTAACTTTATCTAAACTAAACTAGAACTCTAACAAAAACTCTAAGCTAATACTCTAAGCTAAAACTCTAAACTCTTAACTAAAACTAAACTAAACTAGAACTCTGACAAAAAATCTAAGCTATGATTCTAAGGTAAAACACAAAACTCTTAAATAAAACTAAACCAAACTAGAACCCTAAAAAAACTCTAAGCTAAGACTCTAAGCTAAAAAACTCTAAACTCTTAACTAAATCTAAACTAAACTAAAACTTCTAAGCTAAGTCTCTAAGGTAAAACTCCAAACTCTTAACTATATCTAAACTAAAGTAGAACTCTAACAAAAACTCTAAGCTAAAACACCAAACTCTCAACTATTACTAAACTAAACTTCAACTCGAACAAAAACTTTAAAATAAGACTCCACGCTAAAACTCTAAACTATTAACTTAAACTAAACTAGAACTTCAACAAAAACTCTAAGCTAAGACTCTAAGCTAAAAACTCTGAAATTCTTAACTAAAACTAAACTAAACTAGAGCTCTAACAAAAACTCTAAGCTAAGACTCTAAGCTAAAATTCTAAACTCTTAACTAAAACTAAACTAAACTAGAACTCTAACTAAAACTCTAAGCTAAGACATTAAGGTAAAACACCAAACTCTTAACTAAAACTAAACTAAACTAGAACTTTAACTGAAACTCAAAGGTGAAAAATCAAACTCTTAACTAAAATTAAACTAAACTAGAACTCTAACAAAAACTCTAAGCTAAGATTCTAAGCTAAAAACCTCTAACTCTTAACTAAAACTAAACTAAAACTCTAAGCTAGGTCTCTAAGGTAAAACTCCAAACTCTTAACTTTATCTAAAATAAACTAGAACTCTAACAAAAACTCTAAGCTAAAACTCTAAGCTGAAACTCGAAACTATTAACTAAAACTAAACTAAACTAGAACTCTAACAACAACTCAAAGATAAAACGTCAAACTCTTAACTAAATTTAAACTAAACTAGAACTCTAATTAAAACTCTAAGCTAAGACTCTAAGGTAAAACACCAAATTCTTAACTAAAACTAAACTAAACTAGAACTCTAACAAAAGCTCTAAGCTAAGACTCTAAGCTAAAAAACTAAACTCTTAACTAAAACTATACTAAACTAGAACTCTAACAAAAACTCTAAGCTAAAACTCGAAACTCTTAACTAAAACTTAAACAAACTACAACTTTAAGTAAAATTCTAAGCTATGACTCAAATCTAAAACTCTAAATTCCGAACTGTATCTAAACTAAACCAAAGTAGAACTATGAATAAAACTCTAAGCTAAGACTCTAAGCTAAAAACTATAAACTCTCAACTAAAAATAAACTAAATTAGAACTCTAACAAAAACTCTAAGCTAAGACTCTAAGCTAAAAAACTCTAAACTTTTAACTAAAACTAAACCAAACTAAAACTCTAAGCTAAGTCTCTAAGGTAAAACTTAAAACTCCTACCTATAACTAAGGTGTGGGTGAAAAAGATGGGTACCGGGGACGCGGGGCTTCCTTCGGGGTTGGGGTGGGGTATGAGGGCCCTTTGGGGTCGGGGTAGAGGACCTCACGACACTGTTCAAATACAACTTGTGTTTTATAATGACCATAGAGTTTTACCCTCAAATTCTCTTCTAAAACCTTTTCTAAAATCATCTTTTAAAATGTCTCTAACTGTTTCGCCGAAATAATTCCCTAAAATGTCTAAAACGGTTTCGCCCAAATAACCCCTAAGCGTAATTTCAGCGTGTTCCTTTGTTTTTGGCATCTCTGCGCTGTCACATTTCAAATTACTAAGAAACCTGATTCCCGTGCTAAAACAATTCATCTCTAAGATCAAAACATTCACCCGGAAACAATTCTCTTGGTAGAACTCCAAAGACATTAATAGACATTCGCTCGGAAACAATTCTCTTTAGAAACAACAAATTAATTCCCCTTTCGTGAATCAATAATTCCCCTTAGAAACAACAAATTAATTCCCCTTTCGTGTCAAATTAATCAATCATGACATCATCTGTCACGTGTGATCTAAACTTTGCCCCGGAAACAATTCTGGTCGAACTCCAAAGACATTAATTAACTTGACGTCATCTGTCAGACATTAATTAACTTCCCCGGAAACAATTTGATTAATGACTGACAGCACAAGTGTTCCTCTTTGATTAACCACGTGTTCTCCCTAATGACTCTATGCCCATATTTGGTGTGGGCGTGGGAGTCAATAATCCATCAAAGTGAGAAAAATACTGTTTTTCCATTCTCACTGACAAAAACCATAAAACAGACATAAATTACTGTTGACATCCATGAAAAACATCAAATAAATTGACCGACACTCATAACCGTCCAAGAAACAATCATAAATGTGAGAAAATTCCTGTTTTTTCATTCTCACTGACAAAAACCATAAAACAGACATAAATTATGTAAAAAAAGTTGTAGGTGGCACCAGGGGTGTCGCCCTGGAGTCAATAAGGCATCTCTACTGGTATGAAAATAAATTAAACAGTACTATTTGTGTCCAGGTTTTTAAAAGGGTGTATGTTGTTAAAAATTGCAGAAAAGTTTTCTCCGGCATACAAATAGCAGGCCAAACTATAAAGTCTTAAAAAACAAAAAGATTTAAATTATTATTTTCTTTTTCCCTGAAAAGCCTATGTCAATATAAAACGAACAGAAATTAATTAAAAAAAAACTTTTTCTAAAATTAAGTTTTTCAAAGAAAAGTAAAGAACTCCATTAAACAAAAAAAGAGCGAAAATAAAATCAAATACTCTACCAAGCGTGAAACTACCACAAATCAGCATCGATAAATAAATGAAGCCCAAAACGAACAGAAATTACAATAAATAACCAAGTCAAGCTCAAAACGAGCAGAAATTAACATAAGTTGGGCGCAAAACCCCTGCGCCTTCCCAAGGCCAGAACAAAATTTGCACTTTACTGAAAGAATACAAATGAATGTACATTGTCAGTTTAATATACATATACTGATATTTAGTAATCAAAATGTTACAATTATTTGATTTATTAAAGTTATAAAAGTAAAAATATTTATATATTTTCAGTAATGTGCAAGTTTTGTTCTGGCCTTGGGAAGGCAAAGCGGTTTGGCGCCCAACTTATGTTAATTTATGCTCGTTTTGAGTTTGACTCGGTTATTTATTGTAATTTCTGTTCGTTCTGGGTTTCATTTATTTATCGATGCTGATTTGAGGTAGTTTCACGCTTGGTAGATTATTTGATTTTATTTTTTCTCATTTTTTGTTGAATAGAGTTTTTTACTTTCCTTTGAAAAACTTATTTTGTGGAAAAAGTGTTTTTCATTAATAGATGAAAAGCCGGTATTTTCATCACAACTGCAAGCTTTTTCAGTGCCATCAAAAGAGGCAGACATTAGATTGTTGGCATATGAGTTGGCATCATTGTTAGGCTACTTCATATAATGTTGTGTGGCTGCTAGCAAGGAGGGAAACATTTACACCGTTGGTGAAGGAGTCTTGATTTTTTTTACAAGTACAGCGATGGAAATTAAATCATTTCATATGGACGTCTGTATTATGTACACTTTATCTGTGTCTCAGTCTCTGGGGAGCACTGATAAGCAATACCAACCTTTGCATGCTTATACAGGCCATAGCACTTCCACTGTCCAACCTTTTTGTCTTGGGTCTGTACTCCCTTGGGCTTTCCCTAACAGCACAGAAAATTTGTTTGGAAGGGGCGATCCCCCCTTGAATTCGTGCTTGACAAAAATGATGTAAAGTCGGATACAAACCGAATGTCAGTTAGACGCAAAGAAAAACCGAGGGATGCAATCTAGAAGTGCTTTTTGAACAGAGTGGGGAGGGAGGCGAATCACCTGATGAACAGATAGTCCTTAATTAAACATGCCCCAATTTCCCAATAACAAAACTTATATGTAAACAATGCGTAACTTGCATAGCCTAGGGGCTGTGAGGGGTTGTGTCATCCCCAGAGGCACAGTTATTGGATCTTCAAACCACTTTAAACAAAATAGCTATCTCAAACTTTTGACCAAATGTCTCTGGCAAGAGGACAGCTAAAAAGGGAGATGGCTGGTTGCCCTTCAATCCATTTTATCTCTTAAAAATGGCACTAGAACTTTCAATTTTAAATTCAATGAGCCTCTCTGAAGTTTCTACAACAATTTCTTCCATACAAAGTGGCCTGGTGAAAAAATAAAAATGAAAACATAAAATGAGACATTGGAGCCATAACGCAAATTACTCAGGCAGCGCTATTGTGCTTCCTTTGATATGTCATATATGAGAAGTCAAAGTGCAAAACAAACCAGTTGTTCCTATTTTTGTTTGTTTTGAAATCAACAGGTTTCTCTTACTTTACCTTAAAAGTGGGGAAAAGCTAAGACTAGAAAACTTAACACATATTATTTGGTATGCCACTTTTCTGACAGCTTTTAAGTTGTTTATCCCCCCCCAAAAAAAAAAATTATATGCAACCCAGAAAAAAATTTATCCAATCAGTAAACTTTTGCTAAAATCCTGCATACACCACAAAACTGTCTAATAAGTAGACTTACGCTTCTGCATCTGGAGGTGGAAGAACGTCATGATCAGATATAAAGAGATCATGAGACCTTTTCAACGATCTGAAAACCAGAGTATGGACTGAGTGCTTCTGTACATCCTGCAAACAAAGAATATTGAGATAAACTATCAAGGCAGTGAAAAAATATGTTTTTTCTCTCAAAGAATAAAAGACTATTTTTCAGAATTACTCACAAAAAAGGGTTCAGGAAGAATACTCTTTAGAATATACCAAGTTTTTAGCCAGGCATGGAAGCAGGAAATGCACTAATTCAAACCTTTCATTGTTATCATCAAGATTTATCAAAAAAAAAAAAAAAAAAAAAATTTAGACTATAGACTTGGAATACACTTCAAAAAAAGAAAACTTACCAAGAACATTTGAGTTTTTCAATAAATAGGCCTAGGGTAAACGTTTTCTGCAAGACATAATACTATCATAAATCTTTCAAACTTAATTTTTTTATTGAAGAGATTCGCCACAAAAAGACATAGCTACAAAAAATTCACTAGTAAATTCAAACCTTACTAAAAGAAATTAATACCACTCACTTTTTCATGTTCTGACTTAGTCCTGCATAAATATTTTTTGTATTTATTTCATTGTTCTAAAGGATGGAAACATAGCATGGAAGCATATTGAGCTTTTAAATGAAGAAAAAAAAACATGGTCTTCTTACTCTTGAGAGAAAATTAGTTCTAAGTTTAGATTTGCTGTATTTATTTCAGCCAATCATAATAAGACTTGAC
The DNA here is from genome assembly GCF_049724085.1 of Artemia sp. Qi Xiang Cuo. Classification (NCBI taxonomy): domain Eukaryota; kingdom Metazoa; phylum Arthropoda; class Branchiopoda; order Anostraca; family Artemiidae; genus Artemia; species Artemia sp. Qi Xiang Cuo. The sequence continues at coordinate 25,000,809 of NC_142795.1, forward strand.
TAAAAACTACCACCTTTGAAATATAGCAGTGAAAGATATGCTTACACTACAAGCCGTGGCTCTAATGCAAGGCTGTTCCAAATTATGAAAGATTTTATGAAACATTATTGCTTTTGCCACACTATTTCAATATCATGTTATGGTTAGCTTGGATAGACTTGCCAAACCAAGTTATGGTATTATCTATATAATACAGCAATTTGTCCAATTATCAAATGGTATAGTGGTCTATGTCAACTTGACTCATATTATGACCCTTTTAAAAAGGGTACAAAGGGTTGCCTACATATTAGTAACATCTGCATACAATGGAACTGTCATAGCATCTACAAAACTATGTAGAATATTTTCTAGAGGAAGAAGCACTGAAGGGTCCTGTAGTGGCTCAATGAGATTATTCTCTACTTGGTAAAACAAGATCTGTAGTTCAGTCTCAGCTGCAGCAACCTATTTTGGTGATGAGATTATGTGAAAGCGTCTCAATAAAAATAGAAACAAGAAGAGAATCAATAAGAAGCATACTCCTCTCCGCTGGTGGTGCAATTGGATTGATCTCTTCTTAGTAATTATAAATCCGAACAGAATATTAAAATGTATACTTGTACATCAAAATAAAGAGAAGTCAAGCGCATGTTTAATGTATGGTGATTCAAACTTTCTGAAAATAATAACTGAACTATGAGTACTTTCCACAATTTATGACAGTTATCCTTGAGACTGCATGGGTTATGCTCAGATATATAATATCATCAAACCTAAAAATACTCCTATATTAACAGTTACTGCGATACAGCAGCTATAGAACAGGTGTTCTGAGAAGGAAAATTGAAATTCGAGTCGTTCATTAGCAATTATAATTGAAAACAAGCTATTTGGGTATAAAATTTTTGTAAAATAAGCTATTATGTTTTCGAAATTACATATCCTAAAAATGGGTTAAAAAAAAAATTATAAATGTTAATGAATTCAACAGGGACGAGAAAGGTATGCCTTTATATTTCCTTTAATTTCCGTACATTTGATATCAGCTTGTATGTTAAATTCTCTTCCTCCCTACTTAGTCTAACGTCTAGGATCAAAAAGATGGAATGCATGAGTCCTGATCAAAATCAATATCACACAGGAAAAATATTTTGGCTCTTTCTTAACCAGATCATGGTTGCAACAGTAGCTGGATCTAATAAGGAGTATAGTAAAGAATAAGCCCCAGGGAATCAGGCAACAGAGCCACTCAAATACGACATCATCGCTATTCATGGTTGTAACTTATGATGTACGGCATCATTTGCCATCTTCTATATGAATATGGAGTTTTTTTTTGTCAAAAGTTACATTTTATTATAACATTACCATGTGTTAATTACGCAAGGTACTAGATATTGCAACTTCCTTTCAAATGAGCCCTTAAACAGCTCTTTATGTTGTTCCATTTGTCTGCTAGCAGTGACGAAAAAAAAGGAATAAGAATAAAAAAGAGAAGCCACGTCAATGGTTCCCCAATGGCAAAGTTTTCCCCAACGGCGACTCCAATGATGAAGTTTTCAGTTGATATGACCTATTTTGGGGATTTTCAGGGTATTTTTCAGAACTCCCAAGAATTAATTTTCACGACAAACTTTTACAATTAAGATAGTTGCAATCATAGTTACCATTCTTAAATCAGCTTTTAAGAGAAGTTTTTCTCACTTGACAGTTTTTTTTTTAACATGTTTTTAAATTTTTGTTTACTATGGGCTATGGTTTGCTCTTTACTAGAACCTTGACATGGGACCTGAAGTCTCATTTCAGCTGCAGCAGCCCACCACAGGACCAGGAATTTAATCCCAAGGAAGAGATTATGCAGAAGCATTTCCACAACAATTCAAGCCAGAAGACGGAACCCTATAGTAGCATGTTGGGATTGATCTCTGCTTGCAAATAAAAGAACCAGAGTCCTCTTTTGTCTGCTGCAGAGTCTGGAATTCCATCAACATTATGCAGAAATATCTCAAAATTATTGACCAAGAAGAAGAAAAAGAGGAAGAAGCAATAGAAGGTAGGCTACTGTCAGGCTGAAGGTTCCTGACCAACAGACTTAGATACAGCAGATAGAGTGGGAAAATAATAAGCCAAGTGGATGCATACAGCTCACTACTTCTTAAGTGCAGGGAGCTGCAGTTGTCCAAGGGTAATATTGTTTCACTGATAAAACTCTAGTCCCAGAAAGTCCAGCTTATGATATACCAAAGTCTATACTACCTGTAAGGACAGAGTCTCTTCAGAAATAACTTGAACCAATGTATGGGAACAAGTTGGCAGGGCCTGATAATATTCACCCAAGGACCCTCAGAGAAATGATGAGCAAAATCTCAACACAACTACCTTGTTTATTTAAGAAGTCCCTCGACTCAAAGACTTTAACTTCAGAGTTGCATTCCATTTAACGAAACTTAGTTAACTAATAAGTCTACGTTTTTTGCTCTTAGCATTTTATTTGCCAGAAAGTGAACTGAGAAAGTTCACCAGGCTTTTGCAAATTAAACAGAAAATTCGAAGTTGCTATAATGTGAGGACTTTCTGACTTTTTGAAAACTCTAGTCCTTTAGCTGACTGTTGCATTCCAAACATTTAAGCCTAGAAGGCTAGTGCAAGCTGACCTAATTGATAACTTCTGTTGTCTCTTTATTTGGATCCAGTATTTTTGGGATATTGCTACTCCTGTCCCTGATTTTCTTTGGGTTGGCAACTCATCTGTTTTACAGATTATTCCATTATTTTGGTGGACTAGTTCAATTTCTTGCTCCATTTCATTATTTGCTTTTTTGGAAATTTGAAGTTACCTTAAACTTCAAATTTCCAAAAAAAGCAAATAATGAAATGGAGCCAGAAATTGAACTAGTCCACCAAAATAATGGAATAATCTGTAAAACAGATGAGTTGCCAACCCAATGAAAATCAGGGACAGGAGTAGCAATATCCCAAAAATACTGGATCCAAATAAAGAGACAGCAGAAGTTATCAATTAGGTCAGCTTGCACTAGCCTTCTAGGCTTAAATGTTTGGAATGCAACAGTCATCTAAAGGACTAAAGTTTTCAGAAAGTCCTCACATTATAGCAACTTCGAATTTTCTGTTTAATTTGCAAAAGCCTGGTGAACTTTCTCAGTTCACTTTCTGGCAAATAAAATGCTAAGAGCAAAAACGTAGACTTATTAGTTAACTAAGTTTCGTTAAATGGAATGCAACTCTGAAGTTAAAGTCTTAGTCGAGGGACTTCTTAAATACACAAGCTAGTTGCGTTGAAATTTCGCTCATCAGTTCTTTGAGGGTCCTTGGGTGAATATTATCTGGCCCTGCCAACTTGTTCCCATACAATGGTTCAAGTTGTTTCTGAAGAGACTCTGTCCTTACAGGTAGTGTAGAATGTGGTATATCATAAGCTGGACTTTCAGGGAGAGGACCATCAGGCTCTTCTGTAAACACTGTTTAAAATTGCTGATCAAGTAACAACAATTTCTTGCAGGTCAGTGACCACTGTTCCATTGGATTTCACCGGCTTCCCATGATTAAATGTCTACTATGGTCTTTGCTAGACACGTAGTCACAGAACCTTTTGGGGTTTCTTCTTCTATTAACAGCAAGCTTGCACTCAAAATTTGAATCAAGTTGTTTGGTATGATTTTATAATTAATTTCAAGTCTTTGCAAATTTCCCATAACCATCTTCTATCCTATTTTTGCAGTGCTTGTACCAGTATTGACTTTTTTTATTTCTCTCTTGTCAAGTCTGTAGGGTGGCGTAGAAGAGGGTCTTAGGCTTCAGAACAAACTTCATAGACATGTGCTTTTTTTGGAGTGCTGTAAGCTTTTCCTGAAAGATTATCCTTGTTGATCTACATCTCCCAAAAGCAGCAATCCCCAGCCCAAATCACTCAACAGTGCTCTAGTTGCTGTATAGTTAGTTTAGGTATTCTTGATGTAATTGTAGGTAACCTTGTAAAAAGCTAAATTTATATCAGTGACAAGTAAATCCCTTTTGCCAAGAGGAGAGAAATAACTTATGCTTTGTAATTGACCTTTATTTCTAAGGAATACTTCTATAAAATTTGTGATCACTTTGCAAAGATACTAGCAAATGCAAATTTAGTTTCTTGCTGGTCTGGTCTTTTTATTAAATATTGGTTTTGTCAGTGTTATGTAACATTTGTCACCTTATTTCCTTGTACAGATCTTATTTTGCTTTTATACATTTATTAAGATTATTAAACAATAAGTAGTAGCAATTGAAACTGAAAGATCAGAATTTTGATCAGAATAGATACATCAAAAGAATTGGCTTTTTATCCTGATTCCAAATATATCTAAAAGTTTAATGTTTCCCATCAAAAGCTACAAGCCTAAGAAAATTTCTGTAATTTTTGACCAAGTGGGAAAGATCTCCAAAAATTCAAGGTATCTCAATGAAAATTACACTATCAGGTTCAGCCTATCATTGAATCTTGCTGAAGAGGTTTAAAGTTTCTATCTGCAAAAATCTGGATTTTTTTTTTTTTTTTTTTTTTTTTTTTTTTTTTTTTTTTGTCAGAAATGATCATGGATATTTGTTTATTTTTTAAGGGTCAATCCTATCAAATTAATGGTCCTAAAAGATTGGGAGAGGCCTCATTTGAATGGATATTAAAAGTTCTAGTAGTTTTAAAATAACCAAGAAGAGAGGAGGACAACTAGCCCCCCTGACATCTCCCTTTTCGCCCCAAAGTCACCAAATCAAAATTTTGAGATAGCCATTTTATTTTATAGTTGGAACTCTGCCTGTAAGTAATTACAGCCGGTCTCAAGCCTGGATAAAGGAGGAGAGTTTTGCGGTGGTTTAGCAATCCGCCCCTGGAAAAATATTATGCTAAAAGAAACATCCAAGGAAAATATAACCAGAATTCCCTTTCCAACAACAACCCCTGCACCCACCCAACGGACAAGAATTTTGAATGCAAATATACCATTAAAAATTTGATCTTGGAGCGTTCAGACGCTAACAAAGCTGTCGAAGGTGGAACAGCTGGAGAATGAGATGACCCACTATCGGTTAGACATCATGACCCTCTTGAAGGTGCGAAGGCCAGGAAAAGAAAAGCAGCTGCTCAGCGGTGGAAAAACATTAATCTTCAGCAGCCATGAAACACGACGAGAAGCTGGAGTGACCGTAGTCATTTCAAAACCTAAGGCAAAATCACTGATTAGCTCGATATCCGTGAGCAGCCGCATTATGACAGCTTGATTCCATGGGAAACATGCCAAAATGACCCTGGTTGCGTGCTATACACCCACTAATAAAGCTACAGACAATAAGAAAGAGAAATTCTACAATGAACTAACATCTGTCCATAAAGATGTACCTAGACCTAACATTGTATGGGCCATGGGGCATTTCAATGCAAAGTTTGGCACCGACAGAGATTATTGTGTCGACGTCCTGGGCGACTACGGTCTTGGAAAACGAAAAGAAAATGGAGAGCTGCTTATTGAAATGGTTCGGTCCTTCGGCTTGGTTGCTGATGGCACTCTCTTAGCCCATAAAGATATGCACAAGTACTTCTGGACTTCAGCTAATGGACACACAAAAAAAAACAGATCGACCACTTTCTTATTGGAAAGAAGTGGCAGACGTTCCTATGTGATGTGCGTGCATTTAGAGGCGCTTACATCTTCTTTGACCATAGCCTGATGGCTGCAAAATCAGAGTAAAGTTTTCAGCCCTAAGAAAGGTGAGGACAGCTAGGCAACGGCCCTATGACTGCGAAAAACTGAGTGACTTAGAAATTCGGTCACAGTTTGTGTTAAAACTAACCAACAGATTTGAAACTCTGGATCTGCTATGAGATGAAAATCCAGCGACAGCTTGGACTGCTATCAGAAAAACCTACTATGATACTGCCTACGAAACGCTTGGTATGAAAAAATTGCCAAAGGACAAATGGATCTCTGTCGAATCGTGGGATCTGATCGAGAAGAGGGCTGACAAGATGACATCTCTTCTCAACACTCTTTCCTTTGATGCAAGACACCCTCTTGAACTAGAGTATGCTATACTTGATAAGGCTATAAAGAAGAGCGTCCGTGCTGATAAACGCCGCAGCCTTGAACAGAAAGCTCACAAGGATGAAGAAGCTGCTAGACAAGGAGACTCTCAGTCTCCAACGTTTTTTAGGGCAACGCCGAAAGTATTCACGACCCCCCCTCCCCTAGTTCGTGTTCCATTCGACTTTCAGTCTTATCCCCCTGCATGCCCGATACAGCGCAGTATACCTCAGGAATCCATCCCTCGAAACAATCCTCCGCCCCATGTGCTTAGGCTACGCCTGCCCAGTCAGTCCAACCCCCACAATCACTTTACTCAATTCGGACCATCTCCAAACCCCCCCTCACTCATTTCCCTCCCAAAAATCCACTTCCTTTTGACTCTGTTCTTCTACACGCGCCCAAGAAGTTACCGACTTGTTCTGGACTCCACCCGTTATTTGCCGAAACAAACACAACCCCGCTCCTCTCAGACACCCCCTACCGTACTTCCCTCCCTCAGCATCATCTTTCCCCCCCCCCCCCCCCATATAAAGATCACTCCCAATTTGACTTATTCCCAGATCACCAGGAAACCTTTCTCCCTTCCCTTGCACTTTATCCCCCCTGGCTACCCTACCAGTATGACTCTGGTTTAAGAGTAAGCAGGCAGAATGATCCATAGGCAACACATCCATGCAGAGTTTCTAAAACCTCAAATAGTAAGACGAATTCCACCGTAGTTCCATTATAGCAACTTAATAATATTCCCATATTTTGTTCGCTGTCCTCATTTTCTCTCAAGCCCGGTCCAGTCCCGCCTTTTAATAATGCCTCAAAACCTCACCCTTACCCACAGCATCCTTTTCATAAACTTCAACCCCAAATAACCCTCCGGAATTGAAAAAAAATCCCAATACCCAAATCGGTTTAAATCTCCAACTTTCCTACTTACCAATGCTGAGAGCCTGAATTTTGAAAAAATTACCGAACTCGAGGGTATCTCTGAAATTCATAAAATTAATATTATTGCTGTGACAGAGGTTCAGTCCCAGAACCCAGATTTCCTAAAAATCAGCAATTATACTCAGTTTATAAAACTTCGCCCTCCCGATCACCCTCTCGGGAAAAAAGGGGATGGTATGATGAAATGATGAAATTCTATGGCTGAGCCTTCGACCGAAAGTACTTCCCCGCCCTTTCAATTTAATTGTAACCGCCGTCTTTTATCATTCCCCTAACCAAAGTATTGACCAGAAACGCAAATTTATCCAACAATTTCTTATAAGTGCTGACTTTGTGTTGTCAAAGTATCCGAACGCTGGTATTTGCTTACTTGGCGATGCGAATGACCTGAGGATAGACTCTATCTGCACCTCTCTTAATATTAAACAACCGGTTAAAATATCTACAACAAAAGGTAACACCTCTCTGGATGTTATTTGTTCAAACATGAGTGAGTATTACAACTCCCCGCAAGCACTGCCACCACTAGGAGGCAGTTGCTACTGTTGTCTTCTTTCTTCTCCTTCCTCAGCCATTGAACAGTCCTTTACTATTTCCTTTGGGGTTTGCCGTCCTCTCAGTGACACAGGACTTTTTTACTTTGGATCATGGCTGACCAGTTAAAGTTGGCCAGACCTTTATAATTCTAATAACCTTGATGACAAAATTTTGATTTTTCACAAAAAACTAATTGATTCCTACTCATTATGTTTCCCAGAAAAAAAAATCAGAAAGTGCTCTAGTGATAAACCTTACATAAATAATCACATAAAAATATTAATCCGCACGAAAATAAGCTTATTTAAGAGGGGTAATTTAGCTGAAGCAAATAAGTTAAGAAAGGAATTAAAAAGTCAAATTAGAAAAGCTGCCCGAGCCTATTATAAAAATAAAATTAAATACTTGTGCCATGATAAACCAAAGAACTGGTACTCTGAAATAAAAAAACTTACCGGCAAGAGTCAAGAACAACTAAATTGTAATATAAATGAACCTCCAAAGACCACAGCTAATAACCTCAATAAGTTTCTGGCTTCTATTGTCCAGAGTCTCCCACCACTATCTTACGCATTTCCAGATATTCCAGATCTTTTTTCTCTTCTACATATTTCTCCACTCGATGTTGTAAAAAAAATTGAAAAACTGAAGCGATCAAGTATTTGCCCTTTAGATTTTCTTGTTCCTCTGACTAAAGCTTTCAGGGATTACCTCTCTAAACCTTTATCCACCCTTTTTAGTGGAATTAACGAATCTGGACAGTGCCCTTAATATTGGAAACAAGGCTTTATTACCCCAATCAAAAAGAAAAATGGGAAGCCTGGCTTTGATGGCATTCGTCCTATTACCCTCACCTCGATTTTTTCAAAATTGTATGAGTTTTCTCGCAGACTGGCTTAAGATGAAAGTCCTCCCCCTCATTTATCATACACAGTTTGGTAATCTCAAATCCACGTCAACCTCTCATTACCTGATCCATCTTGTTGATACCATGAGTAAACTACTTGAAACCCTTAGCACATTGCTCAATATGATTTATATTTTTCTTCAAAAAGTTTTCGATTTGATTAACCAAAATTTATTCATAGATAAACTAATAAATGAATTCCACATTGAAACTTCCCTTGTTAAGCTTGTTGACTCTTTTCTTTCTAATATATCTCAAGCAGTTAAATATCTAAATTGTTTCTCAGATCATCTCCCCATATTTAATGGCATTCCTCAGGGGACTATTCTAGGCCCTCTCCTTTTTTCTCTTATGATTAACAACCTTTCAACCCTTTATGACAATAGGTGGAAATTTGTCGATGACTTGACAGTTTTAGAGATATGTCATAAAAACATGTTTAGCAACCCAATGGGCATACTCCAAGATATTGCCTGTGAGGCCTCTTCCCTTGAAATGACAGTTAACCCTTCTAAATCCGCAACACTCTTAGTAACTTTCCTTAAATTCCCTACCCTTTTTCTTGCTTTTATTCCTCCTGAAAGCTCCGTCACATATCTCAAACTCATTGGTGTTACTATTTATTCCAGTTTGAAATGGGTTTCCTATATAAATAATAAACTACGACAAGCAAACTCCTCACTTTCCCTCCTTAAACTTTTAAATAAATTTAGTTGTCCCAAATCACATTTACTACAAGTAAACATTTCTTTTGTGCGTCCCATATTAGAGTACGCTTGTCCTGTATGGCACCCTGGCCTCTCTAATGAAGCAACACAAAAAATTGAAAATGTCCAAAAGAGAGCTCTAAGAATTATTTTTAAAGAGGGCATGATACCATATTTGCATTTGTTAAATATTTCAAACCTAGAGACCCTCGAGAGACGAAGAAATAATTTGTGCCTCCGTTTTGGTAAGTTGGCACTTTTGAACCCCCGTACTGCGTCCCTTTTCCCTGATTACCATGTACCTGATAGAAATCGTCCTCCACGAACTGTGTCCCAGCCTATCCCCACCTTATCTCCCATTCTTTGTACTACCTTGCGGTATAAGAAATCTTTTATCCCTTTTTTTACTGACATAATAAATAGTGGTTAATTTGTCCATAAATTTTGTCTTTTCTCTTATATAATAAAAGAAACAGCTCTTTTTTCTTTATATTCTTTTTTTTTGTTCCCTATCCCCTTTTTATGTTGTTTTTTAAACATTTGTTAATGTGTATATTATTTATTTTTTCAGTTTTTATCTTTTTAACTAGTTGCCATTTTGCAGTTTTTAATATAAGTGACAAAGGAATTATATAGCATTCTGATGCCTTTATGTCTCGCTTTTTTTTTGTGTATATTCGCTTATTCCCCCCCCCCCTTCCTTTTTTTATGTCTGTTCTAATTCTTTTTCCGATTCGTATTTGTGTAAGTTTAGTTTGACCAGTTTTCATCTTTTTAACTTTTTAATTGCCTTTTTACAGTTTTAATTATTGACTGTTAAATGATTGTTCATAATGATTTTTCTATTTCGTTGTTGTTTTGTGCATTTTGCCAGTTTTAGTGCAACCATTTATATTGTCAACTCCGAAGTCCGAATTCGGCCCTTTGTGGGCTTGTGATAGTGATCTTTTTGAAATAAATATCTTACCTTATCTTATCTCCCATTCTTTGTACTACCTTGCGGTATAAGAAATCCTTTATCCCTTTTTTTACTGATATAATAAATAGTGGTTAATTTGTACATAAATTTTGTCTTTTCTCTTATATAATAAAAGAAACAGCTTGTTTTTCTTTATACTCTTTTTTTTTGTTCCTTATCCCCTTTTTATGTTGTTTTTTAAACATTTGTTAATGTGTATATTATTTATTTTTTCAGTTTTTATCTTCTTAACTAGTTGCCATTTTGCAGTTTTTAATATAATTGACAAAGGAATTATTTTGCATTCTGATGCCTTTTTGTGTCGCTTTTTTTTTGTGTCTCTTCGCTTATTCCCCCCCCCCCCTTCCTTTTTTTATGTCTGTTCTAATTCTTTTTCCGATTCGTATTTGTGTGTTTAGTTTGACCAGTTTTCATCTTTTTAACTTTTTAATTGACTTTTTACAGTTTTAATTATTGACTGTTAAACGATTGTTCATAATGATTTTTCTATTTCGTTGTTGTTTTGTGCATTTTGCCAGTTTTAGTGCAACCATTTATAATGTCAACTCCGAAGTCCGAATTCGGCCCTTTGTGGGCTTGTGATAGTGATCTTTTTGAAATAAATATCTTACCTTATCTTATCTCCCATTCTTTGTACTACCTTGCGCTATAAGAAATATTTGATCCCTTTTTTACTGACTTAATAAATAGTGGTTCATAAATTTTGTCCTCTTATATAATAAAAGAAACAGCTCTTTTTTCTTTATACTCTTTTTTTTTGTTCCCAATCTACTTTTTATGTTGTTTTTTAAAAATTTGTTAATGTGTATATTATTTATTTTTTCAGTTTTATCGGTTTTTATCTTTTTAGATAGTTGCCATTTTGCAGTTTTTAATATAAGTGACAAAGGAATCATATAGCATTCCGATATTTAATTATTTATTTATTTTTATTTTTTTGCATTGGTTGCCAATTTTTTAGTTGTTGTGCTTTTGTTATGATTTTCTTGCTTGTTTGTTTTTTTATGGACTTCGAAATTCGAATTCGGCCCTTCAGGGCTTGTGATAGTAATTTCTCGAAATAAATATCTATCTATCTATCTATCTTTCAGAGTACCGTATCACCAATGAGATAGTCGGAAAACGTCCGAAGACAGATGGACCTGTCAAAGATGAGTTTGGACGACTTCTTACTGACCCTGATAATGTGAACGAAGCCTGGGCGACGCATTTCAAAAAACTGTTAAATAGACCACCACCTGCTAATCCTCCAGACTTACCAGACACGCCATTTCTAAATCTAGCCATCGATATTACAGTACCCTCTGGTGGGGAGATACTACAGGCGGCTAAGAAGCTGAGGTCTGGAAAGTCCCTGGGAAGACCAAATAGTGGCTGAAATAATTAAATGCTCAGTAGCTGCATGCATAACTGCATGGACCACGTTTTTCTCTATAATTTACAGAACAGAAGAAATTCCTAAGGATTGAACAAAAAGCACTCTCGTTAAAATATTCAAAAAAGGCAACGATGCAAAGTGTGAAAACTGGTGAGGTATCAGCCTTGTATCTATACCTAACAAACTATTGGCGACTATACTCCTTAACAGAATCCAACCAGCGTTGAACAAACATCTCCAAGAGGAGCAGCATGGATTCCGGCCAAACCAATCATGCACTGATCTTATATTTACTATTAGAATGCTCCTAGAAGAAGCAAATGAATGGTGCACTAAGCATTACTTGGTCTTTATAGACTTTGAGAAAGCTTTCGACTTGGTAGATAGAAAAACGCTTTGGAAGGTTCTCCAATACTACAGTATTCCTGAAAAGCTCATTCAAATCATTGAAGCCTTGTACCAAGACACAGAATGCCGCATGAAGAAGTGGTGGGAGTACCTGTTACTTTTGTATCATGACAGGGATGAAACAAGGATGTGTGCTGTCACCACTGCTATTTATTCTTATCATTGATTATATTCTCTGGACCTGCAATGGACAATGGATCCGGTTGGATAATAAGAGACTCAGAGATGTTGATTTTGCTGATGATATCAGCCTCCTAGAGTCCTGCAAACAAAAGCTCCAGCATTATCTTAATCAACTCAGGGACTCTGCCAAACCTTTTGGCCTTAAGATAAATACCAACAAAACAAAAAGTATGGCAAACACTGGATCTCCACTCGACCTACAAAGCAATAACCAGATGATAGAGCAAGTTGTAGAGTTCAAGTACTTAGAAAGTACCATCTACAATTCAGGATCTTGTCAGCAAGAAGTCAAGTTAAGAATCGGCCAGGCTAATGCATCTTTCAGGAAACTGTCTCAAATTTGGCACACCCAGAAGAACTCTCTCTGACTCAAGCTGAGGCTGTTCAACAGAAACGTCCTCTCAATGCTTTGCTATGGTTCTGGAACTTGGCACATAGATCAAATACTTGAAAAGAAACTCCTCACGTTCGAAAAAAAGTGTTTAAGGCGAATTCTAAATATCCACTGGTCCCAAAAAGTAACAAACGTAACTATACAACAGAACACATCTCAGCCACTGGTAACCAAAGTGATCAAATATAGGAAGTGGAGATACCTTGGTCATGTAATCTGCATGCCCGAAACTCGACTACCGAAGGTCATCCTTCAGTGGCAGCCATGTGGTACCAGAAGAAGAGGACACCCCAAAAATACCCTACAATGCAGCTACCGGGCTGACCTTGCAAAACTCAATGCCTCAATCCAACCTGAATGGGAAGATGTCTGGGCGGCTGCAGCAAGGAGAGATGACTAGCAACTCTTCTTGGATGCCTTAATCGCCTCTGGAGGCACAGGAGAATCTAAGGTCAAAGGTAAAGTTGAAACATCCAATAACCATGCCTCTGAGGATGACAAGACATCCAAACTTCAAGGGAGAGCTGTAAGCTATGGAATTTGCCTATTGTTTGGATATAGTATTTGTTATTGGGATGTATACAGACATATTTAGGTAGGGGTGGGGGTTCCATGGGGATGGTTTTCCATGAGGTGGGCAGTTGCCAGGGCTGAACTTTCCAGGGAAAATTTTACACAGGGGGACTTTGCCAGAATTTCTGGTAAACAAAATTTCTGGTCTGGAAAAAATTCCAGAGAAGGGGGGGATTTCCAGCATAACTTTAAAAAACAAGTCTTTTTTAAAATAACAGTAGGCTAGGTAGAGTTTTTCAGGCAGAACTGTCTAATGAAATTTCCTATAAGTGATTTTTAGTGAGGATAGAATTGTCCACAAGAATTTCCAAGTGAAACAAACAGAAATTATTATATATAAGAGAAGGCTGCCTTCTCCTTGCTTTTTAATCTTAAGTTTAACTTTTTTTTTCCTAGTTATTTAAGAATGACTCCTGGAACACAAGGGCCACTGAGTTAGAATAAGAAGTTTTTTAAAAGTATTAAACAACTTTAGTGTGAAGAGAAAGGGAATGAGGAGGGGGCAGTCACCCTCACATTCAGAATAATTTATGTCGGTTTTGAGCTTTAATGCTGGTAATTATTTTCAGACGAAAAACTTGTTTGTTTTCATTTTTTTTACTTTTAAGATCTATATAAAGGCAATTCCTTTTGTCATTCCATCCTTGGCCTCTAGTTTTCAGCATATTTCTTTGTAATTTCTTTCTTTTTAATTTTAATCTTGTATTAAGGATTATCACTTTCCAGCTTTCAAGTGACTCAATATTTCACAAAGTGGCAAAATATTTGGAATTTAGAGGATTCCAAAATTATTTTCCCTTAAACTTTTCTTGCTTCATAAACCACCTCATTCAGCCTCTATGATATTCAATGCTTTCCAGTAAAGTGGTTGACTGAATGTTAGAACTGGCACTGTGCCATATATCTCACACTAGGCATTCACGCTAGGCTTGTTAACAGTCTGTCATGTATTAATAAAAGATTTGAGCTGCTTGAATCTATGATAGTATTGAAAGAGCCACAACAGTTTTAATTTGTTTTGAATTTTGCAAGCTGGGGAAAAAAACCTTCAATCATTATTCTTTATAATGTAGATCAGATCAACAATTCTAAGGTAAGAATGTTTCTAAGAAGCCAAGAGTTGAAAGTTTATTATTGAACTCTTGTAACCAAGACCACATTTGCTTATTTCATTGCTCACTGTTCAACTTTAGCAAAACAAGATAAAAAATAAGATATGTCAAATCAATGCAAAAAAAAAAGTAAATTTGGTAAGAATATTGGAGATAGAATTTTGATGACAATCTCATCAAAGTCGTTAGACAAGTGATAAGAGTAGAATGAACAAAGATGGGTAAATTTCTAGGTGGCACTATATTGCATCTTGAGCCTTAAAAGCAGTCCCAAAGGTATTTCATTTTTGTAACCACACAAAGAAGTTATCAACACTAGTTAAGTTATTGAAAAGTGGTTAAAAACACATCACTAGTTTATAAATGAGTTGTTCAAGAGTAGCATATTCCAAAAACACTTATTTATAACAATTCAAATCACATTTATTAGGCAACTCAAATATAAACCGTTTTCCTACCATTTCAAGTTTTTCAAATACCATCAACATAAATAGCACTGAATTTTGCGATTCAAAACTTTCCCGTCGACAATTCAGGGTATATATTTCCCCGTCAGAGGGGTGGGGGTAAACTTTATGGTAAATTTGCAGTGGGCCATATAATTTAGCTAGGATGAAAGTGAAAACATGATTTGATGCTTTTTTATGCTCCTTTATAATTCATATAAAATATCTTTGGGTCCCCTTTAAGGGTTCAAAATGCAATTTGCAACAGAAGCAATTATTGAATTATGAAAGAGCATAAAAAAGGCATCAAATGATGTTTTTGCTTTCATCCTAGTTAAATTATAGTACCACATAGAAATTTACCCAAAGATGTCTGTTCTTACCCAAAAAGAACAGACTTGGCTAAAAAATAATATCAGAGCCCATAGAAATTTGTTAATATTTTTTTCTGTCAAAAGCTGTGATATCTTAGCACATTGGTTTGGGATAAAATAGGGATGGTGTACCTATATATACACACTTAAAAAAGACAATTATTGTAGCCTATAGATCTTGGCTTTCCTATGGCCTGATTAAGATGTTGGATCCCTGAAGGTTTGATTCATCTGACACAACTAGCATAGTTCTTACAATTACAAATGCTTCAAATCTAACATTTTTCAAAATACTTCTAAATCTAATCTAATGTTCTTGACATTATCCAGTAAAATTCTACTTTAGCTACTTCTGGCTATCTTGGAAAAGGGTTAGGTTATCACCTTACCTTAATCACCTTAATCCATTTGAGAGCTTTAAGGTCCTCCAGACCAGTAGTGCTCTTGAGTTGACGACTCCCAATTGAACCTCCACTGCCTCTTCTCCCACTCCTTGTCAAGTTGGCATTTGAAAGACTGGATGGAGGGAGTGCTGACAGTTTAGTCCTTCAATTGATTCCAATGGGTTAAGACTCTTCTTGAGAAGTATATTTGACGGGTTCCCGATCGGGAGCTTAACTTTGGCAGCTTCTTGGAGTGTCCTCTTGCGTAATAATGGCTGGTGCTATGACTGCTGCTAAAGATGGTAGAGTTTTCCTCTCGAAGTTTGTAAGTCAGCATCATATAGCTATGCATGTGTCTGTAGACGAGGGTAGGTAGCTTAAGTTGCTTAAGGGGGTCCTCATATGAAGTTGATTTTAGGCTTATCACACACTTTGTTGCTTGCCTCTGAACATTTTCGATGAGCCTTACATCTTGCCAATAAGAAGGACCTGCAAGACACATGCCAAAATCAAGATGGAGTCTGATAAGAGCTTTATATAATTTTAGGAACATTGTTGCCTCCTGGCTACTGATGGTCTGTTTTAATAGGCCAAGGCTGGAATTTGCACGGGAAACAACATGCTGGACGAGGCTGTGGAACTTCAACTTGTTGTTGATGATGACACCAAGGTCCCTTTCTTCTTCTCTATTCTCTAGATGCTCCTTTGTTTTTGTGATGGGATTGTAAATTGAGTAGGTAGCCCTTGGGTTGTTAAGTCCAAGGTGCAAAATACAGCATTTGATTGTATTGAATAGAAGGAGCCAGTCTTGAGTCCAATCCTGTAGCCTGTCTATGTCATGTTGGAGGGTCTGTGGATTTGCAATGCTGAACAGTTTGGCATCATCAGCAAACAAATGCATACTATTATCTACATGATTAAAAAAGTCCTTGATGTACATCAAGCAAAGGGCTGGACCTAGTACACTTCTCTGTGGTACCCCACTCATTACCATGGCCTCATGGGAGTAGATTGGCTGGCCACCCATCTCAAATAAGCGGACTTTCTGCTTGTGGTTGGTGAGGAAATTCATTAGCCAGTCTATCAAAGCTGAATTGATGCTGGAGGCAGATAATTTGGAGCACAATCAAATGTGCAGTACCTTGTTGAAAGCCTTGGCAAAGTCCAGCAGCAGTAGGTTGACTGGATGTCCTTGGTTGATCAGATTTGTGATTTCTTTGTATGATTCCAATAGGTTCGTTTTGATTGATTTTCCTGACTGGAATCCATGCTGCTTGGGCAACAAGATCTTGGTTGTGGTTAAGTGTTTGAGAATTGAATCATTGACTATGCATTCAAGTATCTTAACAACAGCTGAAGTTAGGCTAATAGGTCAATAATTTTCAGATTTGGTGCAATCACCTTTTTTGAATACTGGCGTTATGTTGGCTACTTTCCAGTCTGCTGGTAGCTCTCTAGAAATAAGTGATGTCTGGAAGATTCTCGTGAGGTTCTCTGCTATCACTTCTGCAGTTTCTTTTAATAGTCTGGGATGTATATTATTGGGCCCTGGAAAACTTGTTAGCATCTAATTTCAGTAAACGTTTAAGGACATCTGTAGATAATACTGTGGTGCTCTCCATTGGGGCTTTTATATTATAGTTTGTTGGGGAAGGTAAAGAGTCATTTGGTTCAGTGATGAAAACTGAGACATATTGCAGGCTGAGTAAGTCAGTAAGCTTATTAGTGTCTGCAGTTTCTTCACCTTGCTCTGTTATCAATTTTTTTATACACCATCTATTGTGGTCTTGGCTAGAGACATACTGCCAAAACTTCTTTGGGTTTGTCTTGGCTTCATTGGCAAGTTTGGATTCAAAGCTTGTGTACAAGGCCTGCATCAAGTTTTTAAGTTTGTTCCAGCTTTTGCAATATTTCTCTTTATTTTCAGGGGAGTGGTGTTTTTTTATATTTCTTCCATTGTCTGCTTTTACGGTTGATTTCCCTCTTCTGTCATTCTCTTTTGTCATTATTGGAAGTGTTCTTGGTTTGGGGACAAGCTTGCTCAAGGTGTACTGATTTGCTTTGCTTATCAGTAATTCTCTGAAGCACTGCCTTTGCTGTTCTAGACAACCAGATAAGACGTCATCCTATCTGATGTTGTTGAGATCCATTCTAATCTTCTCATTGTTAATAAAGGTCTTCTTGATGTAGCAATTTGTTACTTTGAGGAATGTTGTTCTAATGTCTATGGTGACATGATCACTCTTTCCGATTGGGGGCATGGAAAAGGTAGAGAGCTTCTGGTCTCCTGAGAAATACCAGGTTGAGAAGGTTTGGTTGCTGTCCCTCCCTAAAACGCGTTGGCTGGTTGACAATTTGGTGGAGAAGGGTATCATGGAATAAGGTCAATGATTGGGCTTGTAGGACCAGATGGGACATAGGGAAACTGGTCTTTCCAGGTGATGTTATGCAGGTTGAAGTCACCTGCAATTAGAACATTGCCTTGTTGGGTGTCTGCAATCTTGCAAATGAGCTCTGCTAGTTTCCCATCTGTTTCCTCTGGTGACAGGGCTGACAGACTTCTATATACACAGCTGACTCTGACAGAATGGTTGTCTTTATTCCCTGGAACTGAAATATCAAAGAAAATGGTTTCAGCATAGGGGCATCTGGTGAAGTAGTCATTTGGGGTGACGGTGTAAGAGGATTTAACCAGTGCAAGTGTTGCACAGCAGCAATAATTAGATGACAGTTCAATATAGTATGGTAGCCTTGCAGGCTAACATGTAAATTTAGGAACTGGTTTGTTGAATTCTTGGGACACACTTCAGTAAGGAGTATAATATCATATTCATTTGCATAAATCAAAGATTTCAGCTCACTGATTTTTTTTGGGAGTTGGTCAACGTTTGTTATTAGAGCAGAGAAATCTTGACTTACTTGCTGCTTTCTTTGGTTGAGTACTTCCTTACTGCAGTGATTCATGTTGAGGACTGGCTTGTCCAGAATGGATATAGAAGAGCTGGAGGATCTGCTATCATCTGATTGGTTCAGACTTGCATTTGCAAAGGACTTGTAGGATGATGAGCTGGAAAGTTCATAGGTACTAACTGGTGACACAAATACTTCTGGGTCATTATTTATAATATGTTCAGGGCTGGTAGCTGGGGTATCTAACAGTTTATGGGCTGGTGAGGGTAGCTCCCACCCAGACAAATCAAGTTTTTTGGAACAATTTTTCCATGGTGGATAGCCAAATTTGGCTCACCTAGCTCAATCCAGCATCTGAGTTCAGCAGATAAGGCTTTCCTTTTCTCCCGATCTTCCTGGGATGCATCCACCCTGAACTGGATTTCCTGGCAAAGCTTGTAAGATTTTTGTAGAATGTGTCTTTTCAAGTTTAGGTTTGGGACAGAGAAGAGAATTGGAGGGGGTTGGTTCTTGGCTGCTGGTTCCAGGTCTTTTGGTTGGCAATGGTTGCCCTAATAAGTGTCTGACATTGCTTATGTTTGCATCTGTAATCCCGTACTGCTCTGCAAGATGACTTTTGATGAATGTCTTGTCATTATTTACTCCTGGCTGCAGTGGTATGCCATATGCAACCATGTTGAGTTTTCTCCCCTCTCTATCTTTCTCCTGCCTGAACAACCTCTGGATTTCGTCTTCAAGGTGAGAATTGATGGTTTGTTTCAGTTTAGATGCTTCCTCCAGCATTGCAGCTCCAATGTGTTCTTTAACTTCTGAGATGGTACATTTTTTGTCCACATTTTTCTCAAGATTGTTAACACAATCTTTGACTTCATCTATCCTTGCAGTAATGTCTTGCTTACGCTCTTCTACTGATCCTTTAACTATTTCCACAATACCTGAAGCACTAGGAACCTTAGATGATATTAAATTTGAAATTTCAGCTAATGAGGGCGGGGGGGGTCTCCTGATGTACCAGAGTGCTTACAGATTGTGCAGTACCACTGCATGTCTCCAATGGTTGACATCTTTGTAAAAAGTTTGTACTCTATGGTGAGCATGTTTAGGTGCTCAATACATAGCCATATTCACACCCATTGCATAAAACAGCATTTGAATCGAATTCAAGACCATATTTACATCCAGAACAGAAATCTAGGGACTTTTTTGGGCTAACTAGCTTCCGTTTGTTATCCTGTTTATGAGGCATCCTTTTTCATGCAGTCGTCCTGCCAACAGCACTTATGACCCCGCACACTTGTCTATCTGGTTCTGTTTTTGTTATTCTGTGGTTGGCATAAAAAAAAGTGCTGGCAATGCTGCTTTGTAATATATTTATTTCAAATTGTTGGCAATGCTGCTTCTCAATATTTATTCCAAGCCAGGTTTACAATTGGTCAAAAATATATGCAATTAATGTGAAGGCCAAAATATGCCAATATATTTTCTAAATATACTTCTCAGCAAATATATTTTCTAATTATGAAAATGAAACTTTCAGGGATGGGTCTACAGGCTAAAGTATGGCCTGGGAAGGTATTTTGAAGTACCTACATCCACTCTTTCTCCCTCTAGAGGGTCCTGACCTTTGATGACCTTTAAAAATCTGTGTGTTATAAAAGTGAACCTCAGGGTTCACTTATAAAAGTGAAGGTCAGGGCCCTCTAGAAGGAGAAGGAGTGGATGTAGGTACTTCAAAATACCTTCCCAGGATATACTTTGATAAATTTTTCATTATTCATATTATTGACTTACAAATAAAGTAAACATACCACTCAATGCCTTTTTTTATGCTCTTTCCAAATATTTTAATCATTTTTGTTGGAAATGAATTTTACCCCCACCCATATATATACCAATTCAGGGTATATATTTGCACATTAGGGGGGTGGGGTAAATTTATAACTGATGTAAATGAGAGGTAAGTTTAAACTTTCCCCCACCCCCCTAATGGGAAAATATATACCCTGAACCAGTATATATAGTGGTGGGGGGTAAAATTCATTTTTGACAAAAATGATGGTAAAATTCTACTTTAGGCTATCTTGGAATGGGGTTAGGTTGGGAAAATGAAACTTTTAGGGATGGGTCTACAGGCTAAATTATGTCCTGGGAAGGTATTTTGAAATACCTACCTTTACTCCTTCTCCCTCTACAGTGTCCTGAAATTTGCCTATATGGCAAGTCAATACCCATTGAAATTTTGAAAAAACAACATTATAACTCAATTTTCAGTTATCAGTTTCTTTTTCTCTGGCTTTAGCTCTGAAAAATGCAATTTCATTTATTTGAGCAGAATTTTAAGCCACATCAATGTTTTATTTCCAAAATTTAGGAAATGTATTTGCGTAGGCTATGTTTGAAACCTTATAAATTGGGATTGAGCAAAAGTGTGAAGCTGAAAACAATTTTATTATACTTCATATAAGCAGAAGATCAATTTTACAAGGTTTCACTTCTATAACTCACAGATTTTTAAAGGTCATCAAAGGTCAGGACCCTCTAGAGGAAGAAAGAGTGGAGGTAGGTACTTCAAAATATCTTCCCACGACATAATTTAGCCTGTAGGCCCATCCATGAAAGCTTCATTTTCCTAACCTAATCCCTTTATAAGATAGTCAAAAGTAGCTAAAGTAGAATTTTACAATAGGCCTAGCCTAATAAAATATTTGGAAAGAACATAAAAAAGGCATTTAGTGGTATGTTTACTTTATTTGTGAGTCAATAATATGAATAATGAAAACTTTACCCATACTTTAGCCTATAGGCTAGACCCATCCCTGAAAGTTTTATTTTCCTAACCTAACCCCTTCCCAAGATAGCCAGAAGTAGCTAAAGTAGAATTTTACCCAGTATCAGAAAAATCATTATTTCATTTGAACATTCCTTCTCAGGCTCAATTATGACTGGAAATTGGAGTTTCATTTCCCTAGACCACTTGCATTCATGGTTAGAAAAAAATCCCTTATACCGCAATTGAGATACCCCCTCCAGGATCCACTATAAGTATTGTACACAATGATATGTGACTAGTACAAAGTATTATATCTAAGTCATTAATTCAGCATTGAAGATAAAAGTTTACCGTAGCCATGTTTATGTGTTTTAAATTGTTTTATTGATGCGCCAGCGTTACCTTGTTTTTACAAAAGATTATTTTCCGCCATCCAATTACTGATTAATAAATTATTTGGATAAATTCTTATTTGGCCGAAGTTTTCCAGAAGAATCATAAATTGTTTTGGAATTACTTGAGAGCAAGAAATATAAAGATGGCTTTAAACGATTGTTTGCCTCTTATTTCAAGCAAACTTATTTGCCTCTCATTACACGCAATCTAACAGTCTTATGTCAATTTTAAATTCTTGGTCAGCATGCCTGCATGCCTTTAGGCAGGCATGCCTTTCCAAAAACTAACCTGACAATTATGTGTCCAATAAGAGAGTCATGCCTACTTTTGCCATTTACCCGTGTCCCAGCCATTTAAACATTTGCCTCTCAAACACTTGGACTATCTGTCTTGGCTTTTCTCTGTCTACAATTGGCCATGTCTTGATGCAACCTATGCCACCTACTGCAAAATACTTGATAACTTTAATTGATAATGCGCGGAAGCGAGAAAATACTTGAGAAATTTTAATTGAAATACAATTTTTTATCATTTCTTCGTTTCTTCAGATTTGTCATTTCTTTGAAGAATATTATTTAACTGTAAAAAAAAATTGTGAAGAAACAGTATTAATAATAGACTTTTATCAAACAAACGGAACACTCGTGACAAAAATATGGAATCTGATTTTTTTTTTGGCGAGTCTAGTGGTAGCAGACTTCCTGTGCTGTTTTTTTGAAAGATGAAGAGGACCAAAAATTTTACAGAGTAAAGTATATATGCAGGGAGTTCATACTGGCATGCTGGCAGTTATATGCTGGCTATCAACAAATGAAATGACATCATTTTTATACAATCCTAAAAACGTCTTATGCCAGATTTGCCATTTGACTTACTCGGACTATCTATTTTGGGTTTTTCGTACAATTAGCGTATGGCTTCATGTTTGCAACTGCTTCATTTTAACTCAAACGAGTCCGTTGATTTTGAATTAAAATCAAGTAGTTGCGGATATGAAGCCATACGCTAGTTGTATAAAAAACCCAAAACAGATAGTTCGAGTGACGGAACAGAGCCGTTTGTATGTTTGGTCCCACCTGGGGCAACATTGATTACGGCACCCCCTTCGACCCAAACATAAATACAAAAGCCCCAGCCCTGGTACCCCACCTCCCCCAGTGACAGGGCCTGGAGCGGATTGCCCAAGTCATTATTTTGAACGGCCCTGCCTATTTAGGATACTTTAGATGAGCCTTGCCTTCATAAGATTTATTTTTACATAATATAAGTTATCCAGATTGAATTCAAACAATTCATATTACTTTCAATTAGATATATATATATATATATATATATATATATATATATATATATATATATATATATATATATATATATATATATATATATATATATATATATATATATATATATATGTGTACTTTGTTACCAAAATGTCGTTTTTTACACTCTCAGTATCTTTTGACACATGTTGGTCCTCACGAAAATTTTGATATGCAGTCCCTAAAAAACAGAGGTTCTGGCTTATTCCACCTGGAAAACTCCCCCCTTAGAAAATTTTTCTTGAAAAATTTCATCTCGGAAAATTCCACCCTGGGAAATCATCCCCAAGTTTAAGATTGAACAGCCATAAGTAAATTCAGACAAATAAAAATAACGAAGAAAATTGCATAATAGTGCAGAAGCTATTATCAAGGGTTTGTGGTGGGTCATATGTTAGTCGGGGGGCTGCTACATGTCCTTAAAAAGTTGTGTAGCTGTGTTTGCCTCAGATGTCTTGGTGCTGCGGTAATTTGTTAGTAGTAGTAGTAGAAAATCATAACATTAGAGAACAATTGGATTGTAAGAATCTAAAGCGTTCCTGTTAGCTTGTGTATATTCCATATCTATTCAATTACGAGACAAAGGTCATCCAGCTTATGTAAGAATGTAGTCTAACTTTCGAGCTTCCCTATGGACAAAAAAGGGTTTTGAATACGTGATTTCTTTTTCGATTAATTTTCTTTCCAGATAAAAGAAACCGAAACCTCCAATATGTTTTCCCTCATTATATTATAAATTTATTATATTATAAAAAGTTTAGTGGACCATAAATAATTTCCCTTTTTCAAAAACATTAGTAGTTCGATTGATTCGAATTGTATCACCAACATTGAATTTCTTCTTTTTCACTTCCCTCCTTTCATTGGAGTATTATTTAAGAAAACTTTCAAGTGTATTACCATCTCTTTGATAAGCTTCCAGGTAAAAGAAATCAAAATAACAAAACATCACTAGATTTTAGTGATGCTATCAATTTCGGTGACAAAACCGTTGACACTGTGGACAAGGGTAAGAACCAATGGAATAAAGACAAGCAAGTGGAAAATAAGCCAAAACAATCAAGTAGATACAAACCTGGAGAAGAAATGACTTTCAGCCAATAACAAAACAATTGCTATTTAAAATGCTTGGAAGAGAGGCGTAATTTCGTCAAAAATCGGGGGAGGGGTGCAAATATGGAGCCAATTCTTCCAAATCAAGTAAAAATGACAGTGAAAATTAAACAATGAGCCAAATAGCACAATAAAGATAAAGATATACAGAAGAAAACTGATCTCTTTCTGTGGATGTCTGAATTATTAAGACTTATCATAGTTTTGACAAGATTTTTGAAGAAAATAAACTTCAGATGGGGGAGGGCAAACTGGGGTCTTCGGGCATTGGGCGAACCAAGGTCCGGGAGGGGCAGTTTCTCACCCCTGCCTCATAGGAAATTACACCCCTGGATTGGAAAAACCATGGCATGATTATTTAACACACAAGACAATAATGTCTGAACTATCGTGGAAGTTTGGAATACCCAGAACTATAATCATATCAGCTACGCAGAGTCAATTTTCACAACAGAAAAATTTTATTTTAAATTAAATGTTAAATTAAGCTAGGATTTAATTTAACACTGTTAATTTTAACCAAAATCCAGTATCCCTCTAAATTTTCCAAGTATTTTGTGCTTTTACTCATAAAACGGAGTCTAAACGAGAATTTATAGCAGGAACCAAAGGGATACTTGTCGAACTTAACAACGCTAGGGCAATTAAGCAAACAATTTAAAAAAAATTTGAATTGTAAGCATGGAGACCATCGGAAATTTGCTTCATACCCTTTCTGAAAGTGTCAGGGGCGTTACAGATCACCCACCTGATCATGTTCTGGATTTCAGTGGACAAGGATTGAGAGTGGATACTGAAGATGACGGTAGGCTAGCCTGACTTGTATTAGCCTAGCCACTGGGTTGTGGTTTGATTTGAGAATGTTGTGCATACCTCCAGCTCTTATTTCTAGCCTACTCACTCTCTAATTCTAATCCTTAGAATGTTGTAGAGAAACTAAAATTACAATAACAAAGTGGCTACTTCACAAACCTGCACTCAGATTGTCTAGGCACAAGAGTAGGCCTAATAGGCCTAGGATAAATTTCTAAACAGACATCCACCATATGGCTAATATGGGGTTAAAGTTCATTTGTAATGCTAATGAATCTTATATTTAGATTCAGGATGCAACTTTGGGTATATATTTGCACATTAGGGGGATGAGGATAGGCCTCTGTACTCTGTAAATATATAGCTTCTAAGAAATTCATGAATTTCTTAGAAAAACAAAGAACAAAGTGAAGATAAAGCAGTATTTGTTTAGCCTTGTGTCATCTCATAAGGAGGCGTGTTAAGAAAACAATTCTTACTTTAAAATATTATAACGATCCTAGTTCTTATATTATCCAATGGGAGAACCTTTATCACCAAGTCTTTCCTCTAAAATCCTTCTTTTTCAAGCTTAAAAGAAAATATCTCCAAAACCCACGTTAAAAGTAGCCTACCACATTGCTTAAGTCTTTTTAAATTAGCACCTAATAAGTTGTTTTATAGAGAGCGTTCATGTCAGTCTTTTTAAAACTTTTTTTTTAAAGAGCAGTGGCAATGGGTCAAAATCAAAATATGAATGCTTAAGACCGGCATGAATGCTCTCTATAAAACAACTTATTAGGTGGCAATTTAAAAAGACTTAAGCAACGTGGTACTTTTAGCATGGTTTTTGGAAACATTTTATTTTAAGCTGGAAAAAGAAGGATTTTTAGAGGAAAGACTTGATGATAAAGGTTCTCCTGTTGGATAATATAAGAACTAGGATCATCATACATATTTTAAAGTAAGAATTGTTTTCTTAACATGTCTCCTTATGAGGTGACACAAGGCTAAATAAATACCAATAAAGCTTCTCCCGCTGCAAAATATGCAGTAAATATTTACCAAATCATATTATTGACTTAAAAATAAAGTGAATATACCACTTGATGCCCTTTTTATGCTCTTTCCAAATATAATACTCATTTTTGTCAGAAAAGAATTTTACCGCCACCCCTATATATACCAATTCAGGGTATATATTTGGGTAAAGTTCT
Organism: Artemia sp. Qi Xiang Cuo; assembly: GCF_049724085.1. NCBI lineage: Eukaryota > Metazoa > Arthropoda > Branchiopoda > Anostraca > Artemiidae > Artemia > Artemia sp. Qi Xiang Cuo. The sequence continues at coordinate 25,026,708 of NC_142795.1, forward strand.
ACAAAATCATATTATTGAGTTAGGACAAAAGTGAATACACCATTCAATGGCTTTTTTTATGCTGATTACAAATATAATAAGCATTTCTCTTGGAAAGTGATTACCGTCCCCCCCCCCCGCTCTCGGTACAGTCCTCGTTAGGTTAGGTATCGCCTATATAGGGGGGGGGGCATACATAATTTTCAATATTAATTATCTTTTTATTAAAACAAAGCATAAAAAAGTAGTACAATATTTGATTATATTAAAAAAAAAAAACATCATATTAGGGTGTAGATATACCCCTTTCAGGGTATATATGTGCATATTAGGTGTGTGGAGGTAATTTTTAAATTTTCAGCCCATTTACATCAGAAATAAAATTTGCCCCCACCCCTCTAATGCACAAATACATACCCTGACTTGGTATATATAGGGGTGGGAGTAAAATTTATTTTCAACAAAAATGAGTACTATATTTGGAAAGAGCATAAAAAAAAGGCATCAAGTGGTATATTCACTATATTTGTAAGTCAATAATATGATTTGGTAAATATTTACCAAATGTGCAAACTATGATTATTTTGCATATTGTGGAGCAAGAATTGTTTCCTTAACATATTTCCTTATGTCCAACTGGGCTCCTAGGCTTATAATACTGGTTGGCTAATTTAGAGATTTGTATATATATATACAACTGTCAAATTAGCCATCTGGTGGTATCCTGCTCTGTACAAGCTACATTTTGCTATCTTGATAAGGAGTTAGGTTATCAAAATGAATCTTTCTGGGATGGATCTACAGACATAAAATATTAGGCTACTTTAAACTACCTTCAGTTGCACTTCCTAGCAATAGGATGAATCCTGTGTCTGCAAGTCCTGGGGAAGTATTTTGAAGTAGTCTAGGTCTCCCTCCAGAGGGCACTGACCTTTAATGATCTTTAAATTTTTTATTAGGCTATAAAAGTAAAACCTTGCAAAATAGATCTCCTGCTAAAATGGAGTACAAGGAAAGTATTTTCAGCTTTACAACTTTGGTGAATATGAATTTATGAGGTTTGAAAGATCTGCAAATACATTAGCCTACCTTACGCTACCTTAACTTACGCTTCAGAGCAAAATTAAGATCCACACTGGATCTGTTTTGCTCCATGTTGAAGATGATGAAATTTTGTCACTGTGCTATGGCCCATTGACATGATGTAAAAGAGGTATTCTGGAGAGATGTAATTTAAGCCCACTCAGTTACCACAAGATGGCATGCAATGATTATTTGGTACTGGTGCATAATATGGATACTTCTAAAAAGTCAAGTTTGGCAAATGCTAATGAAATAAAATAGGATGAATATATAATAGTTTATAAAAAAATTTGGGCTATATATTTGCCTGTTAGGGGGTGGGGGTAAAGCATACTATATATTAAATACCTAACCTAGGTATATCCCCCCCCCCCCCCCCAAAAAAAAACAAACAAACAGTAATTTAAATATCATAAATGCAATGAAAACTACTCTTTGCATTCCATTTCTGAATAGTGGTCTCTTGAAAAAACCAGTCTGGCAGGTTTTCTCTCTCATTAGTATATAAAAGTGTCTTTATTATGCACCAGTACAGATTATTCTTTAGTGGTTTAAAGCTGACACCACTGATCAGCAGCAGCTTTGGATAGAGTATGCAAGATGGTTGGGTATGACAAGCAGCATCAGCCTCCCAGCAACACTCTTATGATGATGTTGGCATCAGTGAGTACTTGAATAGGATGGGTAGTCCCACTCATATTTCCATGATTTTTGACTCCATTCCATGTCAAGTCTGTACCTAAAGGACACAGAAGAAGGTATTATCACCATTTCATCTTAAAGACTATTCTAGGCATTAACAACATGCTCAGAGAAGAAATATTGCCAAGTTTATAGATTAACCTGATTTTTGACTGAATATGTGAATGGCCTCTTGTATGTTGCTGGCTTGAATTGTTGGTAAAGAGGGGACTATTAGGTTAAGTATTATACTTGTAGGCCAGTATCATGTTGCCACTGCTGCATCTAAAAATAAGTATTAGAAGCTGCATGTGCTTCAGTCTCTTGTTGTAAGGGATATCATGTACACTAGCTATGCCGTTTGTGGCACATCTCTAAACATCCTCTGGCTAGTACTATTCTTATAGGAAGGGGAGGTGAGACATGCACTGAAATCAAATACAGACCTGATTATAGCCTTATGTGTAGAGCAGTCAAATCAGCAAATTTCCAAGACTTAGAAACCAGAAGAGGACTAACATAGTAGCTTGATAATACAATACCACATACAATTGTAGTACTTGGGTATTCTTTACAAAAACAAAGTTGCTACTTCACTAACCTGCACTCTAACAGTTGGTACTATTACCCTAAGGGTAATAGTACCCCAGTGTCATAGGCCTACTACTGCTAACACAGTGCATAATTTAAGACAAAATTTTAATAAACATGCACAGAAGGTTCCCAATGGTGGATAGGTAGGTATCATTTTAGTGGCTGACCACTTCTAAAGGAAACACTAATGAAACAAAAGTGGGGTAGTATCATTAAGTTTCTTATTTTATGTTCTTCACAATTATCTTGGCTGTTTTTCTAACTGTGTACCTCTATTTCCCCTGATGGTCTCAGATATAGGATTATTCCAAGAAATAGAAAAAACTAAAAGAGGCCACTTAATCAATAAAAAGTTGACCCTACTGAATAATATGCAGCATTTTTCTAGTAATCAGATTATGAATTTATCTTAGTTGCAATTTTGAGTAAATTAAGATCCATCTTGATTGGTAAATTTCTCTATACTGGATGATCTAGATTATCAAACACCAAATGCATCCCATTGGTACTTCCAGGAAACACACTTCCATTCATTATCTTGTAAATTCTAGAAAGCTTCATCATTGGGTGTTGAGACTGTTGTATCTGAGAGACTAATTCAGTGTTTTATTACACAGGAGGAGAAAAACTGTTGTTGGGGCCAAGTTTTACAGATTGCTTGAACAGCTTCTTTGAATGCCCCCTCCTGTCAGTGCCAACATTTTGCAAAGTTGGCAAATGAACTGGGGAGAGGGGGGTCTTGTGAAGTAAGCTTATGTAGTAAGGTTATCAGCTCTTTGTTGTTAGTAATTTTTGTTACTGCCTTAGTAGCTTTCCTTAGCACCCCTTCCAGAAGCCCCCCCCCTGTGTCCTTGTGATGATATGCAAAGTTGGCAAATGAACTGGGGAGAGGGGGTTCTTGTGAAGTAAGCTTATATGTAGTAAGTATATCAGCTCTTTGTTGATATATCAGCTCTTATCAGCTCACACCCCTTCCAGAAGCCCCCCCTGTGTCCTTGTGATGATATGCAAAGTTGGCAAATGAACTGGGGAGGGGGGGGTCTTGTGAAATAAGCTTATTTGTAATAAGCATATCAGTTCTATGTCGTTAGTAAACCAGTGTAGATTACAGCTCCTTCAAATGATCCTCATAAGGCTTGTCTCTCATCTTTGTTCCTGCCTTAGTAGCTTTCCTGAGCCCCCCGTTCCGACGCTACACTCCCCCCCCCCTGTGTCCTTGTGATGATATGCTCATTCAAAAATCAAGCACTGGTCTGATAAGGGAATTGTACAACCTCACAAAAATATAGCTGGAGACCTACTTGAAATAGTTTTTTTCAAGAGTGCAAGGGCAGAGTTTGCATGATACACAGTCTTCTTGCAGTTTAAATGGAATTTGCAATGGTTGTCAACATTACCAAGATCCCTTTCTTCATCCATAATTTTTAGCCCTTGTATGTTGATTACAGCTGGATTGACCATAGTATACTTAAACCTGGTTAGACTTGCCAAAATGTATAACACTACATTTGCCAATATTAAAACTCATGTGCAGTGCTTTTGCCCAGTTTTGAATAGGGTCAAGATCTGCTTGTAGTGACTCATGGTTGACTGTACCAAACAGCAGAGAGAGTGAGATGATTTGTAGCTAATTGAAAGATATCACTTATATAGATATTGAACAGAGTATGTCCTAAGAGCCTACCCTGTAGGACTTTGCTAGTGATTCCACATCTCTCAGAGAGGATTGATTCTCCTTCAGTAGTAAAAAGCCTCACTCTCTGTGTTCTATCTATAAGAAAAGCTAAGATGCAGCCCACAAGGCCCACATTAATTCCACTTGGTTTGTGTTTTATTTTAAGGTGTAGATGTGGAACTTTGTAAGGTCAAGCAGCAGGACATCCACTGGTAAACCCTGATCAATCAGGTCTGTTATTACATCATAAGTATTCAGGAAATGTATCAATCTCCTCTGTAAATAATAAGCAAGATCTAGGAGTCACTATTGACAATGAACTAAAATTCATTACTCTTGCTAAGAAGTCTGCTGCTGGTGCTAGTTCAACTCTATGACTGTAAGTGCACCCTTTCCACTTATTCTCCTAAAGTCATCAGTGTTCTGTATAAGGGACTTGTATATCCCAAGCTTGAAGTTGGAATGTCTCTAGCGTCTCCTTATTTAAAAAAAGATGTAAAAGTTTTGGAAGATGTGCCACCAAAGTGATATCCAGTATACAGGAACTTTCCTACCCATCAAGACTAACAAAACTCTTAACACTTGAATACAGGAGAAGTAGAGGGGATGCCATTCTAACTTACAAGTTAATAATGGCTAATACTCTCCCAGCATTATTTTTTATTGTTTGTCCTAATCCAAGAACTAGAGGTCATCAATTGAAACTTGTTAAGCAGTCTACCCTATCCAGAGTATGCACTCAATTCTTTTCTTCAAGAATTTTCAACAGTTGGAATAAACTCTATGAAGACACAGTTATTGCTGAATCTATTAAAATTTTCAAATGAAGGCTGGATGCTGAGGGGTCCTCTAGTGAGTGCAAACTCAACAGGGAAGCTATTGATCATCCAACTGTACCTGATCATTAAATAACTAAAAAAAAAACTCCAATCACCTACCCTGGAGATTAACAAGTAGAAATCCTTAGATTGCTCCTAGCTGCAATTTAATGTAAGAACATATAAAAACCACCAATGAGTGTGCTTGCTTTGTCCACAAGTAAGTAATAAAATCATCTCCACATTTAGTGTTTCCTTCCATTGCTATCCACATGTTTATTTCATTTATAAATAATTTGTTTACCCTGTTAATTTCTTCTCTTTTTTTCAATCACATAATGCTTTGAGAAGTCAAGAATACAACTAGACCCCAGCGCCACAATGGCAGATCAACCAAACACTGCCAACAAGAGACCCAGTTGACCACTGCCAAAGTGTCACAATACTGCCAGTGCACTGTACGCGCGCTGCCGCCAGCAGAGGCGGCGGCATTTGGCTGACTTTGAATTAATTTTTTGGCAATTCTTTATTGTGTCAACCACAAAGTTGGAGCTTTTCTTTTCTTGTGTGGTTAAGTATTTCAATTTTCCTGATTAGGAATCAAGCAGGGCTTGCGCTATCCCCAAAGTTTTGGGGATTTCCCCAAAAATCTATGTGTCACCCCAAAAAAATTTGTTCACCAAATCCCTGAAAATCACCCAATCATGGTGCCACCCCTAGTGATTTATTACTAGTGACTATCCCTGCCAAATATTACTTTTTGCACCATAATTTTTTACTACTCTTGTTTCTTAATTTTTGTCTCTTGTGTTACTTTGTATATAAACCAGACTGATACAATTGCAATATACATGGTTCTTCATATGTTGACAAAAGTATTGTCTTTATGAAATTAAATTAAAAAAAAACGATTTTTTTTACTGAAAGTAAGGAGCAACATTAAAACTTAGAACAAACAGCAATTATTCCATGTATGAAAGGGGCTGTCCCCTCCTCAATGCCTTGCTTTTTATGCTAAAGGTTTTTATTGTTTTAAAAAGTAGAGTGGTGAAAAAGAGTCAAACTTTAGCATAAAGAGCAAAGTGTTTAGGAGGGGACAGCCCTTTTCATATATGGAATAAATGCTGTTTGTTTTAAGTTTTAATGTTGCTCCTTACTTTCAGTTAAAAAAAAACTTGTTTTTTATTTAATTTTTGAATGTTTTCCAACTAATGCATGTTTGATTTTGGCTCACAGTGCATGAAAAATTAAAGCACAATCAGCTTATTAATTTTGGCAAATTTATTCCTGATATGAAGGGTTGCCCCCTCTTCAATACCTTTCTCTTTATGCTAAAGCTGTTAGCACTTTTAAAAATGCTTCCTATTTTAATTAAACAGTCCCTGTGTTTCAATTTTAGTAAACAGTCAAGCTTTAATGTAAAGAATAAGGTACTGATAAGGGGGCAACCCTTCATATATGGCATAATTTCTGTTCATTTTTCAAATAATGCTGGTAAATCTGACTTACCCTCTATGAAATATACCCCTCCCCCTCATGGAAAGCTCCTCCGTGAAAATTTCATCAAACGTAAAGTGCACCCCCTCCCCTGTCAAATTCCCTCCAGACAGCTCCTTCCTTGCTGAGAATCCCCCCTCTATAAAATTGCTTGTGAACAATTCACCCTGAAACATTCTCTTTAGCATTCTTTCATTTGGATAAGATGTTAATCTCTAATTGGTTTCTCAATCTCCAGAAATGCCCCTTCCATGAAAATTATTTCCCAGAAAACAAAACGTGCAGAAAAAAACCCCAGATAATTCCCCTGGAACATCTCCATACAAAAAATTTGGCAAAGAGAATGTAAGACAATTAAAAGAATTTTGTAGATTCATTCTGTCAAAACCCCCCAGTTTAACATTTTCCCATAGAATATTCACTCATCAGAAATTTTCCTCCTAAAGGAAGATTCTCCCCTTAGAAATCCACCACAAGCACAACCCCCCCCCCCCTGCCCCCCGAAAAATAAAATCGTTGTAGGCTATACTTCCCAATAACAAATACAGTATGTAAACAATGGGCAAAGTTCACAACTTGCAGCCCTTCCCCCAGGGACTGGCAGATTATTTTATACCTAAAGACATAGTTATTAGATTTTCAACTATGCTGAACAAAATGGCTATCTCAAAATTTTGATCTGGTGATCTTGGGAAACATATGAGTGTAGGAGGGGGCCTAGGTGCCCTCCAGTTTTTAGTCACTTAAAAGAGGCACTAGAACTTTTGATTTCTGTTCAAATAAGCCCCCTCCCAATATTTTAGAACTACTGGGTCAATACAATCACCCCTGGGGAAAAAAACACACATCCATGATCTTTCTTCTGGCAGAAAAAAAATACAAAATTCCACATTTTTCCATATAGGAGTTTTAAATATCTACAATAGGGTTATCTGATAAGCTAAATCTGATGGTTTGGTTTTCATTAAGATTCTATGACTTTGGGGGGTGTTTTCCCCTTTTTCGAAAATAAGGCAAATATTCTCAGGCTTGTAACTTTTGATGGATAATACTAAACTTGATGAAATTTATATATTTGAAATCAGCATAAAAATCTGATTCTTTTGATGTATCTATTCCTATCAAAATCGGTATAGCTATAGACTATGAACAAGGTTGAAGAATTGAAGATTGAAATGGAAGTAATCCCAAAAATATGATTTATAAAAAAGATTGTATGTTACTGCCTATAACATAGAGGATAGAGGTCTATCATTTTTAAATGATGATAGCTAAAAAAAATTTTTAATTAAGTGCAGGGATGCCAAAAAGCTAATTATTTTTTTCACTTAAAGTGGAGATGGAAGAAAATGATGTCAAATTCCCTGGGAAACCATAGAAATATTTTGATAGACCCAGGGCCCCCCATTTGGATTTGTTCATAGTCTTGGGTATTTTGATTTCTCATAGGCTACTGGCCTAATTTGGCTTTTGTGTGTGATCCCTTTTAATTAGTTTCTTTGGATCTTATTGAATGCCATGGCGAATCTATTATCTATTATTTCAATTAATATACAAGGGATCTGAAACGCCAAAGCCATTTCATTTCTACCAGGTTTCAACTTCTCTTGATGAATAACAAAGAAGACCACCAGCTAGCAACTTGCCAAGTTTTTAACTCATGAATAGGCCCAAATCTGTTGTAAATTCAAGCTGGGATTTGAGAAAGACTGATGAAAACATTAATGTTTGCAGTCAACATTGATTGTGCTGCCGCCATCTCACTGGCGGCAGTGTGAAAATATTATTGGCTGCAATTGCTATTTTTGGCCCTGCTGCCGCTGGCCTTCCCTTATCGGCTTGGTGCTGGGGTCTAAATAAAACTACCCCATTAACAAAGAAATACAACACACTATAAAATGACAAACAACAGAGAAGTATATTGTTTAGGACTTTATCTGGGGCCCTTAGAGGGGACAAAAAAATTTGGGAGCAGTGAATGCTATATTTAATGCTCTAACTAGGATGTTACCCTGTTGACTATCAGTGCATTTAGAATTGTTAGTGTTGTACCTGAATAAATTAAATAAAAAAAAACAAGTTTTTTTTAACTGAAAGTAAGGAGCAACATTAAAACTTAAAACAAACAGAAATTATTCTGTATATGAAAGGGGTTGTCCCCTCCTCAACGCCTTGCTCGTTAAGCTAAAGTTTTTATTGTTTAAAAAAATAAAGTTGTAAGACAGAGTCAGACTTTAGCATAAAGAGCAAGGCGTTGAGGAGGGGACAGCCCCTTTCATGTACGGAATATTTTCTGTTCGTTTTAAGTTTTAATGTTGCCTTACTTTCAGGTAAAAAACTTGTTTTTTATTTAATTTCTAAACGTTTTTGAATTAATGCAGCTTTGATTTTGGCTTACAGTACATTAGTAATTAAAACGAAATTTGCATATTAATTTTCCTTTTTTTGGCTAAATGGCTTTCTCGGAATTTTGCTCTGACGTAACTTACAAATTAACTTACATAATGAATTTCTATGTTTGTATGATTTTATTACGTACATTAGGGAGTTCGCCTCCTAGTCAATACCTTGCTCTTTACGCTAAAGTTCAAATTTTGTTTGAATTGCAAACCCCTGAATCACAAAGGCTGGTTAATTATAATAGATAGCTCTTTTGAAAGTACTAAAAAAACTTTAGCATAAAGAGCGAGGTATCGACTAGGGGGCAAACCCCCTCATACATGTAATAATTTTTGTTCGTTTTAAGTTTTAATGTTGCTTCTTACTTTCAGTTGAAAAAAACTTTCTGATCATTTTTTAAATAATAATGGGAATTCCGGCACCCCCTTCATAGAAATATCGCTTCCCCCAAGGAAACATCCTCAATGAAAAGATTCTCCCCCATAACCCCTACTCCGACCCCCCCCCCCCCACCACCACCAGAAAACAATTCCTCCTGAAAACGCCTGTATACTTCCCAATAACCAAAATTATATTCTTTTTTGTGTGGGAGTGTCACTTCAATTCTTAAACATGGGAAAGATCCAACTAATTGCGCATCATATAGACCTATTATGGTAGCCTGTTTGCTGAGCAAAGTTTTTGAATATGTCCTGCTTCCTGAAATTCTTCCAAAAGTTGATTATGTGTCCAATCAATTTGGGTTTAAACTAAATATAGGATGCCAACATGCACATTGAATTCTTACTTCTTTTTTAATTCAAGCACAAAAAGATGGATCTGAAGTTCATTTATGTGTGTTGGATATTTCAAAAGCTTTTGACTCCGTTTGTCATAGCCAACTATGGTATTCTCTTACCCAGCTTGGAGTGAATTCATCTGTTATATGTGTCCTTTGTTTTTGGTATGCAAATTCATATGTTTGACTTTGGTCAGGAGAGATGTTTTTTGGCAATATTCCTATTTGGTCTGGACTTAGGCAGGGAGGGGTTCTTTCACCATACCTTTTTAATGCTTGTTTATACCCCATGCTTTCTCGTATTTTTCCGTCGTGTTTTATGGGTCTAACTAGTTTGTCTTATATTGCTTATGCAGATGATTTATTACTTATTAGCCGTTCAAAATTCACCCTAGCTAAGTCTACCCAGTTTGTTTCGAAACTTTTGGAAAAAATTGGCCTCGTGCTTAATGCTGAAAAATGTGAGTATCTAGTTTTCAATGCTAAAAACCCAAGAAGTGATTTGAGTTGTAGTTCTTTTTCAGTTAAGCTGGCTCCCGTGTTGCATTGGCTCGGGATTAGTATCTGCTCTTCTATTTCAGCTATCCGTGCTAGTGCACTTGCAGATATTAAGAATAAGCTTAAAGCAGGTTATGCTAAAATTGTCCCAAATCGCGGCCGACATTCTCGTAAGACATTGACTAAAATCTATTCTACATATTGCAACCTTCAGGTTTGCGCCCATTTTTTAATACTAGTGATATGCAGGATATTAGAGTTCTGTATTTTCGTTATTGTAAATATCTTTTGTATTTGCCTCGTTGGTATAGAAACCGTAAGATTATTCGAATGTTTAATGCAACTGATATATTCACGTCATATAATAAGTTGGACTCCAAGTTAAAAGATGAGGCCTGCAAGCGGTTGGGTCCTTTTCATCCTCTTGTGCGACTGTTCTGATTTGCATTTGTAGTTCTTTATATTGATGTTGTCTTGCATGTGTTTTTTTTTGTACGTCTTTACCTTTTATTTTCGTTTGTGATTCCACTTTTTTATAATATTAGTGTGTCAAAAATAAGTTGTTACTATTATATGTAAACAACGGGCAAAGTTTATAACTTGCAGCCCCTCCCTCAGGAACTTTGGGGGATTAAGTCATCCTCAAAGACATATTTATTAATTTTCGACTATGCTGAACAAAATGGCTATCTCAAAATTTTGATTGGGTGACTTGGGGAAAAAAGAGCGTGGGAGGGGGCCAAGTTGCCCTCCAATTTTTTGGTAACTTGAAAAGGGCACTAAAGATTTTAATGTACGTTTGAATGAGCCCTCTTATTAGATTCTAGGACTTATGGATCAATATGATCACCCCTGGAAAAAAAAACAAAAAAAAAAACAAAAAACTAAACATGCATCCATAATCTTTCTTCTGGCAAAAAATACAAAACTCCACATTTTTGCAGATAGGAGCTTGAAACTTCTATAGTAAGGCTCTCAAATACGCTGAATCTCATGGTGTGATTTTCATTAAAGTTCCTTTTAGGAGTTTCCCCCCCCTTTTTTTCGAAAATAAGGCAAATATTCTCAGGTGCGTAAGTTTGGATGGGTAAGACTAAACTTCATGAAACTTATGTATTTGAAATCAGCATAAAAATTTCATTCTTTTGATATATCTTGGTATCAATATTCCATTTTTAGACTTTAGGTTACTATTGAACTGGGTTGCTCCTTACTTATAGTTTGTGACCACAAACTGTTTGATATTCAAGCTAATCATATAATAATTTGGACAAATCCAAAAGTGAAATAATACACTTTGTAAGTAATAAAGTTTAAAATTTACTGTGTTCTAACTGTTGAAGTGGTTATCCAACTACTGTTGGATAGTCCTGGGTAATGAAGCTATCTAAGAGGAATTTGTAAAAAAATTTCAAGGACTGAGAATAGTATAATTTCAAGGAATTTTAGCAAGAGAAGATGATCCTTCATTCCAGAGCTATCTAGGAAATGAAGAATCATATGTATCATTTAGTCAGATTCCAGGAAATGAAAAACATAATAATAACTATCATATATATATATCAGTTAGAAAGCGTTCAGCTAGGTTATTTTAAGAGATTGTAGGGGTTATACAGATTGACTCACACCAAGTTTCTTAATGGAGACCTTGGATTCTGGTCTCTTAGAAGCTTCAGGGTTTTCTAAGGGATAAAATTCTAGCTATGACTTTTACAATTACCCAGTGGTGGGCTACTGAAAGCTGTAAATGATAATATACTTCGACTAAATAGGAAAAGATTACGGCCTTTTAAGGTTAAAGAAGTACTTTATAAAACAGGTTTTTCTTTCGCTTAGAATGATGGCCATGGACCAACTAGTCAACAATTACAGTTGGACCAGGAAATCAAGTGAGTGTAGAAGGACCAGGCGATACAGAAATAGGGGGAGGAGATTAAGGATTCGGAAACTTTAAGATATTATAAAGAGGTTAATATAGTTTATGGGCATGAATTTTATTTTAAGTTAAATTTACCGTCTAGATACCTTACATATTGGATGCAGCTACAATCTAATTGCCTTCCGATTCGTTCGAGATTTAAAGTTTTTGAGAGGAGGAAAAGTGTCCCGGACGGCAGGTTTGCTTGCTCTCTTTGCCAAGAAGAGGTGGATAATTTAGAGCATTGTCTGAGTCGTTGTCGAGGTCTTTTGGGGGTAAGGGAAGATTTATTTGGGAATGATGGATTGCTGCTTCCTGATGCCTTGAAAAGTACGTCTTCACAATTTATTTGTCTTGTGGGAAGATATCTTGATGAGTATTTTGCAAAAAGAAGAGAGTATTTTTTATTTTATTTTTATTTATTTATTTTTCTTTATTATTGTGATGAGTGCTGTAATTTGTTAATCTTGTATGTTATTTGTGTACATGGCCACATTTTGGCTTGAAATACATGTTATTTTATCTTATCTTATAATAGGAAAGGTTCTGCTCCAGGGAGCGGTATAGTGTCTCTGAGAGGTATAAAAGATCTCTTGCCTGTTATACTACCAGTATTGGATCATCTAATAAATTCACTATTGAAAGAAGGGACTTTCCCCTCTTGTTTTAAGGAAGTATCTAATGTTATGCAAATAGATTACTGTTTTATTTAGATGGTATATTGGTTTTATGTTAGGCTGAAATAGAAACTCTTTTGATTCAGGAATGCAAGCAATCTCGTAATGAAATATCAACATGGATGAGGGTTAACAAGCTACAGGTCAATCCCATAAAGAGTAATATTGTCATAATCTCGTGTATGCCTAACTATTATCCCTGGATCAAGAGTATTACTTCTTCTGAAGGAGAAACAACACTTAGTGGATCTGTGAAACACTTAGGAATGTTTGTTGACAAAACCTCTTGATTTAAGAAACTTAATAGATAAGTATCCTGGGTACCATGGGCATCCATAAGGAGGGGCGGTGTGTCAGTCCCCCCCCCTGCCATTTACATTTTTAAAGGAAAAATCTTGTGTTTGTACAATAAGGTGCTCTCTAATGAAAATAATAAAGTATATATGGATATTCAAGGATATAAAGTATTTTATATCCTTGTCCCTCTTTTTTTATCCCCCTCCCCTAAATTTAGCTTATGGGCACCCATGCTTGGGACTTTCGTATAATATGGACTTCCTGACACATTATATACTGCACCATATTCTCAGATTATTGCATTTCTCAATGATCCACCCCCCTGTGTTCTCTACTGCTCTTTGGTGTGACTTGGAACATTCCCATCCTTGGTTCACCAGACCCAATGATTCGTCAGAACAAAGCAATTGAATTGCTGTACAGGAAAGGATTGTGTGATTCAGCATGTCAACTGTATATTCAAAAGAAAGTTTAACCAGCTGCGGGACTTACAGATTTTAACACCCTTTTATTCATGTATTGACTTGCTAGAGGTCTACTGCCAAGTTGTTCTGGTAATATTTTTCAGTTGAATTCAGATTTTCATTGTCACAACACTGAAAGCAAAGAGTAACTTTTGCACTCCACTTGTGATAACATCCAAGTTAAAAGATTCATGTATACACAGACATATTAGTTTGTGGAATGTGGTGGATAGTGAAGTTAAGGTTTGAATAATTTTAAGTATTGCTTAAAGGATAAATAATATTATAAATACATTTTGAATGGTAAAAAAAACGTATAAAGCTATAAATGCTTTTTGCAGTTGGTGAATTTGAAGAGGATGATGGATTGGTATTTGGTTATTTATGTTGTAGATAATTGGGTAACTCTACTGTTAGTTCATTGGTTGACTAGGGAAAGTTGGATTGGATCAGATTTTGGATGAGTTTATATTTATTTTTCCCCGTTTACTCGACTGCTCATTTGGATATCCTTGTATCAGGCTCTTGGGCAGCCCAGAAGAGTATTATCACCTTACCTTAATCACCTTAATCCATTTGAGATCTTTAAGGTCCTCCTGACCTGTTGTGCTCTTGAGTCAATGACTCCCAAACGAACCTCTACTGCTTCTTCTCCTACTCCTTGTCAAGTTGGTGTTTGAAAGACTGGATGGAAGGAGTGCTGACAGTAGAGTTCTTCAATTCATTCCAGTGGTCAATTACTGTTCTTGAAAAGTACATTTGACAGATTTTCGATATGGAGCTTAATTTTGGTAGCTTCTTTGAATGTTCTCTTCTGAGATGATGGCTGGTACTGTGGCTGCCCTTGAAGATGGTGAAATTTCTCTTTTGGAGGTTATAAGTCAGCATCATGTAACTATGCATATGTCTGTATACAATGTTAAGTAGCTTGAGCTGCTTGAGATGTTTCTGATACGAAGCTGTTTTTAGGCTTTTCACGTACTTCGTGGCTTGCCTTTGGACATTTTCGACTAGCCTAACATCTTGCTGGTAAGAAGGACCAGCCAGGCACATGCCAAAATCAAGATGGGGTCTAACAAAAGCCTTAAAAAGTCTTATGAATATTGTTGCCTCTCGGCTACTGATGGTCCTTTTTAATTGGCCAAAGATGGTGTTTGCTTGGGAGGAACCTCAGCCTTTCATGAGTAATCACACTGAGGTCCCTTTCTTTTTCTCTTTTCACTAGATTGTCCCTTATATTAGTGATTTGATTTATATTGAGTAGGTAGCCATTGGGTTATTAGGTCCAATGTGCAAAATACAGCATTTGCTTGTATTAAATTGGAGAAACCAGTCTTGAATCCAATTCTGTAGCCTGTCTAGATTGTGTTGGCTTTTCTGTGGGTTAGCAATGCCAAAAAGTTTGGCATCATCAGCAAACAATGCATATTATTATCCACATGATTGGAAATATTGTTGATATACATCAAGAAAAGGGCAGCAGATATTTTTGAGTGCAGTCGACTATAGGGCACCTTGTCAAAGTCAAGCAACAGTAGGTCAACTGGATGTCCTTGGTCAATCAGGTTTGTAATTATTTCGGATGATTCCAACAAGTTTGTCTAGATTGATTTTCCTGACTGGAATCCATGCTTCTTGGGTGACAAGATCCGGTTTGTGGTTAAATATCCGAGAATTGAATCATTGACTATGCATTCAAGCATCTTAAACACAGCTGAAGTTAGGCTGATAGGTCTCTATTCACTATTCACTGAAGTTTGGTTTTGTTCTCCTCTATTCAGTAGATGATCATAATACTAGATGGTATTATGTTGTTATGTATGCTGTAATTATTTTGTTCAGTAGATAAATAAAATTGATATTTTAAAAAAATGGTACAATTTTGATCAGCATCACCCTCTCTTGTAATTTTTTTTTTGGGGGGGGGAGGGGGAGAGTGTTTTCTCTTTTTAAAATAAAAGTTCAAAATAGGGATAAAATCCTTTTTAATAGACAGTGTATAATAAATTTCCCAAAAAATACCAGATTTTTCGGTCACATATACAGTGACCGTCATCTGTAGTAAAACTCATCAAGTGGGCAGCTTCACTTACCTTGGTAGTATTATTAGTAAAGATGGTGGGAGCAGTGAAGATGTTAAAAGTAGAATAGCCAAGGCTCAGGGTGTTTTTTCACAGTTGAAAAAGGTTTGGAAGAATGGGAATATAAGTCTGCAAACTAAGATTATAATATTAGAAGCTACAGTGATGCCAGTAGTCAGATATGGCTCTGAAGCATGGGCGCTTCCAAAAGCAGATGGAGATTTGCTAGATGTTTTCCAGAGAAATTGCTTAAGGATTGTTCTGGGTACCCCGATGACTGACCGTATTTCAAACAATAGGCTGTACGAAAAATGTGATTCAATACCGCTCTCTAGGGCTATAATGAAAGAAAGGTTGAGGTGGCTAAGGCACGTTGAACGTATGAAGGATGACATATTGCAGAAGGTTGTCCTTTTCGTCCAACTGTCCTGGGCTAAATAGACAGCCGGTTGTCCTTGTCTGGGGTGGAGAACGCCATAAGGAAAGATTCAAAGGATAAGAGAATTTTCGAGGCGGGTGTTAAAAGGGAGGCTTTGAATAGATTGGGATGGAGGAGGAGCGTGCGTATCTGTGTTGGCCTCAGGCGGCTTGGTGCTGTGGTGAGTTGCTAGTAGTAGTAGTGTTAGTAGTAGTTTTTTCCACGGGAGAATTTTCCATGGGGGGGGGGAGACTTCCAGGGGGTGAAATTGTCAGGAGAAATTATACACTGGGGGAATTTGCCAAAATTCCTATACAAAATTCTTTTTACATGTCTTGCTTTCTCTTTTTCGTCTCAATTTTACCCCTAGAGCTGTTATGGGTATTTGTCCGGGATAAATTTTCACCTGGATTGAATTGTCTAGAGGATATTTCTACGGGGAGGGGGATTCTCCGTGGAGGTGGGGTCATATTTCCTGGCATTATTTAAAAACAATCAGACATTAAATAAAAAAAAACATTTTTTTTCAACTGAGAGTAAGGAGCAACATTAAAACATAAAATGAACAGAAATTATTGGGTATATGAGGGGGGTTACCTCCTCCTCAACACCCCGCTCTTTACACTAAAGTTTGGATTGTGTCCCAATTCTTTAAGAATGACTCCTGAAACACAACGGTCGTTTAACTAGAACAATAAAAAGCTTTTTTGAAAATACCAGGTAAACAGTTTTACCTGTATACAGTAGCTGACCTCAAGTTCACATCAAGGACTAGAAGCTGGCTAGAATTTACCAGTTACAATAAAAAAAAAAAACACCAATATAGGGCTTCTACAGTTCTGGGAATGAGTAGCAGATAAGGAACAGCTATTGTTAATAAGAACCAGAACAATAGAATTGTAATAACAACATGAATCCGAATCAAGTGTTCAACTGAATCCGATGAGGACTGGGCTGCTTTTATTAGCGCGGGAAACGAGTCTGTTAAAGCTGTACGTCAAGCTAGAGCCAATTACAAGCACAAGTTTGTAGACAAACTGAAAAGTGCCCCTGCAAAGTGGTGGCGGAGGGTCGTCAAAGAAGCCCTACCGTCATCTAAATCAACATCAATTCCCTGGCTTCAAGTTGAAGGACCGATGATCCAGTCAGGCCAGGAAAGGCAGATGCTCTTGCATAAGCTTTTTCAAAGGTCTCCAAATTTGATGTGGACGGAGTCTCCCCTCTCCTCTTTCCACTACGAACAGATGCAAAAATCATCAGCGTTAACATAACTTTTAGGAAGGTGCTCAGAACGATAAACCAGCTGGATGTCACCAAAGCTTCAGGACCTGACACGATCTCATCCTTAAAAGATGTGCCCCTGAACTTGCTGGTCCTCTTGCCTCTCTCTATATAAAATGCTTTGCTGCGGGATCATTTCCGAAACCCTGGAAAACTACTCATGTGATTTCTGTTCCAAAGGCAGAGTCTGATCTTAGTAATGTAGGATCATATTGTCCAATAAGTCTGCTGTCCTGAGTAGGTAAAGTCTATGAATGCATCATTAATAAGACCCTTTACCAATACCTTGAGTCACATCTGTTGTTGGCAGACACGCAATACAGTTTTCGCAGAAAACGGTGTGCGTTAGACTGTCTGATTGCACAGTATCAACAGTGGGTTGAGCTCCTTTCTCAGGGGCACAATATTCGCCTTTGACATCACAAAAGCCTTTGATCGTGTATGGCACAAGGGACTTCTTTGCAAACTGAAAGTCTATGGAATTCACTGTCGACTATTTGAGGTGCTGCTGACTTTCTTCGTCAACGATCATTGCAAGTTGTCCTCGACGGCTTCATATCAAAAGAACACCCAGTTTATCAGGAGTACCACAAGGAAGTGTTATTGGGCCAACTCTTTTCTTGGTGTTCATGAACAACCTTGTGAAAAAACCTCACGACTTTGCTGATGAAACGACTATAAAAACATCAATCACAAAAGACGAAGATCCCAGTGAATCCCACAAGGAGCTTCAGGCTGACCCGGAGAAAATTGAGGCGTGGGCAGATGCATGGCTTGTAAGTTAACACATTGAAAACGAAAGAGCTCCTAATTCCTAAGGCGTGTAATATGAGGGCTCATCCTGATGTCGTCTTCAAAGGAAAGGCAATAACGCGAGTTGATACACTGTGCCTACTTGGAGTTAATTTCTCTTTGGATCTTTCATGGACTGAGCATCTCAGTAAAATTAGATCCTCTTGCTACAAGAAGTTAGGAGTTATCCTAAGATGCAAAAGTCTTCTCTCTGATGATTCTATTCTACCACTTCTCACTTCGTGTATCAGACCTGTCATGGAATATGTATGTCCTCTCTTTGCTGGTGCACCAAAAAGGCACATCACTCCTCTCCAATATATTCAAAATAGAGCTGTGCGTGCAGCAACCTCTAGCAACACGGAACCTAAAACCCCACAGTTGATCCAGGAGCGACTCGATGTGGTGTCATTGTTGGTTTTCTACAAGTAACTGTATAACCTTCCTTTAGATGAGCTATCAAACTTCGTTCCTGATTGAGCGAAGCCCTTGCGATCCGCTCGCCAAACTACAGCTCGTCAGGACTACCTTGAGCAGGATACTCCTCGCCAAGAATATCTGAAAACAAGTTTCGTCTGGCGATTGGTTGCCATATGGAATAGATTGCCGGCAGAGGTAATCCCAGAAAAGTCTTCCCTTGACGCGTTCAAGAGAAGGTATAACAAATACATCAGTGTTAGAAAATGAGGTAATTACCAGGACTAGTGGCAAGTCATCATCTGTGATGGAGCCGTGAAGTCTGTAATAAAAAACAGAACAAAAAAAGACATATCCATCACAAGAATCTACTTCTTTTTTTTATAGTGATTCCAGAGAACTCAAATCGAGGAGGTTTAAAGCGAAGAATCAAATATCACTAGTATAAGAAAATATATATTTTCTTATTAAAAAGAGAAATATGACGTAGATAATTTCGGAGACCACACTGCCTTTCCATGACGATAAAACGCCCAACGTCACCTTTTCATCTTCACTTATTCCTAGCCTTAGTGACTTAGTCTTCTTAACATTAATTTTCAAGCCTATTCTAGCACCCTGAACTCACAAAACCTCTAAAAGTTTATTCATTTCGCTCACACTTTCCTCTAGGATGCTTAGATCATCAACATAATCTAAGTCCATGAGAATTTTTCCTCTCCATTTGATTCCATGGTCTCCCATTGCCTTTCTTGTGCTCCTTCATAAAAAATCCATCAAAATAATCCATATAAAGGGAGATAGAACACAGCCCTTCTTAACTCCTGATTTAATGCAAAACCAGCTGCTAACCTCATTTCCTGACTTAACTGCAGCCATGTTATTCTCGTACATAGCAATAATCACTTTACTGTATGGTATTTGTCTGGTATACCATACAAGGATAAAACCTTTGCTATAGCTCTTCTATCAACAGAATCGAGCGCTTGCTCATAATCTATAAAAATAAGGACCAAAGGTCTTTGACAACTCAGGCACTTCTCAAACCTAAGAGTGAAAATTTAGTCGACGCATCCTCTACCTTTTCTAAAACCGCACTGTTCTTCTCTTAAAACTTTGTCTATGGCATCTCTCAGTCTAAAAAGTATCATATTACTAAGTAATTTGCTACCTACAGAGACCACACTAATGCCTCGATAATTACCACACTCACTTTTATCACTTTTCTTATAAAGTGGCTTAACTAAGGTTTTTTTAAAATCAATTGGTACTTCACCTTTTTCAAAAATCATATTCATAATCTTCAGTAACTTGTTTCTAACCTCAGAGCCACCATATTTAAGAAACTCATTTACTACCCTATCAGCACCTGGAGCTTTTTTTATCCTTTTAGTTCTGTCGTTAATTCTTCCTTACAAACAAATCTTCCCTCATATCCAAGGTATCACAAACTTTTTCATTTTCCTCTCTATCTTTTCCTGCAACTCTATCTTGGTTTAGAAAATTCTCAAAATGTTCTTCCCATCTCTCTTTAATTCTTTCCTTATTGCTAATTGTGGCCCCATTTCTATCTTTAACTGGACCAAGTCCAGATTGACTACTCCCTCTCAATGTATTAACATGTCAGTAAAATATTTTACTATTATGCCGTCTAGCTGTATCTTCCAGATCCTCGGCAATTTTATCCATGTCCTCCACTTCACACCTCCTTAGTTCATATTTTAATGCTTTCTCCACTCTCCTTACATTCTTTTTGTTTTCGTATGATCTATCGCTCAGATAGTTTTTTTACAAGTCCTTTCTATTAAATATAGAATTTTTTCAGTAATATTCTAAACTGCAGTTCTAACTTTCTTCTCTACGACAGCTCCAGCAAGTTCACAAATTATTTTTCTAAAACTGTTCCAACCATCTTCCACATTATCAAATTTTAAACTCTTAGTATTCAACTATTCCAGGAAATTTTCTGTCAAATTCTCATCCTGGAGTCTACCAACATCGATAACTTCCCGGGAGGTAGTTACCCTTCGGAAATTTGAGCTTTAAATTAACCCTTGACACAACTAGATGGTGATCTTTACTTTTAACATCAATAACAGCACTCCTATATACCCTAGTATCCTGTATTGATCCTGCCAGTCTTCGGTTTACTATAACATAATCAATAAGGTTTGCTGTCTTACCATCACGTGAATACCATGCTAATTTATGAGCCATTTTATGACCAAACACTGTGTTGGTTATAACTAGATTGTTATACCTACAAAATTGCAAAAGTCTGTATCCATTACTGTTTTCTTTTCCTACGCCAAATTTATCTAGGCTAGGATACCATCTATCCCTATTTCTACCAACCTGTGCATTAAAATCTCTTAGTAAAAACATCATATTTCTACCTGGGACCCTGTCTATTTGCTCCTGTAACTGTAAGTAAAATTCATCTGAGTCACTAGTATCTCCGTCAGTCGGATCTACAGGGGCATATACTCCCCAGTAGAAAGTTTATCCCCACCCCCACCCGAAGGTATATGCATACTTGTCAATAATAAATAATATGCGTAAACAATGGGCAAATTTTATAACTTAAAGACCTTTCCCCTGGGGCCGTGGGGGGACCATGTTATATCCAAAGGCACAGTTATTGGCCCTTTCAACTGTGATAATCAAAATGGCTATCTCAAATTTTGATCGGATGGTTTCTTTGTTTGGGGGGGGGGCAGGGAGGGGGCCTCGTTACCCTCCGTTCTCTTTTTTCGCTTAAAGAGGGTACTAGCACTTTTAATTTTCGCTCGAATGAGCTCTCTCACTATGTTCTAGAACCAATTGGTCGATACAATCACTCCTGGTAATCTTTCTTCTGGAAAAAAATACAAAATTTCGCATTTTTGCAGATATGAGCTTGAAACCTATACAGTTGGGTTCTCTGATGCAGTAAATCTGATGGTGTGATTTTCATTTACTTTCCATGACTTTTAGGGGGTGTTTCCCCCTTTTGATTTATCTATGGTACAAAAATTTTGTTTTTTAGAGTTTCGGTTACTATGAGCCTGGTCGCTCCTCACTTACAGTACGTTACTACAAACTGTTTGAAAAGAGTGAAACACTAGAAGAATAAAAAATATATTATGTATTGTGTATAGTCAACATATTTATGTTTTATATAAATAAGTAAAGTGAATGCATGTCTTACTTCTAAGGGGATTAGATAATTTTCACGGGGGCTTTCTCCTAATCCTTTCTTTGTGCAGGTTTGGCTTTTCTCTTGCTTTGGTAGGAGGAGGGCTGCCCTCCTTAAAATTCATATATCACGGGGGAGGAGACATTTTTGATCTAGAAAGAGAAAATTGGCCAAGTGGACTGGTCAAACACCACTAAGATTAGTAAGTGTCAAAGATTAGAGAAATCACCTCCGATTTGTTCGATGTTGGAGACAAGGCTAGATCTAGTATACGAGTATTCATATACTTGTTCAAGTATACTGCCATATCTAGACATGTACAATTGTCTAGCCAGCCATCCATGTCTTAATGTGGAAGTACAGGTAGACATGCCTGTTAACCATGGTGTGTAAAAAATATAAAAACAAATGGCAAATGCCATGACAAATGATTTGCTAAATAGAATAGAATATGAATATGATTTATTGGCTAAAATAGCACAAAAGCTAGCATAAGCACGTCAGAATTACCATAACCGAACAAATGTTATGGGACAAACATAAAACAAAAAATTTAATCAATAAAATAAAACAGATGTTAGGGGATAAACATAAAGCAAAACTTATATCAATTATTAAAATGGGAAACAAAACAGGGGACAAAAGAGTTTTTGTACCTCATGGTCAACATTTGGGGATACAGATCCATTTGGATATTTGGAGCTCTACGAGCATTGAGTCTTGTATGAGAAAGGGTTGGGGTATTTTGTTTAAAGGGAGGGAGAAAACGTCGATGATAGTCAAAACTAAGGCATTTCTGACCAAAGTTCATGACAAGGATGTGATGTTATAATTTCATTATAGCACATTCAAATCTAGAAAAACCTTCATCATGTCTAGTATTGGCTGTATGAGGTATAATTTTTATGGCTCTTTTTTGAATACGTTAAGCTCTAGAAATTTTGTCATCGTTGAATCAAGAGTGTCAGAAAGAGAAAGTATATTCCGCACATGGCCTAGTATAAGAAAGGTAAATTATTTTAAGGTTTTGGATTGATATGGAGAACGGTTTGAGAAGGGAAAAAGATTTAAGGAGAAAACTACCAGACTTAAATAAGTGGGAAATGTGGGAGTTCCATTTAAGGTTGTTGTCCAACTGCACACCAAGCAGTTTAACTGTATTTAAATTTGGTATGTAAAGGTAATTATTGATAGGGGTTTATTTTTTTAAAAAGAAAATAGTATGAAACTGCTTCTGGGTATGCTTAAGTTGAGTTTAACATTGTCAAGATCATTCTTTAAATTGTTAATTAATTAATTGAGTGCAATATTCAAAGTATTAGATGTTGGCAAAGGTTCAGTAATGTCAAATCATCCGCAAATTTAAAAGAGTTGTCAAAACTTGGTAAAACATTATTAAAAACTATCAAAAATGCTAAAGGACCTAACTTAGTCCTTTGAGGTGTCCCACAGGAAATCGAGGAAAAACCTGGTGAATCCCCGTTAGGGAGGACTACACATTGCTCACGGCCAGACAAAAAGCTAGCTAACATACGTAAAACAAAATCTCTTGCACCTAAAGCCCTTGCATAACTGTCTGATGATCCAAATTGTCGAAGGCTTAGCTAATATCAGCAAAAACAGCCTCAACGTAGGAACTATTCAACTCAAGATGTTTGAAAATAGTATCAAGTATATAAATTAAGCAATGCCTGGTGCTATGATTCGGCCTAAAGCCAAACTGATTTGGGTTGATTTTATCATGAATATCGTCCAAAAGGAAATGGTAAATAAAACTTTCAAATATTTTAGAGAAAATGGGGGTTTTTGATATTGGTCTTAAGTCAGAGGAAAGTTTTGGGGTCTTAGTTTTTGGTATAGGAGATATAATAGCTCGTTTAAAACACAGTGGAAAAATACCATCTACAAAATATTGGTTAAAAATAGCAGTTAGAGGTACACTTAAATACTGGGCACATTCCACAATCAATTTAGTAGGGATATCACCTGGATATACTGACTTCTTTGTATCACAAGCTTTAACTTTAATTTGGGCCTGATGAAATCCGAACACGGAGATGTCACTCGCTAAAATATTGGTCAGTATGGGTTAGAGGTGCGTGTGAATTTTACAAATTTAAGTAAAATGATCATCTATGACATCCGCACCCACTGAGTCACCATTGATGTCCAGTAAGAAAAATTTTGAAGAGACCTTGGACACTTGTGGAATTTCTTAGGGTCCGAATACAATAACTTATTGAGCACGTGCGCACCATGCTCCTTTCTTGCTTTACGGATTTCGCTAACAACGATGTTTCTAAGCTTTCGAGATTCTTGGAAAAATTCTTCCTTAAAGAGTTTATCTTGCTCATTTATTAGGCACAAATTTTTTTTATTTATCCATGGTTTGCAATTAGACTTGTGAGTGACATTTTTCACTGGAAAGGTGTCACAATATAACTGGAAAAGTTCCGCTGAAAACTTAGAAGCCATTTCATTACCATTGGTAAGACATAGGATATTGGCCCAAGATTTGGAACTAAGTTTTAATTTGAAATGGGTGACCTTCTCGTCAGTAATGGGTCTATAAGAGTAACTGATCAATTGCTTTTGGAGAAAGGAAGATAAAGGGGTCCAACAGCTGCATAGATGGTCACTTGCCCCTAATGGAGGGGCTATTTTGGGGACACAGTAGTAATCTTCAATGTTGGTAAAAATTAAGTCAAGGGTTTTATCACAACGTGTAGGTGACTTGACCTCTTGATCAAGGCGAAGAGCAGAGCTAATCCACTTTCGGTCTAGCTCATTAAAATCACCATATAATATAATTGCAGCATAGGAATACTTGCAGCGAATTCTGTCAGTATAAAGTTGCAGATATGCCGTCAGCTCCTTCTTAAATCCACTACGAGGAGGGTAATAAATAATACAAAAAATCATGCAAGATACTTCTGTTGGGAGGTTTTTGGGTCTGGTAAAAATATGCAATTCCTTGATACATCATCCTTAGCTATAACTCTTTCTATTTAAAACCATGAACCTCATAGATAAATACGTCTGGCCAGAGATGGATGCTCAGAAAGATGTAGATTTGATCCCATCTACCCTCCTCCCTATCCCTGACTGTTCACCTGCCCATTGCAATGACAATGTGTCTGTTATGCTTAAGTAAGTTAATGTGTGAATTTGTATTTTAGCTAAGCCTATTGTTGAAGCCATACATAAGTGCAAAAATATGACGGTTTTGAAGTTATATGGCAATTCATTTAGTCCAGCTGGATGTAAGGCGATTGGTAAAGCTTTAGAATCTCATCCAGAGTTCCAGCATGCTCACTGGAAAGATATATTTACTGGGAGGATGAAGGAAGAAATTCCAGATGCATTGGTTAGTATATGATGCTTCTCTGCCTTGCTGGGCATATTGAGTTTCTAAGAATAGGCCTACCTCTGCAGTTTGAATCTAAATTACATTTCTTTTTTGGTCTTACTTGTTTAATAATACTAATTTTTTCGTTTAATTTTAGTTGTTGAGCTCTTATGGCTAATTATGCTCTTTTGTTATTCTATTTAAATTTCAAATTTGCTCTCTTGTGTTTGTGCTTGTCTGACCCTAAGAAGAGGGAAGAAATTATTCTTCTTTGTCAGAAATATGAAAAAGGCATCTTTATGTCGGGCTCCCATGGCGACAATAAAGTTAATAAAGTTTTTCATGAAAGTGCAAACCGTAAACTTTGTCCCACTCACACAAAAATTTCGCCTTTATGGCTTTGCAGCAATTTTCCATAGAAAGTTACTGAAGTCGTCGGACATGGAGCTAAGAAAACCATCTTTTTAAGCATTTTAACTGTGACACCCTCGCCCGGGGGTCTGAAATACAGGCGGAGGAGGAGGAAGGCCCCTCTGATGTACACCATGCAGGGCCCACCGGCGTGTGGACATGTCCCGGTGGTTACACACCTTCCCCTAGCAATGGGAAAAATTGCTCGGCGTCGCAGACCACCGAATGGGAGGATCCCTTCCTAGAGGGACTAATGTGAAGTGCACACGATCCAGCTGCATAGACAATGGCCCCTGCTAAGGGTAGAGAGGAGTGGCATACCGCTGCCCCAACAAATTAGCCATGAAACTCCTTCTCTTAAATATAAATGATGAAAATGGCGAATAAGAAAGTAAGAACCCGTGCTACCGCGTCCGGGGTAACCGACGGTATGAGACCAAGAAACGCAAATTGCGAGAATGATATTGTTGATAATGATGATAATGAAAATGATTTTGTTACAGCGTCCGGGGCAGCCGACGATCATTTATCCGATTTGACAACTCTCTAGTTGGAGAAGACTTCGTTTATCCTAATCCCAAAAACATATGGGGTTAGGCACATTAGCCAAACCAGGAAAAAGGGAACTAGTCCTAAATGAGATGAGCTGTTACCACTGGGACATCTTTGGACTATCTGAGACTCACCTTCCCTCCACAGGAATAGAAAGAATACACGACATCACGCTCATCACGTCTGGAAGAAGTGATGAAGTTCACCGTCAAGGTGTCGGTTTCCTACTCTCCAAGCGAGCCAAACAGTCTCTTCTTCCCGTCCATCTTGTCTCTGAACGTATTATCACCATTTGTCTGAAAGGATCCATTGCCAACATGACCATAATCCAAGTTTACGTCCCAGACTCGTCCCAGAGTGACCAAGAAGCCGAAGAATTCTACAGCCAACTCCAACACACTGTTGACACTGCTCCCAAGAAAGATGTTCTGTTTTGTGATTGGGGACTTCAACGCCATTGTCGAACACTCCAATGATTGACTTGAAGACGTCACGAACAAGTTCGGGCATGGACGGCAGAACCACAGGGGGGAAATGCTCATCGACTTTTGTCGGGATAACGAACTCTTCATAACGAACACCATGTTCCGTCATAGAGAACGAAGGAAAGTTACTTAGAGATCCCCTGACAGCCGCACTTCAAACATGATTGATTACATACTTGTCTGCAAGCGATGGAAGTCATCAGTACTGAACACAGTCTCCATAGCCGGTGGCGACTTCGACTCGGACCACGTTCTAGTCATGTCTTAGCTCCGTTTGCGCATTCAGAAGCCCCAACCGCGTAAGAAAAGCTTACCAAGTTATCGTTTCAATCTACTGAACAACATAGAAACAAGAAACAGTTATAAAACAGAACAGTCAAACAAGTTGTCGAGCATCCAACCCTTGGAAGCTTCAGCAGTAGAAGAAAATGACCAATTGGTCGACGAAAGTGCATCCATCCTCAGAGAAACTACTAGTGAAATCCTGGGAATTCAGACCCATTCAGATAAACCATGGATCACCCCCGAAATTATTGATCTATGTGTGCAGAAGCGCGCCCATGCTACCAAGGTAGATCGACAAAGCACGGACGTGTACAAGAAACTGAATTTCCTATTAGAAGAAAAAATTTCACAAGCTCTACGACATTACGTAAATGGAAAATTTCATGAGTGTGGAGAAGCCTTTCAAGATGGTAATGGCCACTTCAAGTACAAGAAAGTCCCGTGAACTGTCAAAAAAGAAGTCCTCGGCCGCTCCTACCCTGTTAGATAAACATGGGCTCCCAATCACGGACTCCGAGGGAAGACGAGAACGATGGAAGAATCTCTTCAGCGAAAAATTGAACCCCACAATAACGCTCGACCTGAATATCTTAATTTCTTTCCCACTACCGCAGTACCCAGTAGACCCAAGCCCTCCTCAACTAAGAGATAAAGTACACTCAGCAATAAAATATCCAAAAATTAATAAAGCCCCAGGCCCGGATGGTATTCAGTCAGAACTATTAAAAGCAGGCCCAGAAGAACTGGTCGATATCTATCACAAAGTCATAACAAGTGTCTGGGAAACGGGCCACTTCCCCAGATCTTGGGCGAAAGCCACCATCGTCCCCCTTTTTGAAAAGGGGGAAAAGGGCGACTTTAACAACCACAGAGCAACAAGTTTAACTAGCCAACTGGCGAAGATTCTTACAAAAATAATCCTTGACCGTCTGAAATTTCTGACAAACCATATCTTAGAGGAATACCAGGCAGGCTCTCGAAAAGACCGCTCTACCATAGACCAGATTTTCTCCACTCGGCAAATGATGGAGAAGTATATCGAGTTTGCGAAAGAGCACTACTACTCTTTATCGATTTCCAGCAGGCTTTTGACTTGATATGGCGAGATGGATTATGGCACATCCTGCTACACTATGGAGCCCCTGAAAACATAGTAATCCTGATAAGACATGTATTCACATTTCGTCAGCCAAGTCCTGACGCCCGAGGGATTGACTGAGGAGTTTCTGACATCAGCGGGTATCTTTCAAGGTTGCCTCTTGCCAACCCACATCTTTAGCCTACTCCTCAACACAGCGCTATGATTTGCTGATACTGTTGACGGTAGAGAGATTGGAGGGAAGCTTATCGATAAACTGGCATACGCAGATCACATCGAGAAACTCATAAGTCAAGAGCATCTACTCCAAGCTGACACCGACGAACTAGTGTCAGCAACCGAGGCCTTTGGGATGGTCGTTAATGCATCCAAAACTAGGGTTATGCAGATGTCTAGAGACTCTGCTTCAAGAAACGTGCAGCTAACAATAAAAGGAGAACCAGTAGAAAATGTTGACTCCTTCGTCTACCTAGGGAGCCTCCTAACTCCTAACGACTGCTCGAAATCGATCAAACGAAGACTCGGCCTGGCAAGCGCCAGCTTCAAGAACCTCTTGTCAATCTGGAAAACAAGACTCTGTCAACTTCTCTGAAGGTGCGACTCATCAACTCTCTCATAATCCCAATAACTTTATACTCAAGTGAAACTTGTCCAATAAAGGCTGGTGATAAGCGCTTTTGGCTGATGAATCCCCGCTTTTGCAACTAATTGCTCTAAACGCATTGCGTGGATTACCAACATTGACTGAGTCTCAATTGAAGTCCTCTGAAAACTTCTTCCTTGTCCTCACACGATCATAGACAGGATCAGAAGCCAACAACTCCTCTGGCTTGGCTATATCCAGCGAATGGTGGCCAACCAGCTTCCAAAAATCACATTCGAAGGACGGGTTCACGGCACGCGGCCCAGAGGCCGACCTCGTAAGAGATGGACCGGCAATTTCCCAACCCATAACCTCCCCCAGCTACTTCGTCTAGCGCCAGACAGATCGAACTATCGTCGCCACATTCATCATTTGCTCAGAAGAGAAGAAGCCCCAACACAGCCACAAAGGCCGGACGGGACTTAAGTCAAGTCAATTTTTATGTTGTTTATTTGAAATTGTTCACGCGTCTTCCGCTATTGGTTGAACTTTTCAGACTTCCTTGAAAATGTTAAATAAAGTTCAACTTTATTCTGACTGCAATAAAGTCAACAAAGTTATGCAAGGAAAATGGTTTATTAACTTTGTTGATGCTTTGTAAGAATAAAAATAAGGCTTTAAGGATCCTCTGAACAAATTTTCTTCAAATTACAGATATGATTATCTAATTCCTTATCCCTAACTTCTTAGGGGAGGGATCAGATCTCTCTGTAGGGATTAAAGGCGGGGTCAAAAATGTGAAAGAGGCGCATTTATGCCTGCCAGTATAGATTTTATCTTAAGACAATCTTTAGACCAAGAAATACCAATTTTTTTTATGCTTCGGGAGCCCCGCATTTGACAAGAATTTTCCAGTGGGAAGCTCCAACCATTTGTGCATGAGTATACTTACATCTATTAGTTACATCTCTAATGCTTGAGTAAATGTTTTGGGATAAAAGCATGAATTGATCCTAGCATTTTTAACAAGTGTTGGGCATATATCCAAAGAATTAGATATTGATCCATGGCTACTAAAATAGACGTAATCTCATGATTTTACTGTCAAATCATGTTTGATTTGCTACATCTTTATCAGTTCTCTAGTTGACTTTTGTTGACTTCTAAATGGGGGAAAAGCCGTTATGTTTCTTAGATGTTCTATTTCATTTTGACAAAATCAAATTTTTACACAAAGCAATGAGAAGAATGAACTTGATGATGCTTTGTAAGAATAAAAATAAGGCTTTAAGGATCCTCTGAACAAATTTTCTTCAAGTTACAGATATGATTATCTAATTCCTTATCCCTAACTTCTTAGGGGAGGGATCAGATATCTCTGTGGGGATTAAAGGCGGGGTCACAAATGTAAAAGAGGCGCATTTATGCCTGCCAGTATAGATTTTATCTTAAGACAATCTTCAGACCAAGAAATACCAATTTTTGTTTCACTAGTCTTCTGCTGAAAATTCGCTTCATCTTTTATTGACTCTAAGATAATTTTTAAAAGAAACAAAAAACTTGTTTGTTTCTCAAATGATTCATTTCATTTCGACAAAGCGTAACTCTGCAAATTTTGCAAAAACATGGGCTTCATGATTATTGGCAAGAACAAAAATAAGGCTTTAAGGATCCTCTGGATCGATTGTCTTTCTGTAATTCTATTTCTCTAATTTCTAACCTCTAATGTCTTCAGGGACGGATCAGAGAATTCTGCCTGGGGAGGGAGGGGGGTCGATAACGTGGAAAAGTAAATTTTTAGACAACAATTTTAAAGAGGAAAATTCTAACCCTGTATATAGAAGCCATTAGTAATAGCTTTTTATTCTTATAAAATGTTTGAGGAAACACACTATAAGATATAAAACAACCAACATTTCACAATTAGAAAATGTGAAAAACTTACTTAAAAGTCAAAGAAGGAGGCAATTTCTACCTCCTATCTATTGCGACCTGAAAAAAATAAGCAGAAATTACAAATTTTTTTGCCAATCGTTTTTTTTAATGACTTAAAAATTATATTAGTGAATTTATCCTTGACTAATGTTTTGCTTTTCCTTGCTTTTTTTATATTTCTGTCTATTTTTCTTTTTTGGGTATTTCAATCTTTAAGTTTTTTTTATTCCTTCTTGAAATTACTTCTTCTTCTGTTACTGAAAATTTTATGTTTTAGTTGACTTTGTTTGATTAGAAGTAAATTGAAACAATTTATTGTAAAGATATGAAGCAATTTGAGAAAGTACATTTGCTTTATAAAAAGTGTGATTTTAAAAAACATGGAAAATCAAAAACCTGTGTATCCGTACCTGTGAGATTTCTAATTATCAAAATTACATTCACACCATTGACAGATTATTCATTTGCTTAAAAATTCTAAACAAAAGAGCATTCAAAATTAGAAAAAATTAAACAATACTATTAAATACAGAACATTCACATTAATCAAGAAAAAATTATAAAAACTAAATAGAAAATAAAGGAAGGAGGTAACTTCCATGAGCTGAAGATACGAAGTTGTTTTTTTTTTAATGTTCTGACTGTTTTCACAATACAAGCTCATAAATTCTAATCTGTAAATTTATCCTTAACATATGCTTAGCTTTATTTTATATTTTTGCACATCTGTTTTGTTGTTTTTTTTTGGGGGGGGGAGGGAGATTTCTATCTTTCAGTTTTTTACATTCCTTCTTGAAGAGTTTTGATTAGCCATTTGAGTCGGCAAAAAAAGATGCATTTAAAATAAAAAAAAAGACAAAGCATGATTTGAGCTATACCTAATCCTAACAGATAATTCTGTGAAATTAGAGCTTTGAATAAATATTGCAAATAAACTGTATATGAAGAAAAATCTATTTTTTGAAACATTTTTTGGATTTTTTATTTTTGGGAAAGTGATTTCTGAAGATACAAGGGAAGTTTTATTACATTCACTTATAATTATCCCACATGGGTGAAAAACTTGAATTTTTTTAAAAGGCTAGCTACTTATGTGACGAAATTATAACACTGAAAAATATGAGACTTGAATCATTACGAGATATACACGATCGCTTCATAATGTCTTTTAGAAAAACATTAATTCCCTTATCTCAGCACTACCACATCTTACCACAAGATGCTACAGTGGATATTCAAACCAAGGCAAAGCTGAAATTGAACCGTGTTAAAATTAAAATAAATCGATATAGAAACTGGTTCTTTCCCTCTTTTGTAGAAGTGTATAACAAGTCGTAGTGATTTAATATATGCATATGTTTTTTTATTGTTTGTATTTTTGTAAAGACTGCGTCAATTAGCCTTGTGCTGGATTGTACGTCTAAATAAACATAAGTCTAAATCTAATTCTTGCATCGAGTTTAATTTTCATTTTATTTTTGCCTATTATTAGCGAAGCCTTAGTGGCGGTATGATGCTTGCAGACGCTAAACTTGTAGAGCTAGACCTCAGTGATAATGCATTTGGACCTATTGGCGTTGAAGGACTAGTTGTCCTCCTCAAAAGTACTGTGTGTTATACATTGCAAGAGCTAAAGTTGAATAACAATGGACTTGGAGTCACTGGAGGCAAGGTTCGTCTTTATCTTTTATATCTTATAGGCAAGGCCACTTTTTTATTCACGTCCTTTGATGTTTTTAAACAACTGATACCTTTTTTGAACAGTGGACTGCCAATTGCAATTTTCTTTTAAACGAGCCAATAGATGGATTTTCTGTTAAGGATGAATCCAGAATAACTATCAAAAGTTCCGCTAGTGCGGACAGTTTATCAACATAATCTGTTTTTTTAATATTGCTTTTCGTATTATAAGATAAGACTTTATGGTGGAACCAAAAAAAATTCCAGGTGGATAACCTGTTTGTAGATTAAGGTGTCTGCCTTTCCCATTTGGATGGTCTATTAGCCACCCTAAGTGAGTCGATGGCATGCTAAACTCGCATTCCTGTGTCCTTTGGGTGAGATTTAAAATCCTGGTGTTGCCAATCCTTTGTCCTGGGGTAGGGGTTAGTGATGTCTTTGCAAGCTCTTCCACCGTGAGCCAGGGAAGCTTACGGATAAACAAATTCCCATGAAACACTTGAATGTCATGACCAGGTGAGGCAGAAGACGCCTAGTCCTGATGTAATTTCAAGTTCAATTAAGTTCGATTAGTATTTGAATGAAACTGTTATGCTATACACAGGTGATTAGTCTGACATTTAAGAAAACTATCAGGTGATACCCCGGAAACGAGAAAAAGGGTCTTAAGTGCGGATATCTTGATGAAAAAAAAACATTGCCAAAATGAAAATTGCTCAACAATTTTCAAGTTACCTGATGGTTACTGTATAACTTTAGAAACATTAAAGGCATTTATTTCCATTTAATTTTTTCTAGCGTTATTTGCTTAAGTACTATGAGGAAGACAAGATTTTTTTTTTTTTATTATCTATCGCATGCCCTGATAGGCTAAAATTTTATTTTCGAGCCTGAAAGTGAGTCACAACAAAAAATAAATCATTAAATTGAAAAGAAGGTAAAAAAATTGACCTAAAAAATAATAAAAGGGTTTAAGCCAGTATCAAACAGTTCGTAGTAACGAACTGTAAGTAAGGAGCGACCTGGTTCAATAGTAACCAAAACTCTAAAAAACGGAATTTTGATACTAATAGATACATCAAAAGAATCCGATTATAATGCTAATTTCAGATATATAAGTTTCATCAAGTTTAGTCTTACCCATTAAAGGCTTCGTGCTTGAGAACATTTGCCTTATTTTCGTAAAAAATGGGAAACACCCCCTATAAGTCATAGAATCTTAATGAAAATCATGCCATCAGATTCAGCGTAACAGAGATTCCTACTGTAGAGGTTTCAAGCTCCTATCTGCAAAAATTTTGAAATTTGTACTTTTTTTTGCCAGAAGAAAGATCACGGATGCGTTTTTTTTTTTTTTTTTTTTTTTTTTTTTTTTTTTTCAGGGGTGATCTTACCGACCCAGTGGCCCTAGATTATCGGTGAAAGGGCTCATTCGAACGAAAATTAAAAGTTCTAGAGCCCTTTTTAAGTGACCCAAAAAATGGAGGGCAACTAGGCCCCCTCCCAAGCTAATTTTTTTTCCAAAGTCACCCGATCAAAATTTTAAGATAGCCATTTTGTTAAGCATGGTCGAAAATATAAATATGTCTTTTAGCATGACTTAATCCCCCAAAGCCCCCGAAAGGAGGGCTGAAAGTTGTGAACTTCACCCAATGTTTCAATATAGTATTGGTTATTGGGAAGTACACAGACGTTTTCAGGGGGGATGTTTTCTGGTAGTAGGGTAGTGGGTTGGGGGTTATGTGGGAGGATCTTTCCATGGGGGAAGGGACATTTCTATGAAGGGGGTGCCGGATTTCCCAGTATTATTTAAAAAACGATCAGAAATTAAATATAAAAAAAAAACAGTTTTCAACTGAAAGTAAGGAGCAACATTAAAGCTTAAAACGAACAGAAATTATTACGTATATGATTGGGTTCGCCCCCTAGTCAATACCTCGCTCTTTAAGCCAAAGATTTGTTTAGTACTTTCATAAGAGCTATTTATTCTAATTACCGGCCTTTGTGATTACGGGATCATTTTTAAAGAATTGGAACAAAATTCGAACTTTAGCGTAAAGAGCGAGGTATTGACTAAGGGGTGAACCCCCTAATATACATATTAAAAATATATAAATATAGAAGTTCGTTACGTAAGTTAATTCGGTATTTACGTATATTTATTACTAATAAAAACGTTCGTAAATAAAATTTAACAACTTTCGAGAAAGCCATTTTACCCAATAAAAGTAAAATTAATATGACCTCCATTCTGGACCTCCACAAGGCGTTCGACAGTGTCGACAGAGAGCTATTGAAGGATGCCCTGTTTAGAATTGGCCTCCCTCATTTGTTTGTGAGATTGATAGTGAGTATGTATATTTGTGTGAGTGGAATCGTGTTAGTTGGTAACAGGTTTTCTAGGCTTTTAATATTAAGCTGGGGGTAAAACAGGGCAGCACTCTCTCTTAAATTGTTTAATATTTTTATAAATGATATTGTTGATTTTCTAGATAATAGGTGGACTCCGAAAGTTAGTCTAGAGACCCATAAACTATCACTTTTATTATTTGCAAATGGTATTGGTTTGGCGGCTCGTACAACGCTAGATTTGCTAACACCTCTGAGTCTCATCGAAGGATATTTGCAGACGAAAAAATTAAGGCTGAATGTTGAAAAGAGTCGAGTTGTTATTTTTAAAAAAAGGAAAGCAAGTGGCGAAGATAATTATGGATTTAAATTTAATAATAAGGAACTGAAAGTAAGTAAAAGAATAAAATATTTAGGATTTGTTTTATCGGAAAATGGAAGTTTAAAGAGTCATGTTGATGAAATAATTAATCGAGGCAAAGTGGTCATGTCTGCAATTTTTAGAAATCCGACGAAAATGGAAATTAAAAACCTAAAAATGCATAAAAGAATATTTAATACAAAAATTTAACCAGTAATATAATATGGAGCAGAGATTTGTGGGCGGAGAAGCGGCGCAGAAGTTGGAGTCCCTCCAGCTCCAATATTATAAAAGACTGTTTGGATTAAATGAGACAACTCATTCAAAGATTCTGAAAGGTGATATGGGCCTGTTTTCGTTAAAACTACGTAGGTCTATTTTGATGCTTGAAGCTCATTAGTTGTAATGAAGATAGACTAGTAAGAGCAGCTTATTATCAGATGTTAAGTTATGGTTCGAAAACGTCGTGGCCATCCCAAATTAGGTCATTACTAGAAAGAGTGGGAATGCCTTACTTATGGAATGACGGTCTTGGTTCCCGGGATCTACCAACAAATTTAGTAAGCCAGGTACGATTTATCTTAGAGGGTCAAGAAATTCAGTATTGGCAAGGGCTGGTTTTAAATTCCGCTACATTTAATCATTATAATCAGGTTAAACCTAGTTTTGGAGAGGAAAATTATTTTAAATTCAATTTACCGGCTATGATTTTATGTTGATAGATTCAGCTTAGGGCGAATTGCCTTCCAATCCAGAGCAGGCAAATGGTGTTCGACAGGGGGATAGTACATCCTGATGGTCGGTATGTGTGTCCTCTTTGTAGAGATGAGGACGAAGATTTGGACCATTTTCTCTGAAAGTGCCCTGTGCTCTCTGATTTAAGGGAAAATTACTTACGTGGGATTGTTTTGCTGCTTCCTGGTATTTTACAAAGTAGTAATCCAACCACAATATTTCGTATTGGTGCGTACATAGAGAAGGGATTATAAAGAAGGAAAAGTTTTTACAATTAATTATTATTTATTATTTTGAATTACAGTTATTTTCTCGATAAATTACCATTAGGTATTTTTTGCTATGTATCATGTTAATGTGTGTTTCGTAATTTGTTCTGTTGTAATTTCTTTATTTTTCAAAAATTTTGTGTGTATATGGCTCTTGGGCTTTGGAAATACACGATCTATCTATCTATCTATTCAAATTTTGTTTTAATTGTTCATGTACAGTGAGCCAAAATTAAATCCTTCATTAATTCAAAAACGTTCAAAAATTAAATAAAAAAAACAAGTTTTTTTGTAACTGAAAGTAAGGAGCAACATTAAAAACTTAAAAAGAAAAGAAATTATTCCGTATATGAAAGGGGCTGTCCCCTCCTCAACGCCTCGCTCTTTACGCTAAAGTTAGACTCTTTCTCACAATGCTTTTTTTTTAAAACAACATAAATTGTAGCCTAAAGAGCTAGGCGTTGAAAAGGGGACAGCCCCTTTCATATACGAAATAACTTTTGTTCGTTATAAGTTTTAATGTTGCTCCTTATTTTCAGTTAAAAAAACTTGTTTTTTTTGTTTTGATTTTATACAAAACCGGCTAGAGAATACTTTAACAACATCAAATGAATAATCATTCTTTAAATATTAGCTCAAACCATTGTTCAATAAGGTTGAACAAGAAAAAGATACATAAGTCATGATACATACAAAAAGTAATTAAGAACCAATGAAAATGGTGAAATTTATAAAGAAATTACAAAAAAGTCTGTAAAAACGTCAAAAGAAAGGAATTAGTACGGATAGTAAGAATAGAAAAACAACTGGGATGTTTTATTAATTTCTTAGAAATTTTGGGGACAAAAGTTTTCTATATATTCTATTAAAGTAATGAACACAGGACAAGATATATGTTCAGGCTGTGGAGTAACCCAGGGTGGGTGGAAATTAAACAAACTTTCCTGCTCACTTCATTAAAGAACGCCTTTGAGAGACTGGCAAAACTCACCCTTGAAGAGAGCCAGAAAAAAGAAAGAAAAGCTAACAGTTTGAAGAAAAAAAAAATAGAATGCACTGTCCTCTAAGTACAAATTTAGTAAATTTTATACTGTTCCAAATTTAAAAGCAATTTAATAAAACTGCTCTTTGAAAGTTTGAAGACATTTGAAAATTCAGAAACACTTCTGTTGCTCTAGATTGGAATAAAAAGAGCCTAGAAATGAATTAGTTTTTAAGTTCCTATAGATTAGGTTTTGAATTTGTATTCACGTTATCTAGGCAAAACTATAAGATTTTGCATTTTATTTAGATGGCGTTCAATCTAATCTGAAAAATTGTCAATATTCAGGTTCAATGCTGTCATGGGGACTAAATTATATTTGTCTCGCTTTTCCTTACCCTCAGCCCTGTATTTACAACTTTTATAATCAGTCCATGTGACGGAAAACAGACCTTACGTCTAACGCATGAACAATTAATTTTTCTTAAAGAAAAATGAAACCTATTCTGATTATTTGCTATGAAAAATAATTTTTTACTAGTATTTTGATTTTACTGGAGTGTTGACAGAATAATGGGACTATTACAAATTAATGTTTGGCCAAATTAGCAGAAGAGAGATTTCCCGGATTTGCTTCTTTTTTTTACTTGGTATTATGTCTTCCCGAAATTGCCTTTATTTTTTACTTGGTATTATGTCTACAAGCAAAAGAAAAAATCTAGAAAAAAATTTGTCTTAGGTTGGGTCGAACCCATGAACCCTCCTGTAACTAACAGAAGTCTCTACCCTTAGACCAAGACAGCTATCATGGAGTTTTCTCCTAATTTTGTGTAAAATATATAGAAATTAATGGAGATGTTTAAAGTCAGTTTAATATAGCAGATGAAAGATACCTGTACAAAAGTAGGATGGATTTTCTCATAGACTTGTTTGAGTCTATTTAGTCTACTTTGAGTCTACTGGACTGTTTTGTTTGAGTCTACTAGACTTGTTTGAGTCTATTATAGACTTTTTTGAATCTATTATAGATTTGTTTGAGATTGAGTTTATTTTATTGAGTCCTCCTATGCAGATGGGGCGAGATCTGAAGAACCGCCTTCACATCGGTTCTTCAGAATCTGAAGAACCGTATTGATACTGGGCGACCTATAGGCCTTAAACTGCTGGGAACAGGCAGCTTGGGTACTCGTACTTCTCGCGAGCAATCCAATTTACTATTTTATTTTTGTTGTTATTGAGTTTGCTATCTGTTGGTTAGAAGGATTATAATCCTTCAATTGTATGGCTATAAGAAAAAATTAAAAGTTATTTGGGTATTATCAAGAATCCATTGGCGTTGGAAGCATAAAAATTAAAAAAAGGCTTTTCGTTTACATGTGTCGATGATGGAAGCAACAGATGAAAAATCAGAAGAAAACTCTGCTAATAGCCGAAAAGAGTCTATTTTGGTTTCATCGCACTTTTTCAGAACAAGAAGTGGCAGGGCAATGGATGAGAATCGTTGGAATTGACGTTTATTAATCGCTTGGATTTAGAATCAAGTTACCTTTGTGATTCTTGAAGTGAATCCACTCTATTGTTTAGCTCTTCTTCAAAGATACTATTACGTCCTTGTCGTGAAATACGGTTCATATTCGGATTCTTAGACATGAAATACCAGCAGTATCTAATTAGGCGCTTTAGTTATTACACGCAACTGCTGTATAACAAGGAAATTGTTGCTAAGGGTATTGTTGACAATGATTGTTTTTAGTATGTCGTTTGTGTGTTAGTATTACTCAAGAAAGTTCAGTTGCCATCGATGCAGCTTTGACATTTAGTGTTGCGGACATTGTTAATTTGAACTGGAAGAGTTATTTTCAATTTATTATACCGAGTCCTTGAACATTCAAATCACTGTCTGGGCTTTGTTTAAACAAAGACAATGACGGAAACTGTTTTGATTCCCGGTCACTGCCCATGTCAAGATTGGTGTTTGTGAAGGAAAGCAAAATGCATTATATTACTTTATAGCCAGTTTCAAAATATTAATTTATAGGCCAATTCACACTGGCATGTGATGGCTGAAAAGCCTATATAGTTGATCAACGTGTAAAAAACTAAAAAAGAAGGAAAGTTGTATATAGTTCCGTAACATATATTCATCTCCATCCGTCTGTAGAACTACATTTTTAAAATTTGATGCAAAGTTAAATAAATAAATATAAATATTTATAAATATATATTATTAAAAAAAAAATATTACTGCTAACAACTCACTGCAGCACCAAGCCGCCTGAGGCCAACACAGCTACGCATGCTCCTCCATCCCAGTCTATTTAAAGCCACCCTCTACTCCTTCCCATGAAGTTCCAATTTCCCTTAAATCTTTCTTTGCCCTCCCCCCATTCGGAGACGACCTGCTTTTTGTTTGGCCCCAGATTGTTGGCCGACAAGGACTTAACTTACAAAATTAAAAAATTATAGAGTATTAAAAAAAAATTAATTAAATTAAAAAAAATTAAATTGATTAAACAAACTTAAAACATTAATAAATAAATACTTTGTATTATGTTATAACATTTGTAACTCTTATTTTCATTTTAGTTATTGGCTGAGGCATTGAACACTCTTGTTTTGAATGCAAAAAATGCTGGTACACCACTGAAACTTAAAACATTCATTTGCGGAAGGAATCGCCAAGAAAATGAAGGTGCTAAAGCATTGGCCTCCTTCTTAGGCTCAGTTGGCACCTTAGAAGTTGTGGATATGCCCCAAAATGGAATTTATCACCCGGGAATTCAGGCTCTCTGTGGAGCTTTTGCGAAAAATCCCAATCTTAGGGCTATTAATATGAATGATAATACTTTCACGGAGAAAGGAGCAGCTCATTTTGGAGATATTTTAAAAAATTTGAGGAATTTGGAGTCACTGAATCTTGGAGATTGCCTGCTAAGATCTGACGGAGCTGGTATTCTTGCTAATGCTCTAAAAGGTAAACTATTTAAAAGTTCAATTACTGATCAAATTTATGAAGCCGTTTAAACATCATTAAGCTCCTCTGTAAATCTTTTAGCATGTAACACAGGGAAGATTTATAATTAGAAGCTGGGAAACGCTTTTTTCAAATTTCTAGAAGAAAGTGGAGAGGGGGAGGGGTCAAGCAGGAGGAAAAGAAAATATAAGGAAAAATAAAATAGATAAGGAAATTACATGAATATAAGGCTTGTCAAATATTACTTTGCAATGTAGAATTACTTTAATCTAAGATTGGGGATACAGGCCTTAGAAGGGGGGGGGGGGGGGTTGCTTCTCGATAGGGTATGGGGTAAATAAAGAAAAAAAAACACTTTAGTTCACTATTTATACTTTTGGCTACAGACCGGTCTCAATAGTCTAACCCTCCATTCCCTCGGTTTGCAGGTATAGATAAAAGGAATTCAAAAGAGGAGTAAAATATCCTGTTTGATCAAGGCTAAATAAAAAAAACCTGAATTATATAGTTTTTTTTTCTTTTCTTTTTTGATAATCTTGAAATACGCAGTTTCTTTCATATGGCGTAAACTCGGCTTGATCTAAAACCTGAGAAAAAAACTCGGCTCGATCTAAAACCTGAGAAAAAAACTCGGCTCGATCTAAAACCTGAGAAAAAAAACTCGGCTCGATCTAAAACCTGAGAAAAAAAAAATCATAATGTAATTGACTTACATTTAAATTTTTTACAGAAGTGAGGCTTGGTCATTAGGTTCAAGTGTGTATCCTGGAAATCTCATCGGGGAGGGGAAATATTTTACAATAAAAAAACAATTTTTTTTAACGGAAGCAACGTAGCGATCCAAATTTTAGGCTCCAAAAATTGACTGAAGAAACTACAAAACTTTGTTTTGAATGCAAGGCAAGCACACATGAAATATATGAAGCAAATGTCTTAGCTCAAAAGTACAAATTTCCACCAGTTCATACCCCGGTTGTAGATGCACCTTTACAAAATTCCATTGAAACAGCGTTTCAGAGACAGACAATTGATGTTCTGAAAAACTTGCGAGGCTGAGGACCTGTTTTATGTTTGTTGATTATGTATATTATTAACATTTTCGCCTTTCTTTTTAAAAATTGTTGTGTATTTGTATTGTTACCTTGTGTAGAAGAGAGCTAGATAGAGCAGGAAGAACCGTATTGGTACCAGCCGGCTTGTAGGCCTTATATAGCTCGGAACAGGCAAATCGAGTACTTGTACTTCCCATAAGCCGAAAATTTTTTTTATTTTGTTTTGATTCCTTGTTGACGCATTAAAAAAAAAAAAAAAAAAAAAAAAAAATGGCGAGAGAAGGGAAAAGTAGTAAATAGCATTTCTATCATAAGATGTTAGAAGAATAACTTGTTGAAATCCGAAAGCAGCTCCTTCCGGATTCCCCGTTTTCTTTTAAAGAAGACTTGAAAGAAAAAAGCGAGACAACACAAAACGATACGTTGAAATTTGAAAATAACAGAGGGTAGATGAAGAAAAAGTAACAACATTAAATAATAAAACATTAAGTTGCATAAATAAAATTTACTTATTTCACACCCAGAGCTACCTTAGATCGACCTTGAAATTCACTGGAATTAGAATTAGGTTTTTTTTCACATTCTGTGTTCAATTCCCAGTTATTCCAATTTTAGACAAAGGTTTTGTCTACGTTTTGTCTATTTTGTCCAATTTTAACAAAGGTTTTGTTTTCTCTATGGGTGAAATGGAGGGGTACAGAAGATTTTTAATTATGTTAATGAAGATTCGGGAAATGCTATTTAAAAATATAGCGTGGTTGTTTGTTTGTGATTTTTTAAAGTAAAAATAAAGAAAAATAAAATTTTCAAAATTTAGAGGGGTTAATCCCTCAACTCCACTAGGTGCCCAGCTCTGAAGGCATTGACCCCTGATTGTCCTTGACAACATTTGCCATAACAGTGAACATATAACCAAATATACACATATAGTGGCGGATGCAGAGGGGGGCGAGGGGGCGCTATCTTCCACATTTTGGAAGATAGAAGCTCGACATTCACCATTTCACGGACATTCAGGGTAACATATATATATATATATTGAGAGAATAGGTAACTGTCTCAACTAACATAACTGGTAAATTTTTAACATTTTGTCTTTATAAAATAAGGAAATAAATAAATTTATTTGTTTAAATTCATTGAAATGATTAAAATGAGTCCTACTTCATTTAGAAATGTTTTTGTGGACAAAACAAAAATATAAAATTTTCACCATTCTGATTCTAAACATCAAAGAGTTAATTTACAAATACCTTCTCGTGCCTTGGTCCGGTTTT
Organism: Artemia sp. Qi Xiang Cuo; assembly: GCF_049724085.1. Taxonomy (NCBI): domain Eukaryota; kingdom Metazoa; phylum Arthropoda; class Branchiopoda; order Anostraca; family Artemiidae; genus Artemia; species Artemia sp. Qi Xiang Cuo. The sequence goes on from NC_142795.1 coordinate 25,068,612, forward strand.
TCCTCTTAATATTAATTTAAGTTGATTAAAAAATTAATTAAACCCTTATAAAATTATTATTAGGAAACTGTCGCAGGAAAACTTAAATAGAAGATAAATGATGACATATACAGGGATATAATTAGAAACTAAGTTTAATATTGTTTTAGTTTAAATTTTCTTTTGAATTTTCAGTTCGTATATGCAAGAAGAACTGCTTTATATCTTTGCCGGTTTTTATAATACGGTTAAATACATAAGAATCTAGTTGCAAAAAAAAAATAAAAAAAAGGACATCCATGATCTGCCTACCCATAATTAGCGTTTATGCTATGGAACGAAATACAGTAATAGACAAAAACCGAGGGATTTATGGATATTGTAAGGACTACCGTCCTTACAATAAGAAAGGAGCATGGTGGTGGTAACACAAAAAAATGACGTTATACCAGTATAGGTTTCTGTGGCTAGGTTTCTGGGTTGCCTGTTCCCCTTGGTCACTCGTTTATACAAATTAGGTTCGTTCAGGCATTAAAAAAAATGTTTAAAAAATCAAGATAATAATTTTTCGTCATAAGAAAAAATCTTAATTCATAAGTACCTCCGCACAGGAAAAAATTTCACAGAAATTTCAGATGTATTTCTAATACAATTTTGGCAAGATATTAAAACTGAGTATTATATTTTGACAAATGAAGCTTTAAAAATGGTGCAATTGTTCGCCACATCTCACTTAAGCGAAACATTTTTTGAGCATTAGCTGAAATGAAATCGAAATTTCGTGTTCATGTGGCAGTAGAAAAGGAGCTTCAAATAGCTATTTCATCTTTTTTTTTTTTTTTTTTTTTTTTTTTTTTTTTTTTTTTTTTTTTTAGCTATTTCATCATCGGCATCAATATTTTATAAACTTTGCGCTAATAGGCAAGCACAGCCCATTTCACTGAGAGATAATAATATAAGATTGTTTTTCGTCTTCTCTTAATAAATTAAGTTTGTCTTGATATATATGGTCTTTTACCAAAAACTTATGTGTTTGTATTATTTTCTAAAATGAAAAGGAGGTGCCAGCTGAAGAAATATTTTTTTGGAGCCGTGATAAAAAAGTTTTGAAACCACTGCCTTAAGGGAGGTTAGGTTAGGTTCGAGAATGTTGTTCATTGCTCGAGAATTTATGGCTTTATTTCAATAGGGGGCTTAGAAAATTTAATCGCTCTAAACCACCCCCAGAACTTGGACATCCTTTAAACCACGTTCTGACTGAAGCTGAAATTCCATCTGGCAGCTCGTTTTCACGTCGCCTGACGAAAAAAAAAATAATCTAAATGTGGGTGAAGATTCGGTTTTCCTCTTTTCAAGATTTCATGTATTTCTCTGGCCGGCAAAGATTAGTAATTAGAATCTTCTCGTTTATACTCTGGTAAAAATATACCTTTGATATTTTTAGATAGTGATATTTTGGAATAATTCTTTCATAGGCATCGCAATAGCGCTGCCTAAGTAAAGAACGATGTTGGCACAATGTATTTATTATTAGTTTTTTGGCTTTTGGTTTTTTCTTTTAGACCAGGGCACTTCGTATCGAAGGAGGTGTCGTAGATACTTCGAAAAGGGCTCATTTGATCTGAAATTGGAAGGTCTTGTGCCATTTTTAATAGTCGAAAGTGATTGGAAGGCAACTACCACCCCTTCCACGCCCACCATTTCCCCAAACACATCCAATTAAATCTTTGAGATAGCCATTTTGTTTGAAGTATTTGAAAGATTTGGAAATTATGTCTTTGAGGATGACACCCCCCCCCCTCGGAGCCCTCAGGGCAAGGGTTGTAAGTTATGCCCTGGGGGCATATAAAGTTTTTACAGAAAGCGTTGGCGTAGAAACTTCAAAAGGGCTCATTCGATTGGAAACTGAAAGGGCTAGTGCCCTTTTTGATTGTCGAAAGTTATTGGTGGGCAACTAACCCCCCTCTCTCGCCCACCATTTCCCCAAACACATCCAAACACATCCAATCAAAATTTTGAGACATGCATTTTGTTCAACGTAGTTGAAAGGTCCTGAAACTATGTCTTTGAGGATGACACTCCCCCCACAGCCCTCGGGGTGGGGAGGGCATATAAGGTTTTTATAGAAAGTGTTGTCGTAGAAACTTCAAAAAGGGATCATTAGATTGGAAATTGAAAAGGCTAGTGCCCTTTTAATAGTCGAAAGTGATTGAAGGCAACTAACCCCCCTCTCACGCCCACCATTTCTCGGAACACATCCAATCAAAATTTTGAGATAAACATTTTGTTCAACGTAGTTGAAAGGTCCGGAAATTATGTCGTTGATGATGTAACCCCCCCCACATACACACACACACAGCCCCCAGGGCAAAGGTTGTGAGTTATGCCCTAGGGGTATAGAAGGTTTTTATAGAAAGTGTTGTCGTACAAACTTCAAAAAGGACTCATTCAATTGGGAATTGAGAGGGATAGTGCCGTTATTAATAGTCAAAAGCAATCTGAGTTCGAATGCCCCTCCCCAACGCCCATCATTTCCCCAAACACTTCCGATCAATATTCTGATCTAGCCATTTTTTGAATGTATTAGAAGGGTCTGGAAATTATGTCTTTGAGTATGACAACCGACCCCCCCCCTCCACAGCCATCGGTTCTAAGGTTGAAAGTTATGGCCTGGGGCATATAAGGGATTTATTGAAAGCATTGTCGTAAAAACTTAAAAATGGGCTCATTCTATTGGAAATTGAGAGGACTATTGCCCTTTTTAATAGTCGAAAGTAATGGGAGGGAGAATCACCCCCCCCCACGCCCATCATTTCTCCAAACATTTTCGATCAACATTTTGATATGGCCATTTTGTTCAGCGTAGTTGAAAGGTCTGGAAATTATACCTTTGAGGATGACACCCCACCTCCATAGCCCTCAGGACAAGGGCCGTAAGTTATACCCTTGTGGCATGTAAGGTTTTTATGGAAATTTTGTCGTAGAAGCTTCAAAAAGGGCTCATTCGATTGAAAATTGGGAGGAATAGTGCCTTTTTTATTAGTCGACAGTGATCAGAGGATAATTGCCGCTCCCCCCACGCCTATCATTTCCCCAAACACTTCCAATCAAAGTTTTGAGATAGTCATTTTGTTCAACGTATTTGAAAGGTCTGGAAATTATGTCTTTGAGGATAACAAATCCCCCCAGCCCTCGGGGCAAGGGTTGTAAGTTATGCCCTGGGTGTATATAAGGTTGTTAAAGAAAGCGTGGCCATATAAACTTCGGAGGGGGTTCATTGGATTGGTGATCAGACGCGCTAGTGCTCTTTTTAAGGGTCAAAGTGATCGGAGGGCAGATACCCCCCCCCCCCCACAAACACACGCGTACACGTTGTTTTGTCCCAAAATGCATCTAATAGAAATTTTGAGATAGCCATTCTATTCAAAATAGTCCAAATATCATATAACAAGACTTTTGGGGTTAAAACAAACCCCAGAGATTAGGGGCAAAGGCTGTAAGTTATGCTTAGGGGATATTTAAGGTTTTTATGGAAGGGATGGCTGTTTAGCTTCAGAAGAGGTGCATTTGGTTGAAAATTGGAAGTTCTAGTTCCTTTTTCAGCGTCAAAAGTGATGGACTGCATTTAGCCCCCCTCCCCCCTCTCTCCTACAACCCCTTTTTTCACCAAACGCATCTGATTGAAATTATGAGATAGTGATTTCTTTCAAAATAGTACAAAGAACATATAATAATGTCTCTAAGGATGACACAACCCCTAAGCACCCTGGGGATAAGGTTGTAAGTTATTTTACGAGGTTATATAAGGTTTTTATTGAATGGATGGTCCAACATCAGATGGTGCTTATTTGATTTGAAATTGGAAGCTATAGTGCCCTTTTTAAGAGTCAACGTGATTTGAGAGCAAACAGCCTCCCCCCTCCACGCTCAGTATTTGCCTTAATACCTCCAATCAGAATTTGAAGATATCAGTTTTATTCATCGTAGTTGAAGGTTTCGGAAATTATGTCTGTGAGGAAGACAACCCCTCCCTCCTCAGCTCTCAGGGATAGGGCTTTAAGTTGTGCCCTTGGGGCATATAAGGCTCTTATAAAATGGGTGGTCGTAAATGCTTTGGAGGGAACTCATTGGATTGGTAATCATAAGTTTTAGTGCCCTTATTAAGAGTCAAAGTGATCAGAGGGCAGCTACCCCCCCCCCCTCCCACACACACACACGCAGACGGAAGTCGTGTTTTACGTAGATGCCTAAGATTTCCTATAGATACTTCGAGACAGTCCTTTTTATTTAAAATACTGCAAATCTACTATAAAAAGGCTTATGATGCAGATCGGAACTACCAGAGCCTGAGGACGATGGTTGTAAATTATGTCCCTGGGGCATTTAAGGTTCTTTTGAAAGGGGTGGTTGTATAAGCTTTAGAGGTGGCTCATTTGGTTGAAATTAATTAAAAAAACTTTTTCCGCAAAATAGCTTTTTCAAAGAGAAGTAAAGAACTCCATTAAACAAAAAAATGAGCAAAAATAAAATCAAACAATCTGCTAAGCGTGAAAATACCACAAGGCAGCATCGATAAATAAATAAAACCCAAAACGAACAGAAATTACAATAAATAACCGAGTCAAACTCAAAACGAGCGGAAATTCCCAAGGCCAGAACAAAATTTGCACTTTACTGAAAAAAATATGAAAAGGTATAAACCTTTAATAAATCAAATAATATTAACATTTTGATTACTAAATATCAGTATGTGTAAATTAAACTGACAATGCACATTCATTTGTATTTTTTCAGTAAAGTGCAAATTTTGTTTTGGCCCTAGGAAGGCATAGGGGTTTTGCGCCCAACTTATGTTAATTTCTGCTCCTTTTGAGTTTGACTCGGTTATTTATTGCCATTTCTGTTCGTTTTGGGTGATATTTATTTATCGATGCTGATTTGTGGTAGTTTCACGCTTGGTAGATTATTTGATTTTGTTTTTGCTCATTTTTTGTTTAATGGAGTTCCTTACTTTTCTTTGAAAAACTTATTTTGTGGAAAAAGTTTTTTGAATTAATTTCTGTTCATTTTATATTGACATAGTCTTTTCAGGGAAAAAGAAAATAATACTTTAAATCTTTTCCTTTTTTAAGACTTTATAGTTTGGCCTGCTATTTGTATGCTGGAGAAAAATTTTCAGCAATTTTTATCAATATACACCCTTTTAAAAATCTGGACACAAATAGCACTGTTTAATTTAGTTGCATACCTCCTCTAGTTGACCTGAAATTGAAAACTCGATACCATTCGTAAAAAATATGTTTACTTTCCTTGATAGCTTGGATAAACTTACGCTATTTTGATTTGGTTAAATTTTAAGAGCAGAAGTAGCCCAGAAAGTTTGAACATAATACCCTCAGTCGTTCTTGGGATACTGCTGAGATGCCTTATTGGGAATTAGCATTATCACTGTGCATTTTGATTTAATCTTAAGGCAACATTTAGTTTTTTAAACATAATGGGCAAATGGGAGGGTGGGCGTGGGCATAAATTACAACCCTTACCCTAAGGTCTGTTAGGGTGGTTGTCATCCTCTAAGACCGAATTTTCAGAACTTTCAACTACGTTAAACAAAATGGCTTTCTCAAAATTTTGATTGGATTTGTTTGGGAAAATGGTGGGCGTGAGAAGGGCGGTAGTCGCTCTAAAATCACTTTCAACTATTAAAAATGGCCCTAACCCTTTCAATTTCCAATCAAATGAGCCCTTTTGAAGTTTTTACGACATAACTTTCAATAAAAATCTTATATGTCCCCAGGGCATAACTTACAACCCTTGCCCTGAGTGCTGGGGGAGGGTGTCATTCTCAAAGCAATAATTTCCAGAACTTTCTACTGCGTTGAACAAAATGGGTATCTGAAAATTTAGGCCGGATGTGTTTGGAGGAAAGGTGGGCGTGAGAGGGGGGTTAGTTACCCTCCAATAACTTTCGACTACTACAAAGGACAATAGCTCTCTCAGTTTCGAATTGAATGAGCCCCTTTTGAAGTTTTACGACAACTCTATATGTACAAACTTTATTTGCCCCCAGGGCAGAACTTACAACCTTTTTTCTTGGGACTCTTGGGGGTATGTCATCCTTTAATATGTAATTTCCAGAACATTCAACTACGTTGAACAAAACCGCTATATTTAAATTTTTATTTAATATTTTTGGGGAAACGGTGGGTATGAAATTGGGGTTGTTTAGTCTCCACTTACTGTCTCCAGCAAAGCAATGCGATTTTAATTTTCGATCCAATGAGCCCTTTTTGAAGTATTTACGGTAAGTTTATCCATAAAAGGTACGTCCCCCCTGACCACGGCTTACAACTTTTGGCCTGAGGGCTCTGAGGGGGTTATCAACCTAAAAGACCGAATTTCAAGAACTTTCAACTACGTTGAACAAAATAGATATATCAAAATTTTGATTAGATGTGTTTGGGAAAATGGTAGGCGTGAGAGGGGCGTTAGTCGCTCACCAATCACTTTCAACTATTAAAAGAGGCACTAGCACTTTCAATTTCTAATTGAATGAGTCCTTTTGAAGTATCTAGGCTTTCAATAAAAACCTTATATGCCCCCAGGGTATAATTTACAACCCTTGCCCTGAGGGCTGTAGGGGGGGGGGTGTCTTCCTTAAAAGACATAATTTTCAAAACTTTCGACTACGTTGAATAAAATAGCTATCTAAAATATTGATTGGATGTGTTTGGAGAAAAGATGGGCGTGAGAGGGGGGCTAGTTGCCCTCAAATCACTTTCGACTATTAAAAAACGCACTAGCTCATTGAGTTTCCAATCGAATGAGCCCTTTTTCAAGTTTCCACAACAAAGAATTCATTATCAACCTTATATGCATCCAGGGCGCTACTTGCTCTTCGTGCCTTGAAACCTGTGGGGGGGAGTTTCGTCTCCAATAGTATAATTTTCTGAATCTTAAACTACATGAACCAAAAAGGTGATCTAGAAACTCTTACTGGACGTGTTTGGGGAAATGTTGCGCGTGGAAGGCGTGTTAGTTGCTTTCCAATCACTTTCGACTATTAAAAAGGGCACTAGCCATTTCATTTTCCAATCGAATGAGCCCTTTCTGAAGTTTCTACGACACCGCATTCTATAAAAACCTTATATGCCCCCTGGGCATAATTTACAACCCTTTTCCTGAGGGTTGTGGGGGGGGGTGTCATCCTCAAAGACCTAATTTCCAGAACTTAAAACTACGTTGAATAAAATGGCAATCTCAAAGTTTTGATTAGATGTGTTTGGGGAAAAGGTGGTTGTGAGAGGCGGGTTAGTTGCCCTCTAATTACTTTTTCAATCGAATGAGCCTTTTTTTGAAGTTTCTGAGCCCGAATTTTTCAATTTTCAATCGAATGAGCCTTTTTTGAAGTTTCTACGACAACGCCTTCTATAAAAAACATTATATGCCCTCGGGGCATAACTTATAACCCTTGCCCTAAGGGATGTGGGAGACTGTCCTTTAAAAAACATAATTTCTATCTGGAAATCAACTACGCTGACCAAAATGGCTGTCTCAAAATTTTTATTGGATGTGTTTCGGAAAATAGTGGGCATGGAAGGGGTATTAGCCACCTTCCAATCACTTTCGACTATTAAAAACGGCATAAGCCACTCTAATTTCCAATTGAATGGGCCCTTTTCGAAGTTTCTACGACAACTTCTTCGATACGAAGTGACCTGCTCTAAAGGAAAATATTAATAAATAATATATTGTGCAAACATCGTTCTTATATACCCCCAGGGCATAACTTAAAACCCTTGCCCTAGGGGTCTTGGGGGAGTGTCCTCCTCTTTACTTGGTCCCCGTTTCTTGTCTTGTTCTCGAGTGTCCCCGTTCTTTACTTAGGCAGCGCGATCGCGCTGCCATTGATTATGCAACAAATTTCTATATAAACCTCATATGCCCTCAGGGCATAACTTACAGCCAGTGCAGTGACGGCTTTGGGGAGGTAATCTCCCTAAAAGGCCTAATTTGAAGAACTTTGGACTACGTTGAACAGAATTGTGAACTCAAAATTTTGATTGGATCTGTTTGGGGAAATGGTGAGCGTAAGAGGGAAATTAGTGGCTTTCTAATCACTTTGAACCATTAAAAAGGGCACCAGTCCTTTAAATTTCCAATTGAATAAGCCCTTTTGAAGTTTCTACGACAACGCTTTCAATAAAAACTTTATATGCCCCCAGGGCATAACTTACAACCCTTGCCCTGAGGGCTCTGGGGGGAGGGGTTTTCATCCTTAAATACCTAATTTCCAGAACTTTCAACTACGTTGAATAAAATGGTTCTCTAAAAATATTGATTGGATGTGTTTGGGGAAAAATTGGGCGTGAGAGGGGGGTTAGTTGCCCACAAATCGCTTTTGATTATTGAAAAGGGTACTAGCCCATTGAATTTCAAATTGAATGAGCCCTTTTTCAAGTTTCCACGACAAAGATTTCAATAAAATCCTTATATGTCTCCTGGGCATAACTTATTATCATTGCTCTGAGGGGTTTGTGGGAGTATCCACCTCGAAAATATATTTTCTATCGGGAAACAAACTACCCTGAACAAAATGGCTATCTCCAAATTTTTATTGGATGCGTTTGGGGGACTGCGGGGCATGGGGGGGTGCTAGTTGCCTTCCAATCACTTTTGACTCTTAAAAAGGGCACTAGCCCTTTGAATTTCCAATCGAATGAGCTTTTTTTGAAGTTTCTACGACAACGCCTTCTTTAAAAACCTTATATGCCCCCAGGGCATAACTTAAAACCCTTGCCCTGAGGGTTGTGAGGGAGTGTCCCCCTCAAAAACATATTTCCTATCTGGAAATCAACTACGCTGAACAAAATGGCTATCTCAAAATTTTGATTGGATGTGTTTAGGGGAATGAATGGCGTCGGGGGGGGGGGTGCTAGTTGCCCTCCAATCACTTTTGTTTGACTATTAAAAAGGGCACTAGCCCTTCGAATTACCAATCGAATGAGCCTGTTTTGAAGTTTTTACGACAACACCTTCGATAAAAACCCAATATGCCCCCAGGGCATAGCTTAAAACTCTTGCCCTGAGGGTTTTGGGGGAGTGTCCTCCTCAAAAACATATTTTCTATATGATAATAAACTGCGTTGAACAAAAATGCCATCTCAAAGTTTTAATTTGATGTGTTTGGAGGAAATATGGGTGTGGGAGGGGGTTGTCTTCCGCCCGTTACTTTCGGATATGGGAAAGGGCACTAGCCACTCCAATTTCGAATCGAATGTGCTCTTTTCAGACTTTCTACGACAACTCCTTCGATACGAAGTGCCCGGGTATGGAGAAAAAAACAACAAAAAAACACATTGTGCCCACATTATTCTTTACTTAGGCAGCGCTAGCGCGCTGCTTATGATTGGAATTTCTTGTTCCCTTTTAAGAGCTAATAGTGACTGAGGTTAAGCAGCACCCCCCACCCACCCAACTACTCCTCTTTTCACCAAATGCGTCTGATTGAAACTGTGCGGTGACAATGTTGTTTAAAATAAGCCGAAGAACATATAACAATGCTTCCAGGGTTGGCACAACCTCCCAGAGCCGTGAGGCAAGGGCTTTAAGCTATTTCCTGGGGGCATATAAGGTTTTTATGGAAGGGGTGGTCGTATTAAATTCAGATGGGTCTCATTTTATTTTAAATTATAGGTTATAGTGCCATTTTTAAGAGTCAAAATGATTTAAGAGAGGTTTTTATGGAAGGGGTGGTCGTATTAAAGTCAGATGGGTCTCATTTTATTTTCAATTATAAATTATAGTGCCCTTTTTAAGTGTCAAATGATTTAAGACCCCCTGCCCCCCCCCCCCAACGCCCATCATTTCCCATAACAAATATATAAAGAAAGCTTTGAGACATAATTTTTTTCAGCATTGTTTAAAGGTTTTGTAATTATGCTTAGCAATAAATGTAGTAGCATTAGTAGCAGTATGCAAATAGTACCTTTTTGTCAGCATCCCATTCAACACATGATGAAATTTTTAACTTAATACCATCAACCAGTCCTGAAGCATTGCTGATACGGCCTCTTGACAACCTATATGGGCATACTGTGTTTCGATTTCTTTCAGTACAGTTACAATTATGCCCAAAATTTTCGCCTTAATATCCTTAGGTTTATTAGTTGTAACAGTAAATATAGTAGTAGCAGTAGGAGTAGAGTTAATAGCAGTAGTCTTGGCCATAGTAGCCGTAGTAGAAGTAGCAGTAATAGCAATAGTAGCAATAGTTGTAGGAGTAGAAGCGTTTATATTATGATGCAAATGTTGTCGCTTGGTTAGTTCAACACCCCCCACAACAAGCGTTGTAAGTCTTAATTTCACACACGAAACTGTTCCTGAGATACTGCTGATATGCCCTTTTGACAACCTACATATGGATGGTAGGTTGTCATCCATACAACAGAAATATTCTCTAAAAATATCACCTTCATACCTTTATAGTGTGTGGATTTTGAGCTAGCCAGAAGACACTGTGTCTATTCATTTAATGATGCTTCTATGGTTGCTGTAACTAACGACACTAATGGCATGAAGTTAAAACTTTTAGGGAACGTTTCGGAAGAGTTTCAATTAAACAAAAACCTATATGCATGCAGGTATTAAAAGAGCATATAAGCACTTATATGCTCTTACTTATATGCTACTACTACACTTATATGCTACTTATAGGACATATAAGGACAATGGCAGCGATGCTCTATCATAGCTAGTAATATCATTGATATTTTAAAGGAGCTAATTTGATTGAAAATTAAAAGTTCTAGTGCCCTCTTAAGAGTCAAAAATGATTGGAGGGCAATCAGCCCTCCTCTTTAGCTCATAATTTTCCAGACACTTCCGATCAAAAAAAGACAGCTGTTTTGGTCAGCATAGCTGAATGGTCTAGTAACTATATCTATAGGGTTATTGGGTAGGTCAACCCCCCCCCCCCCCACAGTTATTTAATTTGCTCATTATGCTTAAAAAATAATGTTGCTTTAAAATTAAATCAAAACACATTGTTTGTATGCTTGTTGCCAATAAGACATCTCAGGAATACACCAAGAACGACTGAGGGTATTAAGCTCAAACTTTCGGGGCTACTTCTATTACTACTTCTGCTCCTAAGATTTTACTAAATTAAAAGAGTGTAATTGTATCCAGGCTGTGAAAGAGCATAGATATAATTTGATGGGAATGGTACTAACCTTCATTTATCAGGTCAACTAGAGAATGTTGTGACTAAATTAAACACTACTATTTGTGCCATAATTTTGAAAAGAGTTTATGTTGTTAAAAATTGCTGAAAGAGTTTTTCCAGCGTATAAATAGCAGGCCAAACTATAAATTCTTAAAGTAAAACCGGAAAGATTGAAACTATTATTTTCTTTTTCCCTGAAAGACTATGTCAATATAAAACGAGCAGAAATTAATTAAAAAAACTTTCCACAAAATAAGTTTTTCAAAACAAAAAGTTAAGAACTTCATTAAACCAAAAATAAGCAAAAATAGAATCAAATAATATACCAAGTATACGACTACCACAAATCAGTATCAATAAATAAATGAAACCAAAAACGAACAGAAATTAAAATGAATAAAAGAGTCAAATTCAAAACGTGCAGAAATTAGTATGAGTAGGGTTCAAAACTCTTTCTAAAAGCAAGAATATAATTTGTACTTTACTGAAAAAAAATCTTTTAAATGTTTTCAGTTTTATAACTTTAAGAAATCAAAAATCAAGATTTCAAGGAATAAATATTAGCATATGTACATTAAACTGACAAGGCACATTCATTTGATTTTTTCAGTAAAGTTCAAATTATATTCTGGCTTTTAGAAAGCATAGGGGTTTTGAACCCTACTTATACTAATTTCTACTTGTTTTGAGTTTGACTCTGTTATTTATTTTAATTTATGTTCGTTTTGAGCTTCATTTATTTAGCGATACTGATTTGTGGTAGTTGTATGCTTGATATATTATTTGATTCTATTTTTGTTCAATTTTGGCTTAATGGAGTTCTTTATTTTCTTTGAAAAACTTATTTTGTGGAAAAAGTTTTTTTAATTAATTCTTGAGAGACTGATGCCTTATGGCTCAGACTGAAAGACTTGTTTACTCCCAGATATCGTGGGTATCTTACATACGAAGGCATGATGTTTAAGGCCTGTTGTAAGGCCTGTCGACAAATATCACAAATATTTAATATATGGATCAACGACAATGGGGAACGTATAAAAAGTAGATTTTCGGTGGTTTAACATTAGCTGATAGGGATTAAAAAACTACTAATAGTCTAGCGTTTGGCAACTTCATTAAACAAATTAAATATTTCAACGAAAATGCCCTTTAAAATAGACATTCCAACTAGAATTCAATTCAGGGTTGCCAAAAATTTATGAAATTGAAGTATCAAAACGAATAAAAAAAAGGACAGTTTTTTTCCAGGAATCACGTGACTTAGCTTAAATCGAACTCAAATTGGAGACCTCTAGTTCTAGCTACTTGCTTACGCTTTTTATAGCTGTCCATTCATCTGTTCCATTCATCCAAGCTTAAACAGGATCATGATTTTACGTAAAGCAAAGAAAATGAGGACGCAATAGAAACAAGAACCTAACTAATAAGAGAATAGAAAACAGAAACACATATGCTCAGATTTTTGAAATAAAATTAGCGAAGGTTTGATTTGAAAAAAAAGCAAAAAAAAATGTTCTTTTTTAAAAAAATTGGTCTTTATAGACCCTCTAGTATTGGGGTGTCACCGAAGGTGAAAAAAAATCACAAAAAGAGTCCTTTTGACAATCCTGATTAAAATGGCAAATTTGCTTTGTGTTTTTCATTTGATAAAAGTTACCAGCCTCTGTCAGAAATTGCCTTAACTTGCCTTCCTAAATTATTTTTCTTCTCTAGGTAATGCAGAAAATCTAAAGAAGCTAGTGTTGTCATCAAATGAAATTGGCTTAAGATCTGCTTTGGAATTAGTGGATTCAATTAAAGACAAGGAGCTTGATCTACTGGACTTGAATGGAAATGCTTTTGGAGAACAAGGATGTATTGATATTATCAACAGGGTAGATGATCTAGGACTAAAAGATGCACTTGTCCTTGAATTAGAGTAAGTATATGATTTGCTTGTTCAGTTGCGAAGCTTAAGACCTGCTTCGCAGTTTGTTCTTTCAGTTATAGACAAGGAGCTTGGTCTATTGGGTTTGAATGTGAATCCTTTTTGAGAACAAGAGTGTATTGACATTATCAACTATGTAGATGAGTGAAGGGCAGGAAATACATTTATGCTTGATATAAAGCAAGTATAGGATTTGCTAATTCAGATACGAAGCTTTAGTTTTCCTGTGCAAGAAAGTTGTTTCATGCAGATAATCGTTCCTACTAATAGCTAGACTGACTTAAGAAAGATCCTTTTATACAACAGAGTTACCTGATTGATTGTCTATCCTTTATTTAGTTAATACGATGCATGAAGAAAATATATATTGGCCGTAGTTAGTTTTTAAATTGCTGACTTGTAAAGAATTGCCTAAATTAAATTAATAACAATTAAAAATACGAAAAATACTACCTGCATATTTAGCTCTTTTCGGAAAATTTATTTTAGCTTCAAATTAAGTGCTAAAAATTATTTTTTCTTCCTTAATTGCTAAACAAATTTAACAAGCTAAAAAATTCCCCTGAACTCTTCTCTCCTAGACCTGTAGATGGGTCAAAGATACACCTGCACTAGCCCCGGGAATGTTATGACTATTCAACTATAAATGTACTAACTACAGACTGTATTCCAAGAATTTTTCTCTTCTTTTTACGCAGGTTCTTAGTTGCTCATTGGTAGCTAGATCTATGTAGATTTAATGCATAAATTTACTGGTGTCAGCGAAGTGATGACAAAAATATTATTCGTTTGTCCAGTTGGTTTACTCAATGTTTAAGACTGTAAGTGAACAAACTTCCCTCGATGGGTTGGTATGTTGAAAGATGTTAACTAAAAGAATTTCCATATTGCAATCAAATGTGGTTTTCTTGATCATGTGTAGACTCTTTAATAGGCACTTCCCAACATGAAATCTAGCAATTGCTTCTTTACTAACTTTATCTTCTCTAATGTTTTGTGTCAACTTCACTATAGTTTTGTCAAGCTCTTGTTTTCACAAGAAAGCCGTAAATTATGATCTCTGTAGTTTTACGGTACTGTTACAAGCCATTTCTATTTATGAATTTAGTTGAGTTTGCTATTTCATTTTTCAAATTTGGGGCGGAGGCTCCAATAATATCACATCTACCACTTAAACTATAATGATTTAGGTTACCCTTTCACTGCCAACTTCTCAAAAAGCTATAGCGATTTGGACCATATTTGAACCGTAATTACGGAAGGATTTTCAATAGGTATCGTCCGAAAACCGAAGTGAGTATGAGCCAATCAGACCCTTTTTTTACCAAAGGCCACTTCTTTAGATCCTTTTCTTAGACACGACCAGCTTTTTTTACACAAAGGTTGGCTTATTGCACCATGTTTGAATAAAATTCACGTTAAGATTTTCAATCTGTATTACTAAATCATGAACATTGAAAACAGGGTTACAAAGGTAAGGTTGGTGCGTCCCCATTGAACCAGAATCGTGCTAAGACTTTTAATCCATATGACTGGAGGTCAAAAGTAGGCATGTAGCCTATCTAACCTCTTCCACTTCCAACATAATAGAAGAAAAGTTGCATCTTGTTGCATGTTGCACCTTGTTGCTTGTTGCACCTTGTTTAAACTGATAGCAGGTAACGATCCCCAATCTGTTTCATTTGACGAACGAAGTAGGCCAGTGGTGCATGGCCTATCACAAAAACTATTTGATGAGTACCTAGGAATAATGAGACTTGAATATGATGAACTTCATCTGTGTATTCTTCTCTTACATTTTCACGCAGGTGTTCAGATCTGCTTGAAACTTTTAGTGCAAGTAATTCGGGCCAAAGGAATAGAGGGGATTGATTTTCAGATGCTTCGTTTGAGCTTCATCTACCTTTAATATTAAAATGATGAGATTCCCTTCAATATTGGTATCTACAGCTGAGAAGACCCTAATCAAGGAATTTAATACTGTTGACCTTTATTTTCCAGGCTCTTCCAGGATTTAAAGTCTCACATGTTTGGGGAATATATTATATTATTTTAAATCTGATATGCTTGAGACTTACAGGATATGCACCCTGGCCAAGGGGGCCTCACTGTTCAATAATGTTTGGCTTTCTTTTTATTTCAATTGGTTCTAATCAGACTCCTGAAGTATTAGTTGGCAATTTATTCAGTTTAGGGGAAGCACAAGTTAGGTTTTACCCTTAAGAGGGCTTGAGTGAAGGGTGGTCCTACTTTTATTTATCGTAATTTCTGTTAGCTTCAATCATTACCTCTTACGTGTGCTAGTTTCTGCTTATTCCAAGAGTTTATTGCCGCCCATCCATTTTGTTTTTAGCAACTTATTTGTTTTATTAACATGGTTTTATTGGGCATTCACAGGATCCAGCACTGTACCAGTATGTAGAGTAAAACAACAGCAATTTTAATACGGGGAGTATCCCAATGTTCATTGTCATCTCCTTCAGACCCATCAGTTTAATAACTATCTCCTCGTGTCGCGAACATGTGACTTCCACGTACATTTTTCACCATCTTCGTCATCAGAAAACTATTTCAACCACTAGCCTAAGAAATGACCCACTCAACATCATGATTCTGTGCACCGTATCGTCTCTTCAACACCTCATGCTGTCTCCGCAATGATATTGGAAACCTCCCTTGTCATCTATATCATTTGAAATCTCATACAATCACCACCCGAAGAAACGGCCTTGGACAGGAGGAGGTAAATTGGTTTCATATCACCCGGAAGAAAAAGGGGTTGTCACGTTTTTATTGTGTTTCTTTGTTGTGTGTGAGTTCTTTTTTTTTTTTTGGCTTTCCTTAAACTATTGATATTTATCATGTGGTGTTGTCGGTGTTTTAAGTTGTTCAGTGTTGAATTAACTGTGCCGAGTCAGATTGCTTGAGCTTGTATTCTGTTGAGCTGATTGGTTTGCCTCTGTTAAACTTCTGCATTAAGTTGTTTGTGTGTTAAGTTTTCTTTGCTGGTCAGTGCCATATTTTCTTTGTTCAGTGTTCTATTTTGAAGTTCCTGTCTTGAGTTGCGCACGCTTGTTGCTTTGAGTTTTCTGTTTTGAATTGACTGATTTGAGTTTATTTTGTGATGTTAATGTCTGGGTTGATTTGCGTGTGTTTTTTTTTTTTTTTTTTTTAGCGATTAGAAAAACAATATTAACTTTTCTCGATTCTTTATATTGCCTTAAAGAAACATAGGAAGTTGCTGGGTGTCCTACCATTCGCTTCGTCTCTCAAATAGGATGCTAGTGTTGATATCCAATCGAAATAACCCTGTGACAACTTTGTAAAAGCGCATACTCTACATAGTATGGCTGTGGGAAAACTAATTTCATCACTGTGAAATGATTTATTTTGAATTTCTTGGACCATTCGCTCGAGGATCCCTGAATGATCCTGATTCAAAAGAGATACAACTCGTCTATATACAAGGTTGTGGGAAAGAGAGCTTTAAAGCCGCTTTAAATCGACTTAGGTTCAAATATGTTTTTAATAATTGTATTTGCTTACAGGGATGATGAGGGTTCCGAAGATGAGGATAGTGAAGAAGACCGCTCTTACGTGTATGACGAAGAAGAAGAGGAGGCCGAAGAAGAAGAATATGAAGATGTTGAAGAAGGTGAGATTGAAGGAGAAGAAGATTTGAATGAAGTAACTCCTGCACCTTTCACTCAAGAAGAAGAAGTTAGTTATGATTTTATATAGATTGCACGTCCATATTTTCATGCCTATCAGATATGTACATAAGGATTTCTTCGTTCTGAATTGATTTCTGGAATTGCAAAAATTTTATGCTATTTTGGCGGTGGGAGAAAGGTTTTGTGGCAAAATATTTGAGACACTTTAAATATAGATGACAAACAGATCATGAGAAGAAAAAGAAAAAATATAGGCGTAAAATGACATAAAAAACAACCATAACATAATGTAGGCACAATAATAATATTCATTATTTAAGCATGGAGAAAGAAAATAGTGAAACCGGAGCGGAAAGAAGGGGGTTGAGGGGGAAGACAGTCCCTTTCATATTTTGAAAACTTTTTGTTGTTTTCACTTTAAATCTTTTTTTTTTAGTTCGTGCTTAATGACGAATTCAGGGTAATTCTAGATATGAGGTGACTCATTTTTGGGTTTACAGCAATTCTAGTGAAGAATTATGCTAAATCTTCATTCAGGTGTATGTGTTTTGCCCAATGCAATGTTATTTTCCTAAAATTTTGAATTGGAAATTAAAATTATTACAATTTAATTATTGCAGAAGGTGGATAAAGTGAATACTGTCCATTATTTTTAACAATGGCTTCAATTTTGAAAACTAACGATTCCAATTAAAAGCGACTGTTTCCAGAATAAGAGTTTCAATTATCTGAGTCGTCGGAGAAAAGTCCAAAATAATCGCCTTTGAACTAAGTTAAAGGTTTAATCTCGCCTCAAGATTGTCTGCAGGACCTAAAATAGGCGCAAAAAAAAGGTGGCATTTGAGCCTTTACGTGTTGGCTCCATTCAGAGCCACAATTGTTGTTTTGTGGTGTAAAGTTGCAGAATTTGGCACTGTGTTGTTGCAGGATTTCAGTTGTTACTTAAAAGGGCAGTAGAACTTTCAATTTCGACTTGAATAAGTCCTCTTCCTATAGCTTATGACCGCTAATTTGACAGGGTGACTTACAAAAAAAGAAGCAATTGAACACGCCTTGAAATAACCTTGATCATCATTCTCAGGGAAACCATGAAATTTCGCTTCTTTTTTTTAAGTTGGAATTTGAAACCCTCACTCGAGGGATCATGGTTAGGATGAATTTCATTGCGGAATTTTTTTCAAGTACACACAAGCTTCTTAGGGTATTGCCCGTTTCTTCATTAACTTAGATTGGTATTCCTGTGCTAATAAATATTTATTTGTAAATTTAAAATTAATGAAATTTGTATATTGGAATCTGATTGATATATGTTCTTATAAAATTCTTTTTCGGTTTCTAGTGGCATGGGCCACCATTCACTTAGAGTTAGTTACCATAAATTGTTTCAAACAACTTATCAGAAAATTTAGTCAAAATGGAAAAATTTACAAATGGTGCAAGTTGCTCCAGAATTTTTTCTTAGAAACTTAGAAACCAGAATCCGCTTCAATAAGCCTTACAAGAAGAGATATATAGCCAAACTATGGCCTAGTAAGTTTTTATTTTCAAGCCCCACTCTCTCCCTCGTTTAGGGCATAGCCTTCTTATGAAGCCGGAAATTTTTGTGTTAGGTAAATGAAATCTGAAGGAAGTGATTGACCGCTCAAATAACAATCTAGAAGCTGTATCATGCTCATATATCTAGCATTCCCTGCGTGTGAACAAGGCCCCATTGTCCAATTAGGTAGTCTAAATTGTAGCTAAGGACCATCGGGCTCTAAAGACCTTTTTTTCTACACAATAATTTTTTCGAGAAAGGTTTATTGAATATGTATTACTTTCTTTAGTCAGGAGACAGAACAAAACTTTCAGTCTGACCCTGCTTTTAAGGGCTGGAGGATAATAAATCGCTCCCAACTTTGAAAACAAAAATCAAATGGACTTGAAATCTGGCTTGAGTTCTAGACGCTGCTTTATCAACAGAATACCATTATAAAAACTTATCCAACCTTCGTTCGTGGAAAAGGGTAGAAAAGGGTGTCAGGAACGATGTCCAATACGATATGTAAGCAGTAGCCTCTTCTATAAGTTTCAGCCAACTCTTTTAACGGTGACGACGACCGTGTCGGCGGAAGCTACCGTAAGGATTCAAGTCATTCTTGAATTTCAGTTAGAGTTTCTTTCTCTTGCTGCCCGGTCTCTGTTTCCAGGCTGGAGAAGGGTCGCAAGAGGGGACATCGTGAGACATGGATCCAGCTGCCCATCTTAGTGTGGGTCCGTGGAATTTCAGTCGCCGACTATTCTTTTATTTTTGTTATTATTATTATTTTAAGCAAGGCGTCTTTAAACCTCAATGGTTTAAGATCCGAGACCATCCACTGACATGTAGTATAAACCTCATGCACAGATGGTCCAAGATATGGGCTGTAGTTCCACCTTAAAGTTTGATTTGTTGTGCAACAGTTTTCTGAGCTAGCGAAAAGTCACAGTTTTGCAGTTTCATTTCCAAGATTTGGGCTGTACGTATATCTTAAAGTTTGATTCGTTGTGCAACAGTTTTCTGAGCTAGCGAAAAGTCACAGTTTTGCAGTTTCATTTCCGATTTCTATTGCAGGGCCTGAAAATACCCCAAATTTGTATATAACATTTGGCTTTGCAATATGAGTTTTATTCTTACAATTACCATGTTGGATATCATTTGTTCAAAACTAGCCCAACAAAATTTCGAATATATATTGTTCTGAAGCGTTCTTTTCAGAATAAAATGAACAAATCACATATTTCAATAGTACAAAGTTGATGTTTTCCCTCTCTTAATGGATCTCATTGAATATACTGTCGAATGACTAATAGTTTTGTATTACAGTAAAATACAGGAAATTAGAGTATTTTACTTAGAAATAAGAGAAATCAATATGCCCATCAGACGACGGATATTAAAAAAAATAGAAAAGAATGGAGAAAAATATTTTACTCCGCTCATCAAATACCAGAATTCTAAGTCTTCTTTGTTAGGGGGCTTCGCCCGTACTCGATTAGAGTGCAGGTAGCAGTTCGATTAGAGCAGTAATCCTTTTTTTTATTACGTTTAAATCCCTTCATTGTTCTTGTCTAATTGAGTTTGTTTTCTTTTCTTTTTGAGGTTTTTCTTTTATTTCAGGTTAGTGTTGCAGAGCTTTTGGAAAAGCCGAGTCTTCCGAAGCTTAGTAATTTTGTGGCAAAAGGATCAGAAGAGATTATTATGTACCTAAAGGTTTGGTTGGGGTTTAATGTTTTCATTAGTACTGTTAACAAACACATTTGGGAATGTGAAAACTTCTAGAAAAAGGTTATAAATAAAATTTGAGAGATACGGGGGGGGGGGTGAAGGATTTTAATGGAAATTTGCACTTCCCCCAAAGAAGGTATGTACCATAATCAAGGGGGGGATTGATAGGCACATGCCAGTAATATGAAGGATAAGGAATTGTTTAGGTACAATAGCAACAAGCTAACTTCCTGTATGCCTTTGAGTGACATCTATTCAACTGGTTAACCATTCAACACTGGCAATGGTCAGCCATTACCAGCTCATCACTGAACACTGAAAATAGTCATTAAACGAATCATTAAATACTGAAAATAGGGAGCAGAGGCAAAGTTAACAAGTTGCAAGCATACATTGTCTAAACCTCTTAGCTCTAGAAGTTTGTATTATGCTGGAGTCTAGGGGAAGGAGTCGAGATGCATCTACGTGAATAAAATGTGTTTTAGGCAAAGTTGAGGCAAAACTATACTGCACCAGTAGATTTTAACATGTTTGAATTCTCATGTAGGATGTCACCAACTGATCTGTGCTGTTGGAGGCAGGGGCACAGTTAAGAGGGGGTAAGCCCCCCCCCAAAAAAAAAAAGAACTTTGGATGTCTTAGCGTCTTAATTTAGCTTATTTGTCCCCATTTGTTTTGGCACACTGGACGATTTTGTCGGCATATTCTGTATTCAACCCCCCCCCCCCCAAAAAAAAAAACAAAAACAAAAAACAAATGAAAATCCTAGCCTCGCTCCTATGGGAGAAAGAGTCATATTCCTGTCTTCTGGAACGATTGTAGCCAGAGCCGGAGTTAGATACATTTTATAAATGTCATTAAGCTGAGTCTGATGTCCAGGATTCCTTGAATTAACAGTGCAATTATATAAGAAAAAATATAGCAGGGGCCTAAGATTAAAAACTGGTGCAGTCATGGTAATTCATTCTTTCTTTTGCTTGCCATATGTATTTCAGTCAATGCCGATTAAGAAATAAAATTGTTGAGACTATTTTTGCTTCTTTTTTTTTAACTGAAAAATCAATAAATCAAGTCAGGTTTCAATAATTTACTTATTTTAAGACCCTATGTAAGTAATTTCTCAAATTAAACAGTGATTCGGCGAAAGATTGAAACAGTGGAACAACATAAACCTCAAGTGACAAAGAAAAAATAGTCAACGTTCATGCTAATTTTTTGAAAACATCTTAAAATACACTAAAAAGAAAAGTTTTCTTCTCTTTTGTCTGATACCATGGCCGAATCCTGGGGGGATAAGAAAAGTTTTCTTCTCTTTTGTCTTGACTATTTATTTTTAACTGAAAAATCAATAAATTTAGTTCCAATAATTTACTTATTTTGAGACCCTATGTAAGTAATTTCTCAAATTAAACAGTTATTCGGCGAAAGATTGAAACAGTGGTACAACATAAACCTCAAGTGACAAAGAAAAAACAGTCAACGTTCATGCTAATTTTTTGAAAACATCTTAAAATACACTAAAAAGAAAAGTTTTCTTCTCTTTTGTCTGATACCATGGCCGAATCCTGGGGGGATAGGGGGTTTGACCCCCCTCCCCACCTGAAGTTTTTGTCCAAGTCGTGAAAATGTAACAGAATTACATATAAACAAATTGTGGTGTGTTTTTAAAGTTTTTGTGTACCTTCCCCCTCCCCCCTAAACAAAACTCCTGGATACGACCTTGACGGCTAATGTGTGTCCCATGCTTTCATTTCTGGTCTTAAGGAAAACGAACCTTCTGATTAATAAAAGTAATTAATTTCTACCTTTTTTGGAGATATTGAATTAAATTATTATATGCTATAATAATTAAATATTGCCGTAATGGTATTTTATTAAACATTTTATTACCTATTTTAATTTTGGTCTTTAATTTGCCTTGACAATCCATTACGCTCTTCATACTAATGAGATATTTAACTATACATGTTAAGTTTGTTTTATCACATTTCAAAAATCGCTTTTCTCACTTTATTTCATAAGTATTCATGAAGCTTTCATAACCTTTAACTGTTCAACAATGGTCTTTCAGTAAGTTACTTTGTGATATCAAGAGACCACCCATGAATAGCCATAATAATTAGATACTTTTGATTGTTAATCAGAGTCAAAGCTGTAGCGTGTAAAAGCCTAGATAAGTAGTGTGCTAATCAAAATTAGTGACTTAATTGATTAAATGCTAATGCAGTTTGTTCATTGGATTAATGTAAAATTAATTAACTTAATGTTAGCTTATACATAAATATAAAATGACTAAAAATTAGTGACATCTGGACATTGAAATAAATGACTCTCCAGAAAATCACTAGCTGAAAAAAAGACAGCTTTGCCCCCCCCCCCTCCCCCTACCAGTGTGATTTATCAAACTTGTAAATTTATAAACTAAGGAGATAGATTCGGGGGAGGGGAGTTGAAAAGCTGAAACTGACTGAAAATAAATGTACTTATGTGTTATGTTCTGTACTACGGTGCAATTTAAAAAATAATTAACCTTCAGTTAAAGTGACGACAATATTAATTCTTGCGGTGTATTTTTAGATTTTCTACTAAACTATTATTACCATTCCTGCCTCAGCGACATCTTTTGTTCTGTATAATTCTATTATTATATCTCGTAAACAATTTCAGGCCAAATTTGACATTTTCCCTGCCAACCGAGAAAGTTTATTTGTGCAAAACTGTGTATTGTCTGCCTCGAAACTAGCTACATTGTTGAATCCCACATCACCGCAAGCTGAAAAAGACATGGTACTCAAAATTGGAAAAGAACTTTTAAAAGCAGCCTTTGAGAAAGCAAGGGAAGAAAACTCGCTGTCTATTTTGAATAATACAATTGTTCTTTCTCTTGGTTTAATCAAGGTAAGCCGTTTTGTATTATTTTGATTGCTCTTTTTATTATGTGTGTGCTTTTTTTTCAAGGGATAACTTATAACTTGTAGAATAGCTTCCTAAGCGGGTCTTTGTCCCATTTGCTTATGGCAAGCCGGTACTACCTTGTTAGTATTCCAGGAATCCCCCCCTCCCCTTTTCAGTCGCCATGGCTAAAGAATGCATATTGATAAGAAACAAATATGTAGTGTTTGTGTAGACCATTCCAGATTTTATTTTCTTTGCGATCTGATGGTGTGGGAGTATTGAAGCCGGTATTACCCTGATAGTATTGTAGATCCCCCCCCCCTTTCTTTTTAAACATCAAGGTTGAACAATGCCCTTTGATACGAAAAATATATGTTCCGCTTGGAGACCATTGCAGAATTTATTTTCTTGGTGATTTGACGGTATGGGAGTATAGGAGCCGGCATTACCATGACACTTCCAGGAACGCCCTCTCCCTCCCCCTCCATTCCCATGGTTGAAGATTACATCTTGAGCAGAAAAGATATACACTGTGGGTAGACCATTTCATAATCTAATTTTGTTGGCTATCTGATGGCATGGGAATATATTTTTCATCAATACCTTCGTTCAAAGAATCCTGAAATGTATGCCAAACTCGAGCGAATTTTTCCAAGAAAGAGTTAAAGCTGATTTTTTTAGACTTGGCTTTCTTAAAAAAAAAATTTCTTTCCCTGCTCCCCCATATTTTTCAATTTCCTTCCAACGGTGGGTATGCTTAGCTCTACATAGCCAACATTTTAGGGGGTGGTCAAAGAATGGTCTGGGAATTTGGGGTAGGGACATGTTTCAAAGTTTAGCTCGTTCTGAGTTTGGAGGGTTTAACTCAGACTCATTTTAGGGTAGAGTCCCTCATATGCCCTACCCCCCTCCTTGGCGTATAGCTATGTCTATATGAAAACGAAACACAAAAAAAAATTGAATTCTAAAAATTAACCTTCTTTTCGGTAATCACCTACTACTTTTTTTTCTGTCGGCTCCGTTAGTCGTCTCCAGAGTGTTCTGTCCTGGGAGAGGGTTGGAGCTTCATCGGGGTCAACGTTCCTGATAGTGAGTCGATCGCTGATGATTTCCACTACATCTTTTGCGTGGTCCACCTATTGGACATTTCTAGACATTTGCAGTTGGGTCGAAGGTGAGTCGGTCGGGCGTTTGAGTGGGCAAGTGAAGTAGATGACCGTGCCAACGCAGCAAACGAGACTCGAGCTGCTCAAACATGGGTAGCAATTTAAAAGACCGGAGGATCTCCAGCAAGGCCGTATCCAGGGGGGGTTACCCGGTTTGAACCCCCCCCCCCCCCGAAATTTTGGACCGACTCGAAAATAAGTCGAAAATTAGTAAAACCTAGGTAAAAATCAGTAAAATTAGTCGAAAACTGAGTCAAAAATTAGTAACCCCCCCCCCCCCCAAAAAAAAGTCAAAAATTAGTAAAACCCCCCCTGAACAAAAATCCTGGATACGGCCCTGATCTCCAGAGACATTTAGAGATCGTATTATTTGAATTTTCTTAACGTATTTAGAATCAGCTTGGCTAAGGCTTTATTAGCCTTCAAGATTTGGCATATTTGATCTTGGTGTCAAAACCCTTATTTTGTATTTCTCTTTCTTGCTGTTTTAGCTTAAAACGGCTTTTAACGAGAAAAAGGTGTCACCAGCAGATTGAAAAATCCATAAGGGCGCAGGTCGTGTCTCCTATTCCACCATTGCAGCATAGCCTAACCAATATTCCCTTATATATGCTGTTTAGATGAATCAAAGGCACTGCTTACAAGTAAACTAAATGCTAGGCTACCTAAATTACTAAATACAGAATGGATATCATAATATTCTAAGCTTCTAAGGTTTTTCAGAAATTTCACCCTGATCCTCGTAACATAAGCTAGTGTTGCCTATTAGCTTTTGCAATAAAACTGCGAATATGTAATGTATGTAAATGTTTTAGCCTTCGTTTGAAAACTCCAACTTTCGCCGAATATTCCTAAAAATCATTATTTTATCCTATATTCCCCTAAGTCCCTAGATTCAAAATAAGTATCGTTAAAGGAAGTCATTTCCCCCTAAAGTAGGGTCAGCTCCCTAGAAGTGGAAGCCCCGCCTTTTGGCTAGATAAAAACATTAGAAACTGGGATTACAAATTTGATTATTAAGGACAAAATAATGTGTGGTCTCATTTTCGTGAAGGACGATTTTTTATTATTTTTTTGTAATTGCTTTTTTGACAAGAAGTCGAGATTGCGACTTTTATTTTAAAGCTTAAAGCTTACTTTAAAGCTTAATTTCAATAAAGGAAAATTCAGCGAGATCAAATGCGATGTACAATCGATTGAACAAAATAATAGTGATGGAAACTGCTGCTGATTTTTTAAAAGGATTCTTGCCATTTTTTTTAACTGGGGGGAAGGGCTTAAATGAAGCCAAATTTTTCAAGAAGATATTGAAAGACACAAAGGGTAACGAAAGTATCCGAATGCACGAAATCTACTGTGTACAAAAAATAATTTAATCAGTATTAATTCACCAAGTGTGGTAGCGTTTGCCCTTTAGGTTACTAATTATGCCCTTTAGGCAAGGCCGTATCCTGGGTTTGAACCCCTCCCCGTCCTCCGTCCCCCAAATGTTTGCCTGACTCGTAAAAACGTAACAAAAATGGATATTAACAATTTTTTTATGCGTTTTTGAGTGTTTTTGTGTATCCACCTCCCCCCCCCCCGAAAAAAATCTTTATGTAAAACACCCTCCGAAAAACTTTCTGGATACGGCCCTGCCTTTAGGCAAAGCTCTCTCTATTATCTTTGACCCCTTGCAAAATAGAAATAAAGATCAATAAAGAAAAAAAAAACTAATACTTTTTTTATGTGTTCCTCCACCTAACTTCAATGTTACTTAGAAACGTTTGATAGGAGGAGCTTTCTTGTATTACTATGTATTACTATTGTTCCACTCATTTAAAACCCTTTTTATGATTTTATTTTTTTATTCTTTGTATATTTTTTCCAAAACGCTATTTGCTTAACATTTTGCACATACATTTTTCCAGGTTTTCAATGACTTAAAAATACAAATTCGATTTAAGAGGAGACTTTGAAATATCTTTCCTAAACTTTTTTGTGACAGCATTTTTAATTAGTAACAAAAAATGGAATATGCCTTCCGACTCCATTCTCCAGCTCTCTAGCTCCGTTCTAAGCTTTTATCCGTTTCATTATTCTATACGACTGAGGCTCCTTAAAAAACTAACGGTAATTTAATCATCATTGTTACTCGCATAAACTTAAGAATTATAAAAAAATGTGCTGACTTGAAAAAAGTTATGAATGTTGTTTTTGCTCTTCTGCAAAATCATCAAAGTCTTAGTTAGTTTCAAATGAATCAATTCAGTCAAATAAAGCCTGCACGGAAATTTTCACTATCCTATACGTCTGAGGTTCCTAAAAAAAACTTACTGGAATTTAATCATAGTGGTTTCTTACATAAACTTTCGAATTTTAAATAAAATATGCTAACTTGAAAAGCTTTATGAATGTTATTTTTACTCTTCTGCAAAATCATCAAAATCTTAGTTAGTTTCAAATGAATCAATTCAGTCAAATAAATTTTGCAAGAAAGTTTTCACTATCCTGAGGTTCCAAAAAAAAAACTTACGGTAATTTAATCATCGTGGTTTCTTACATAAACTTTTGAATTTTAAATAAAATATGCTAACTTGAAAAGCTTTATGAATGTTATTTTTACTCTTCTGCAAAATCATCAAAATCTTAGTTAGTTTCAAATGAATCAATTCCGTCAAATAAATTTTGCAAGAAAATTTTCACTATCCTATACGTCTGAGGTTCCTAAAAAAAACTTAAGGTAATTTAATCATCGTGGTTTCCTGCATAAACTTTTGGATTTTAAATAAAATATGCTAACTTGAAAAGCTTTATGAATTTTATTTTTACTCTTCTGCAAAATCATCAAAATCTTAGTTAGTTTCAAATGAATCAATTCAGTCAAATAAATTTTGCAAGAAAATTTTCACTATCCTATACGTCTGAGGTTCCTAAAAAAAACTTAAGGTAATTTAATCATCGTGGTTTCATACATAAACTTTTGAATTTTAAATAAAATATGCTAACTTGAAAAGCTTTATGAATGTTTTTTTTACTCTTGTGCAAAATCATCAAAATCTTAGTTAGTTTCAAATGAATCAATTCAGTCAAATAAATTTTGCAAGAAAATTTTCACTATCATATACGTCTGAGGTTCCTAAAAAAAACTTAAGGTAATTTAATCATCGTGGTTTCTTACATAAACTTTTGAATTTTAAATAAAATATGCTAACTTGAAAAGCTTTATGAATGTTATTTTTACTCTTCTGCAAAATCATCAAAATATAAGTTATTTTCCAATTAATAAAGTCCGTAAAATAAATTTTTTACTGAAGCTTACACGATCCTAGATCTATGAAGTTCCTAAAAAAAAACTTACGGTAATTTAATAAACGTGGGTTCTTAAATAAACATTTGGAGTTTAAATAAAATAATATAACTTGAAAATAATTCTTACTTTTATATTTAATCTTGTTCAGAATCATCAAAATTTTAGTTTAACATGAATCAATTTCGTCAAATAAATTTTGAACGGAAATTTTCACTATCCTATGTGTCTGAGGTTCCTAAAAAAAACTTACGGTAATTTAATCATCGTGGTTTCCTACATAAACTTTTGGATTTTAAATAAAATATGCCAACTTGAAAAGCTTTATGAATGTTATTTTTAATCTTCTGCAAAATCATCAAAATCTTAGTTAGCTTCAAATGAATCAATTCAGTCAAATAAATTTTGCAAGAAAGTTTTCACTATCCTATAAGTCTGAGGTTCCTAAAAAAAACTTACGGTAATTTAATCATCGTGGTTTCTTACATAAACTTTTGAATTTTAAATAAAATATGCTAACTTGAAAAGCTTTATGAATGTTATTTTTACTCTTCTGCAAAATCATCAAAATCTTAGTTAGTTTCAAATGAATCAATTCCGTCAAATAAATTTTGCAAGAAAATTTTCACTATCTATACGTCTGAGGTTCCTAAAAAAAACTTAAGGTAATTTAATCATCGTGGTTTCCTAAATAAACTTTTGGATTTTAAATAAAATATGCTAACTTGAAAAGCTTTATGAATGTTATTTTTACTCTTCTGCAAAATCATCAAAATCTTAGTTAGTTTCAAATGAATCAATTCCGTCAAATAAATTTTGCAAGAAAATTTTCACTATCCTATACGTCTGAGGTTCCTAAAAAAAACTTAAGGTAATTTAATCATCGTGGTTTCCTACATAAACTTTTGGATTTTAAATAAAATATGCTAACTTGAAAAGCTTTATGAATGTTATTTTTACTCTTGTGCAAAATCATCAAAATCTTAGTTAGTTTCAAATGAATCAATTCAGTCAAATAAATTTTGCAAGAAAGTTTTCACTATCCTATACGTCTGAGGTTCCTAAAAAAAAAACTTACGGTAATTTAATCATCGTGGTTTCTTACATAAACTTTTGAATTTTAAATAAAATATGCTAACTTGAAAAGCTTTATGAATGTTATTTTTACTCTTCTGCAAAATAATCAAAATCTTAGTTAGTTTCAAATGAATCAATTCTGTCAAATAAATTTTGCAAGAAAATTTTCACTATCCTATACGTCTGAGGTTCCTAAAAAAAACTTACTGTAATTTAATCATCGTGGTTTCTTACATAAACTTTTAAATTTTAAATAAAATATGCTAACTTGATAAGCTTTATGAATACTTTTTTTACTCTTCTGCAAAATCATCAAAATCTTAGTTAGTTTCAAATGAATCAATTCAGTCAAATAAATATTGCAAGAAAGTTTTCACTATCCTATACGTCTGAGGTTCCTAAAAAAAAAACTTACGGTAATTTAATCATCGTGGTTTCTTGCATAAACTTTTGGATTTTAAATAAAATATGCTAGCTTGAAATGCTTTATTAATTTTATTTTTACTCTTGTGCAAAATCATCAAAATCTTAGTTAGTTTCAAATGAATGAATTCAGTCAAATAAATTTTGCAAGAAAGTTTTCACTATCCTATTCGTCTGAGTTTCCTAAAAAAAACTTACGGTAATTTAATCATCGTGGTTTCCTACATAAACTTTTGGATTTTAAATAAAATATGCTAACTTGAAAAGCTTTATGAATGTTATTTTTACTCTTGTGCAAAATCATCAAAATCTTAGTTAGTTTCAAATGAATCAATTCCGTCAAATAAATTTTGCAAGAAAGTTTTCACTATCCTATACGTCTGAGGTTCCTAAAAAAAACTTACAGTAATTTAATCATCGTGGTTTCCTACATAAACTTTTGGATTTTAAATAAAATATGCTAACTTGATAAGCTTTATGAATTTTATTTTTACTCTTGTTAAAAATCATCAAAATCTTAGTTAGTTTCAAATGAATCAATTCCGTCAAATAAATTTTGCAAGAAAATTTTCACTATCCTATACGTCTGAGGTTCCTAAAAAAAACTTACAGTAATTTAATCATCGTGGTTTCCTACATAAACTTTTGGATTTTAAATAAAATATGCTAACTTGAAATGCTTTATTAATTTTATTATTACTCTTGTGCAAAATCATCAAAATCTTAGTTTCAAATGAATCAATTCCGTCAAATAAATTTTGCAAGAAAACTTTCACTATCCTATATGTCTGAAGTTCCTAAAAAAAACTTACGGTAATTTAATCATCGTGGTTTCTTACATAAACTTTTGTATGTTAAATAAAATATGCTAAATTGAAAAGCTTTATGAATGTTATTTTTACTCTTCTGCAAAATCATCAAAATCTTAGTTAGTTTCAAATGAATCAATTCAGTCAAATAAATTTTGCAAGAAAATTTTCACTATCCTATACGTCTGAAGTTCCTAAAAAAAAATTACGGTAATTTAATCATCGTGGGTTCCTACATAAACTTTTGGATTTTAAATAAAATATGCCAACTTGATAATCTTTATGAATGCTATTTGTACTCGTGTGAAAAATAATAAACATCTGATTTTGTTTAACCTGAATAAATTCCTGAACATAAATAGTTAAATAAGGTTTTCACTATCCTAGCATTATGTGTGTCCTAAAAAAAAACTTAAAGGACGTTAATACGATAGGGTGACTACCTCCAATTTTGGATTTTAATTAAAATATTCTAAATTGAAATGCTTTATGAATGTTATTTTTACTCTTCTACAAAATCATCAAAATCTTAGTTAGTTTCAAATGAATCAATTCCGTCAAATAAATTTTGCAAGAAAGTTTTCACTATCCATACGTCTGAGGTTCCTAAAAAAAACTTACTGTAATTTAATCATCGTGGGTTCCTACATAAACTTTTGGATTTTAAATAAAATATGCTAACTTGAAAAGCTTTATGAATGTTATTTTTACTCTTGTTCAAAATCATCAAAATCTTAGTTATTTTCAAATGAATCAATTCCGTCAAATAAATTTTGCAAGAAAATTTTCACTATCCTATACGTCTGAGGTTCCTAAAAAAAACTTACGGTAATTTAATCATCGTGGTTTCCTACATAAACTTTTGAATTTTAAATAAAATATGCTAACTTGATAAGCTTTATGAATCTTATTTTTACTCTTCTGCAAAATCATCAAAATCTTAGTTAGTTTCAAATGAATCAATTCAGTCAAATAAATTTTGCAAGAAAGTTTTCACTATCCTATACGTCTGAGGTTCCTAAAAAAAAAACTTACGGTAATTTAATCATCGTGGTTTCCTACATAAACTTTTGAATTTTAAATAAAATATGCTAACTTTAAAATCTTTATGAATGTTTTTTTTACTCTTGTGCAAAATCATCAAAATCTTAGTTAGTTTCAAATGAATCAATTCAGTCAAATAAATTTTGCAAGAAAATTTTCACTATCCTATACGTCTGAGGTTCCTAAAAAAAACTTACTGTAATTTAATCATCGTGGTTTCTTACATAAACTTTTGAATTTTAAATAAAATATGCTAACTTGAAAAGCTTTATGAATGTTTTTTTTACTCTTCTTCAAAATCATCAAAATCTTAGTTAGTTTCAAATGAATCAATTCAGTCAAATAAATTTTGCAAGAAAATTTTCACTATCCTATACGTCTGAGGTTCCTAAAAAAAACTTATGGTAATTTAATCATCGTGGTTTCTTACATAAACTTTTGAATTTTAAATAAAATATGCTAACTTGAAAAGCTTTATGAATGTTATTTTTACTCTTCTACAAAATCATCAAAATCTTAGTTAGTTTCAAATGAATCAATTCAGTCAAATAAATTTTGCAAGAAAATTTTCACTATCCTATACGTCTGAGGGTCCTAAAAAAAACTTACAGTAATTTAATCATCGTTGTTTCATACATAAACATTATTCTTTTAAATAAAATATTCTAACTTGAAATTCTTTATTAATTTTAGTTTTACTATTGTGCAAAATCATAATAATATTAGTTAGTTTCAAATTAATCACTTAAGTCAAATAAATTTTTCACTGCAGCTTTAACTCTACTATATGTCTGAAGTTCCTAAAAAAAAACTTACGGTAATTTAATCATCGTGGTTTCCTACATAAACTTTTGGATTTTAAATAAAATATGCTAACTTGAAAAGCTTTATGAATGTTATTTTTACTCTTCTGCAAAATCATCAAAATCTTATTTAGCTTCAAATGAATCAATTCCGTCAAATAAATTTTGCAAGAAAATTTTCACTATCCTATACGTCTGAGGTTCCTAAAAAAAAACTTACGGTAATTTAATCATAGTGGTTTCTTACATAAACTTTTGGATTTTAAATAAAATATGCTAACTTTAAAAGCTTTATGAATGTTTTTTTTACTCTTGTGCAAAATCATCAAAATCTTAGTTAGTTTCAAATGAATCAATTCTGTCAAATAAATTTTGCAAGAAAATTTTCACTATCCTATACTTCTGAGGGTCCTAAAAAAAACTTAAGGTAATTTAATCATCGTGGTTTCTTACATAAACTTTTGAATTTTAAATAAAATATTCCAACTTGATAAGCTTTATGAATGTTTTTTTTACTCTTCTGCAAAATCATCAAAATCTTAGTTAGCTTCAAATGAATCAATTCAGTCAAATAAATTTTGCAAGAAATTTTTCACTATCCTATACGTCTGAGGTTCCTAAAAAAAAAACTTACAGTAATTTAATCATCGTGGTTTCCTACATAAACTTTTGGATTTTAAATAAAATATGCTAACTTGAAAAGCTTTATGAATGTTATTTTTACTCTTCTGCAAAATCATCAAAATCTTAGTTAGTTTCAAATGAATCAATTCAGTCAAATAAATTTTGCACGGAAATTTTCACTATCCTGTACGTCTGAGGGTCCTAAAAAAAAAACTTACGGTAATTTAATCATCGTGGTTTCATACATAAACTTTTGGATTTTAAATAAAATATGCTAACTTGAAAAGCTTTATGAATGTTATTTTTACTCTTGTGCAAAATCATCAAAATCTTAGTTAGTTTCAAATGAATGAATTCAGTCAAATAAATTTTGCAAGAAAGTTTTCACTATCCTATACGTCTGAGGTTCCTAAAAAAAACTTACGGTAATTTAATCATCGTGGTTTCTTAAATAAACATTTGGATTTTAAATAAAATATGCTAACTTTATAAGCTTTATGAATTTTATTTTTACTCTTCTGCAAAATCATCAAAATCTTAGTTAGTTTCAAATGAATGAATTCAGTCAAATAAATTTTGCAAGAAAGTTTTCACTATCCTATACGTCTGAGGTTCCTCAAAAAAACTTACGGTAATTTAATCATCGTGGTTTCCTACATAAAATTTTGGATTTTAAATAAAATATGCTAACTTGATAAGATTTATGAATGTTATTTTTAATCTTGTGCAAAATCATCAAAATATTAGTTATTTTCAAATGAATCAATTCAGTCAAATAAATTTTGCAAGAAAGTTTTCACTATCCTATACGTCTGAGGTTCCTAAAAAAAACTTACAGTAATTTAATCATCGTGGTTTCCTACATAAACTTTTGGATTTTAAATAAAATATGCTAGCTTGATATGCTTTATTAATTTTATTTTTACTCTTGTGCAAAATCATCAAAATCTTAGTTAGTTTCAAATGAATCAATTCCGTCAAATAAATTTTGCAAGAAAGTTTTCACTATCCTATACGTCTGAGGTTCCTAAAAAAAAAACTTACTGTAATTTAATCATCGTGGTTTCCTACATAAACTTTTGGATTTTAAATAAAATATGCTAACTTGAAAAGCTTTATGAATGTTATTTTTACTCTTCTGCAAAATCATCAAAATCTTAGTTAGTTTCAAATGAATCAATTCCGTCAAATAAATTTTGCAAGAAAGTTTTCACTATCCTATACGTCTGAGGTTCCTAAAAAAAACTTACGGTAATTTAATCATCGTGGTTTCTTACATAAACTTTTGGATTTTAAATAAAATATGCTAACTTGAAAAGCTTTATGAATGCTTTTTTTCCTCTTCTGCAAAATCATCAAAATCTTAGTTAGTTTCAAATGAATCAATTCAGTCAAATAAATTTTGCAAGAAAGTTTTCACTATCCTATACGTCTGAGGTTCCTAAAAAAAAAACTTACGGTAATTTAATCATCGTGGTTTCATACATAAACTTTTTGCTTTTAAATAAAATATGCTAGCTTGAAATGCTTTATTAATGTTATTTTTACTCTTCTGCAAAATCATCAAAATCTTAGTTAGTTTCAAATGAATCAATTCAGTCAAATAAATTTTGCAAGAAAGTTTTCACTATCCTATACGTCTGAGGTTCCTAAAAAAAAAACTTACGGTAATTTAATCATCGTGGTTTCCTACATAAACTTTTGGATTTTAAATAAAATATGCTAGCTTGAAATGCTTTATTAATGTTATTTTTACTCTTCTGCAAAATCATCAAAATCTTAGTTAGTTTCAAATGAATCAATTCAGTCAAATAAATTTTGCAAGAAAGTTTTCACTATCCTATACGTCTGAGGTTCCTAAAAAAAAACTTACGGTAATTTAATCATCGTGGGTTCCTACATAAACTTTTGAATTTTAAATAAAATATGCTAACTTGAAAAGCTTTATGAATGTTATTTTTACTCTTCTTCAAAATCATCAAAATCTTAGTTAGCTTCAAATGAATCAATTCCGGCTAATAAATTTTGCAAGAAAGTTTTCACTATCCTATACGTCTGAGGTTCCTAAAAAAACTTACAGTAATTTAATCATCGTGGTTTCCTACATAAACCTTTTGATTTTAAATAAAATATGCTAACTTGAAAAGCTTTATGAATGTTATTTTTACTCTTCTGCAAAATCATCAAAATCTTAGTTAGTTTAAAATGAATCAATTCCGTCAAATAAATTTTGCAAGAAAATTTTCACTATCCTATACGTCTGAGGGTCCTAAAAAAAAATTACGGTAATTTAATAATCGTGGGTTCTTACATAAACTTTTGAATTTTAAATAAAATATGCTAAATTTAAAATCTTTCTGAATGTTTTTTTTACTCTTCTGCAAAATCATCAAAATCTTAGTTAGTTTCAAATGAATCAATTCCGTCAAATAAATTTTGCAAGAAAATTTTCACTATCCTATACGTCTGATGTTCCTAAAAAAAACTTAATGTAATTTAATCATCGTGGTTTCCTGCATAAACATTTGGATTTTAAATAAAATATGCTAACTTGAAAAGCTTTATGAATGTTATTTTTACTCTTCTGCAAAATCATCAAAATCTTAGTTAGTTTCAAATGAATCAATTCAGTCAAATAAATTTTGAACGGAAGTTTTCACTATCCTATACGTCTGAGGTTCCTAAAAAAAACTTACAGTAATTTAATCATCGTGGTTTCTTACATAAACTTTTGGATTTTAAATAAAATATGCTAACTTGAAATGCTTTATTAATGTTATTTTTACTCTTCTGCAAAATCATCAAAATATTAGTTAGTTTCAAATGAATCAATTCCGTCAAATAAATTTTGCAAGAAAGTTTTCACTATCCTATACGTCTGAGGGTCCTAAAAAAACTTACAGTAATTTAATCATCGTGGTTTCCTACATAAACTTTTGGATTTTAAATAAAATATGCTAGATTGAAATGATTTATTAATTTTATTTTTACTCTTGTGAAAAATCATCAAAATCTTAGTTAGTTTCAAATGAATCAATTCCGTCAAATAAATTTTGCAAGAAAGTTTTCACTATCCTATACGTCTGAGGGTCCTAAAAAAAACTTACAGTAATTTAATCATCGTGGTTTCTTACATAAACATTAGAATTTTAAATAAAATATGCTAGATTGAAATTCTTTATTAATGTTATTTTTACTCTTGTGCAAAATCATCAAAATCTTAGTTAGTTTCAAATGAATCAATTCCGTCAAATAAATTTTGCAAGAAAGTTTTCACTATCCTATACGTCTGAGGGTCCTAAAAAAAACTTACAGTAATTTAATCATCGTGGTTTCTTACATAAACTTTTGTATTTTAAATAAAATATGCTAGATTGAAATGCTTTATTAATGTTATTTTTACTCTTGTGCAAAATCATCAAAATCTTAGTTAGTTTCAAATGAATCAATTCCGTCAAATAAATTTTGCAAGAAAGTTTTCACTATCCTATACGTCTGAGGGTCCTAAAAAAACTTACAGTAATTTAATCATCGTGGTTTCTTACATAAACATTTGGATTTTAAATAAAATATGCTAGATTGAAATGCTTTATTAATTTTATTTTTACTCTTGTGCAAAATCATCAAAATCTTATTTAGTTTCAAATGAATCAATTCCGTCAAATAAATTTTGCAAGAAATTTTTCACTATCCTATACGTCTGAGGTTCCTAAAAAAAAATTACTGTAATTTAATCATCGTGGTTTCTTACATAAACTTTTGGATTTTAAATAAAATATGCTAACTTGAAAAGCTTTATGAATGTTATTTTTACTCTTCTGCAAAATCATCAAAATCTTAGTTAGTTTCAAATGAATCAATTCAGTCAAATAAATTTTGCAAGAAAGTTTTCACTATCCTATACGTCTGAGGTTCCTAAAAAAAAACTTACAGTAATTTAATCATCGTGGTTTCCTACATAAACTTTTGGATTTTAAATAAAATATGCTAACTTGAAAAGCTTTATGAATGTTATTTTTACTCTTCTGCAAAATCATCAAAATCTTAGTTAGTTTCAAATGAATCAATTCAGTCAAATAAATTTTGCAAGAAAGTTTTCACTATCCTATACGTCTGAGGGTCCTAAAAAAAACTTACAGTAATTTAATCATCGTGGTTTCCTACATAAACTTTTGGATTTTAAATAAAATATTCTAACTTGAAAAGCTTTATGAATGTTATTTTTACTCTTCTGAAAAATCATCAAAATCCTAGTTAGTTTCCAATGAATCAATTCAGTCAAATAAATATTGCAAGAAAATTTTCACTATCCTAGATTTCTGAAGGTCCTAAAAAAAACTTACAGTAATTTAATCATCGTGGTTTCCTACATAAACTTTTTGATTTTAAATAAAATATGCTAACTTGAAAAGCTTTATGAATGTTATTTTTACTCTTCTGCAAAATCATCAAAATCTTAGTTAGTTTCAAATGAATCAATTCCGTCAAATAAATTTTGCAAGAAAATTTTCACTATCCTATATGTCTGAGGTTCCTAAAAAAAACTTACAGTAATTTAATCATCGTGGTTTCTTACATAAACTTTTTAATTTTAAATAAAATATGCTAACTTGAAAAGCTTTATGAATGTTATTTTTACTCTTCTGCAAAATCATCAAAATCTTAGTTAGCTTCAAATGAATCAATTCAGTCAAATAAATTTTGCAAGAAAGTTTTCACTATCCTATACGTCTGAGGTTCCAAAAAAAAAACTTACAGTAATTTAATCATCGTGGTTTCCTACATAAACTTTTGGATTTTAAATAAAATATGCTAACTTGATAAGCTTTATGAATATTTTTTTTACTCTTCTGCAAAATCATCAAAATCTTATTTAGTTTCAAATGAATCAATTCAGTCAAATAAATTTTGCAAGAAAGTTTTCACTATCCTATACGTCTGAGGTTCCTAAAAAAAAACTTACAGTAATTTAATCATCGTGGTTTCTTACATAAACATTATGATTTTAAATAAAATATGCTAAATTGAAAAGCTTTATGAATGTTATTTTTACTCTTGTGCAAAATCATCAAAATCTTAGTTAGTTTCAAATGAATCAATTCAGTCAAATAAATTTTGCAATAAAATTTTCACTATCCATACGTATGAGGTTCCTAAAAAAAACTTACGGTAATTTAATCATCGTGGTTTCTTACATAAACTTTTGAATTTTAAATAAAATATGCTAACTTGAAAAGCTTTATGAATGTTATTTTTACTCTTCTGCAAAATCATCAAAATCTTAGTTAGTTTCAAATGAATCAATTCCGTCAAATAAATTTTGCAAGAAAATTTTCACTATCCTATACGTCTGAGGTTCCTAAAAAAAACTTACGGTAATTTAATCATCGTGGTTTCTTACATAAACTTTTGAATTTTAAATAAAATATGCTAACTTGAAAAGCTTTATGAATGTTATTTTTACTCTTCTGCAAAATCATCAAAATCTTATTTAGTTTCAAATGAATCAATTCCGTCAAATAAATTTTGCAAGAAAGTTTTCACTATCCTATACGTCTGAGGTTCCTAAAAAAAACTTACAGTAATTTAATCATCGTGGTTTCCTACATAAACCTTTGGATTTTAAATAAAATATGCTAACTTGAAAAGCTTTATGAATGTTATTTTTACTCTTCTGCAAAATCATCAAAATCTTAGTTAGTTTCAAATGAATCAATTCCGTCAAATAAATTTTGCAAGAAAATTTTCACTATCCTATACTTCTGAGGTTCCTAAAAAAAACTTACGGTAATTTAATCATCGTGGTTTCCTAAATAAACTTTTGAATTTTAAATAAAATATGCTAACTTGAAAAGCTTTATGAATGTTATTTTTACTCTTCTGCAAAATCATCAAAATCTTAGTTAGTTTCAAATGAATCAATTCCGTCAAATAAATTTTGCACGAAAATTTTCACTATCCTATACGTCTGAGGTTCCTAAAAAAAAACTTACGGTAATTTAATCATCGTGGTAAAATTCAAACTTTTGAATTTTAAATAAAATATGCTAACTTGAAAAGCTTTATGAATGTTATTTTTACTCTTCTGCAAAATCATCAAAATCCTAGTTAGTTTCAAATGAATCAATTCAGTCAAATAAATTTTGCACGAAAACTTTCACTATCCTATACGTCTGAAGTTCCTAAAAAAAAACTTACGGTAATTTAATCATCGTGGTTTCTTACATAAACTTTTGAATTTTAAATAAAATATGCTAACTTGAAAAGCTTTATGAATGTTATTTTTACTCTTCTGCAAAATCATCAAAATCTTAGTTAGTTTCAAATGAATCAATTCAGGCAAATAAATTTTGCAATAAAGTTTTCACTATCCTATACGTCTTAGGTTCCTAAAAAAAACTTACAGTAATTTAATCATCGTGGTTTCTTACATAAACTTTTGGATTTTAAATAAAATATGCTAACTTGAAAAGCTTTATGAATGTTATTTTTACTCTTGTGCAAAATCATCAAAATCTTAGTTAGTTTCAAATGAATCAATTCAGTCAAATAAATTTTGCAAGAAAGTTTTCACTATCCTATACGTCTGAGGTTCCTAAAAAAAAATTACGGTAATTTAATCATCGTGGTTTCTTACATAAACTTTTGAATTTTAAATAAAATATGCTAACTTGAAAAGCTTTATGAATGTTTTTTTTACTCTTGTGCAAAATCATCAAAATCTTATTTAGTTTCAAATGAATCAATTCCGGCAAATAAATTTTGCAATAAAGTTTTCACTATCCTATACGTCTTAGGGTCCTAAAAAAAAACTTACAGTAATTTAATCATCGTGGTTTCTTACATAAACTTTTGAATTTTAAATAAAATATGCTAACTTGAAAAGCTTTATGAATGTTTTTTTTACTCTTGTGCAAAATCATCAAAATCTTAGTTAGTTTCAAATGAATCAATTCAGTCAAATAAATTTTGCACTAAAATTTTCACTATCCTATACGTCTGAGGTTCCTAAAAAAAAACTTACGGTAATTTAATCATCGTGGTTTCCTACATAAACTTTTGGATTTTAAATAAAATATGCTAACTTGAAAAGCTTTATGAATGTTATTTTTACTCTTCTGCAAAATCATCAAAATCCTAGTTAGTTTCCAATGAATCAATTCCGTCAAATAAATTTTTCAATAAAGTTTTAAATATCCTATACGTCTGTGGTTACAAAAAAAAAACTTACGGTAATTTAATCATCGTGGGTTCCTACATAAACTTTTGGATTTTAAATAAAATATGCTAACTTGAAAAGCTTTATGAATGTTATTTTTACTCTTGTGCAAAATCATCAAAATCTTAGTTAGTTTCAAATGAATCAATTCAGTCAAATAAATTTTGCACGAAAATTTTCACTATCCTGTACGTCTGAGGTTCCTAAAAAAAACTTTCTGTAATTTAATCATCGTGGTTTCTTACATAAACTTTTGAATTTTAAATAAAATATTCTAACTTGAAAAGCTTTATGAATGTTATTTTTACTCTTCTGCAAAATCATCAAAATCTTAGTTAGTTTCAAATGAATCAATTCAGTCAAATAAATTTTGCAAGAAAATTTTCACTATCCTATACGTCTGAGGTTCCTAAAAAAACTTACGGTAATTTAATCATCGTGGTTTCTTACATAAACTTTTGAATTTTAAATAAAATATGCTAACTTGAAAAGCTTTATGAATGTTTTTTTTACTCTTCTGCAAAATCATCAAAATCTTAGTTAGTTTCAAATGAATCAATTCAGTCAAATAGATTTTGCAAGAAAGTTTTCACTATCCTATACGTCTGAGGTTCCTAAAAAAAAAATTACAGTAATTTAATCATCGTGGTTTCTTACATAAACTTTTGAATTTTAAATAAAATATGCTAAATTGAAAAGCTTTATGAATGTTTTTTTTACTCTTGTTCAAAATCATCAAAATCTTAGTTAGTTTCAAATGAATCAATTCAGTCAAATAAATTTTGCAAGAAAGTTTTCACTATCCTATACGTCTGAGGTTCCTAAAAAAAAATTACGGTAATTTAATCATCGTGGTTTCTTACATAAAATTTTGAATTTTAAATAAAATATGCTAACTTGAAAAGCTTTATGAATGTTATTTTTACTCTTCTGCAAAATCATCAAAATCTTAGTTAGTTTCAAATGAATCAATTCAGTCAAATAAATTTTGCAAGAAAGTTTTCACTATCCTATACGTCTGAGGTTCCTAAAAAAAAACTTACAGTAATTTAATCATCGTGGTTTCTTACATAAACTTTTGAATTTTAAATAAAATATGCTAACTTGAAAAGCTTTATGAATGTTATTTTTACTCTTCTGCAAAATCATCAAAATCTTAGTTAGTTTCAAATGAATCAATTCAGTCAAATAAATTTTGCAAGAAAGTTTTCACTATCCTATACGTCTGAGGTTCCAAAAAAAAAACTTACAGGTAATTTAATCATCGTGGTTTCTTACATAAACTTTTGAATTTTAAATAAAATATGCTAACTTGAAAAGCTTTATGAATGTTATTTTTACTCTTGTGCAAAATCATCAAAATCTTAGTTAGTTTCAAATGAATCAATTCAGTCAAATAAATTTTGCAAGAAAGTTTTCACTATCCTATACGTCTGAGGTTACTAAAAAAAAACTTACAGTAATTTAATCATCGTGGTTTCTTACATAAACTTTTGAATTTTAAATAAAATATGCTAACTCGAAAAGCTTTATGAATGTTTTTTTTACTCTTCTGCAAAATCATCAAAATCTTAATTAGTTTCAAATGAATCAATTCCGTCAAATAAATCTTGCAAGAAAATTTTCACTATCCTATACGTCTGAGGTTCCTAAAAAAAACTTAAGGTAATTTAATCATCGTGGTTTCCTACATAAACTTTTGGATTTTAAATAAAATATGCTAACTTGAAAAGCTTTATGAATGTTATTTTTACTCTTGTGCAAAATCATCAAAATCTTAGTTAGTTTCAAATGAATCAATTCCGTCAAATAAATTTTGCAATAAAGTTTTCACTATCCTATACGTCTGAGGTTCCTAAAAAAAACTTACAGTAATTTAATCATCGTGGTTTCCTACATAAACTTTTGGATTTTAAATAAAATATGCTAACTTGAAAAGCTTTATGAATGTTATTTTTAATCTTCTGCAAAATCATCAAAATCTTAGTTATTTTCAAATGAATCAATTCCGTCAAATAAATATTGAAATAAAGTTTTCACTATCCTATACGTCTGAGGTTCCTAAAAAAAAACTTACGGTAATTTAATCATCGTGGTTTCCTACATAAACTTTTGGATTTTAAATAAAATATGCTAACTTGAAAAGCTTTATGAATGTTATTTTTACTCTTGTGCAAAATCATCAAAATCTTAGTTAGTTTCAAATGAATCAATTCAGTCAAATAAATTTTGCACTAAAGTTTTCACTATCCTGTACGTCTTATGTTCCTAAAAAAAACTTACAGGAATTTAATCATCGTGGTTTACTACATAAACTTTCGGATTTTAAATAAAATATGCTAACTTGAAAAGCTTTATGAATGTTATTTTTTACTCTTCTGCAAAATCATCAAAATCTTAGTTAGTTTCAAATGAATCAATTCCGTCAAATAAATTTTGCAAGAAAATTTTCACTATCCTATACGTCTGAGGTTCCTAAAAAAAACTTAAGGTAATTTAATCATCGTGGTTTCTTGAATAAAATTTTTGATTTTAAATAAAATATTCTAACTTGAAAAGCTTTATGAATGTTATTTTTAATCTTCTTCAAAATCATCAAAATCTTAGTTAGTTTCAAATGAATCAATTCATTCAAATAAATTTTGCAAGAAAGTTTTCACTATCCTATACGTCTGAGGTTCCTAAAAAAAAACTTACAGTAATTTAATCATCGTGGTTTCCTACATAAACTTTTGGATTTTAAATAAAATATGCTAACTTGAAAAGCTTTATGAATGTTTTTTTTACTCTTCTGCAAAATCATCAAAATCTTAGTTAGTTTCAAATGAATCAATTCCGTCAAATAAATTTTGCAAGAAAATTTTCACTATCCTATACGTCTGAGGTTCCTAAAAAAAACTTAAGGTAATTTAATCATCGTGGTTTCCTACATAAACTTTTGAATTTTAAATAAAATATGCTAACTTGAAAAGCTTTATGAATGTTATTTTTACTCTTGTGCAAAATCATCAAAATCTTAGTTAGTTTCAAATGAATCAATTCAGTCAAATAAATTTTGCACGGAAATTTTCACTATCCTATACGTCTGAGGTTCCTAAAAAAAAAACTTACGGTAATTTAATCATCGTGGTTTCTTACATAAACTTTTGAATTTTAAATAAAATATGCTAACTTTAAAAGCTTTATGAATGTTTTTTTTACTCTTGTGCAAAATCATCAAAATCTTATTTAGCTTCAAATGAATCAATACATTCAAATAGATTTTGCAAGAAAGTTTTCACTATCCTATACGTCTGTGGGTCCAAAAAAAAAACTAACGGTAATTTAATCATCGTGGTTTCTTGCATAAACCTTTGTATTTTAAATAAAATATGCTAACTTGAAAAGCTTTATGAATGTTATTTTTAATATTCTGAAAAATCATCAAAATCTTAATTAGTTTCAAATTAATCAAATCCGTCAAATAAATTTTGCAAGAAAGTTTTCACTATCCTATACGTCTGAGGGTCCTAAAAAAAAACTTACTGTAATTTACTCATCGTTGTTTCCTACATAAAGTTTTTTATTTTAAATAAAATATGCTAACTTGAAAAGCTTTATGAATGTTATTTTTACTCTTCTGCAAAATCATCAAAATCTTAATTAGTTTCAAATTAATCAAGTCCGTCAAATAAAGTTTGCAAGAAAGTTTTCACTATCCTATACGTCTGAGGTTCCTAAAAAAAACTTACGTTAATTTAATCATCGTGGTTTCTTACATAAACTTTTGGATTTTAAATAAAATATGCTAACTTGAAAAGCTTTATGAATTTTTTTTTTACTCTTGTGAAAAATCATCAAAATCTTATTTAGCTTCAAATGAATCAATTCAGTCAAATAGATTTTTCAATAAAGTTTTCACTATCCTAGACGTCTTAGGGTCCAAAAAAAAAACTTACGGTAATTTAATCATCGTGGTTTCCTTCATAAACTTTTGTATTTTAAATAAAATATGCTAACTTGAAAAGCTTAATGAATGTTTTTTTTAATCTTGTGCAAAATCATCAAAATCTTAATTAGTTTCCAATGAATCAATTCCGTCAAATAAATTTTGCAAGAAAGTTTTCACTATCCTATACGTCTGAGGGTCCTAAAAAAACTTACGGTAATTTAATCATCGTGGTTTCCTACATAAACTTTTGTATTTTAAATAAAATATGCTAACTTGAAAAGCTTTATGAATGTTATTTTTACTCTTGTGCAAAATCATCAAAATCTTAGTTAGTTTCAAATGAATCAATTTCGTCAAATAAAGCTTGCAAGAAAATTTTCACTATCCTATACGTCTGAGGTTCCTAAAAAAAAACTTACGGTAATTTAATCATCGTGGTTTCTTACATAAACTTTTGAATTTTAAATAAAATATGCTAACTTTAAAAGCTTTATGAATGTTTTTTTTACTCTTCTGCAAAATCATCAAAATCTTAGTTAGTTTCAAATGAATCAATTCAGTCAAATAAATTTT
Organism: Artemia sp. Qi Xiang Cuo; assembly: GCF_049724085.1. Lineage (NCBI taxonomy): Eukaryota > Metazoa > Arthropoda > Branchiopoda > Anostraca > Artemiidae > Artemia > Artemia sp. Qi Xiang Cuo. The sequence continues at coordinate 25,112,519 of NC_142795.1, forward strand.
GCAAGAAAGTTTTCACTATCCTATACGTCTGAGGTTCCTAAAAAAAAAATTACAGTAATTTAATCATCGTGGTTTCCTACATAAACTTTTGGATTTTAAATAAAATATGCTAAATTGAAAAGCTTTATGAATGTTATTTTTACTCTTCTGAAAAATCATCAAAATCTTAGTTAGTTTCAAATGAATCAATTCCGTCAAATAAATTTTGCAAGAAAATTTTCACTATCCTATACGTCTGATGTTCCTAAAAAAAACTTTATTGTATTTAATACTAGTTTGTTACTAAATAAAATTTCTAATTTGTAAGAAAATATTCCAACTTGATTATATTAATTAATGTTATTATTAATCTTCTGCAGCATAATAAAACAATTAGTTAGTTTATTTTTTCAATTAAACTTAAAATACATTTTTCTCGGCAGCTATCAATATAATGTGCGACTGAAGTTCCTAAAAAAAAACTTAATGTAATTTAATCATCGTGGTTTCTTACATAAACTTTTGTATTTTAAATAAAATATGCTAACTTGAAAAGCTTTATGAATTCTTTTTTTACTCTTGTGCAAAATCATCAAAATCTTAGTTAGCTTCAAATGAATCAATTCAGTCAAATAAATTTTGCAAGAAAGTTTTCACTATCCTATACGTCTGAGGGTACTAAAAAAAACTTAAGGTAATTTAATCATCGTGGGTTCCTAAATAAACTTTTGAATTTTAAATAAACTATTCTAGCTTTAAATTCTTTATTAATTTTTTTTTTACTCTTGTTGAGAATAATCATAATTTTAGTTTCAAATGACTCAAGTCCGTCAAATAAATACTTAACTGAAGTTTTCACTCTCCATGTGACTGATGTTCCTAAAAAAAACTTAAGGGAATATAAAAATATTGTTTTCCTGAATAAAATGTTGGATTTTAAATAAAATATTATAACTTGATAAGCTGTATGAATGTTATTTTTACTCTTGTGCAAAATCATCAAAATCTTAGTTAGTTTCAAATGAATCAATTCAGTCAAATAAATTTTGCAAGAAAGTTTTCACTATCCTATACGTCTGAGGTTCCTAAAAAAAAAATACGGTAATTTAATCATCGTGGTTTCTTACATAAACTTTTGAATTTTAAATAAAATATGCTAACTTGATAAGCTTTATGAATCTTTTTTTTACTCTTGTGCAAAATCATCAAAATCTTAGTTAGTTTCAAATGAATCAATTCAGTCAAATAAATTTTGCAAGAAAGTTTTCACTATCCTATACGTCTGAGGTTCCTAAAAAAAAATTAAGGTAATTTAATAATCGTGGTTTCTTACATAAAATTTTGGATTTTAAATAAAATATGCTAACTTGAAAAGCTTTATGAATGCTTTTTTTACTCTTGTGCAAAATCATCAAAATCTTAGTTAGTTTCAAATGAATCAATTCAGTCAAATAAATTTTGCAAGAAATTTTTAACTATCCTATACGTCTGAGGTTCCTAAAAAAAACTTACTGTAATTTAATCATCGTGGTTTCTTACATAAACTTTTGGATTTTAAATAAAATATGCTAACTTGAAAAGCTTTATGAATGTTATTTTTACTCTTGTGCAAAATCATCAAAATCTTAGTTAGTTTCAAATGAATCAATTCCGTCAAATAAATCTTGTAAGAAAACTTACACTATCATATACGTATGAAGTTCCTAAAAAAAAACTTACGGTAATTTAATCATCGTGGTTTCTTACATAAACTTTTGGATTTTAAATAAAATATGCTATCTTTAAAAGATTTATGAATTTTATTTTTAATCTTGTTAAAAATCATCAAAATCTTAGTTATTTTCCAATGAATAAAGTCCGTCAAATAAAGCCTTAACGGAAATTTTCACTATCCTAGAAGTATGAGGGTCCTAAAAAAAACTTAAGGGAATTTAATAAACTTGGTAAAATTCCTACATAAAATTTTGGATTTTAAATAAAATATTATAGCTTTATATTATTTATTACTTTTGTTTTTACTCTTGTTGAGAATCATCAAAGTTTTAGTTTCATATGACTCAATTACGTCAAATAAAGACTTAACGGAAGTTTTCAATCTCCATGTGACTGTGGTACCTAAAAAAAACTTACGGGAATTTACTCATAGTGGTTTACTGAATAAACTTTTGAATTTTAAATAAAATATGCTAACTTTAAAAGCTTTATGAATGTTATTTTTACTCTTCTGCAAAATCATCAAAATTTTAGTTAGTTTCAAATGAATCAATTCAGTCAAATAAAGCCTGCACGAAAATTTTCACTATCCTGTACGTCTGAGGCTCCTAAAAAAAAACTTGCTGTAATTTAATCATCGTGGTTTCTTACATAAACTTATGAATTTAAAAAAAATTATTCTAACTTAAAAAGCTTTATGAATGTTATTTTACTCTTCTGCAAAATCATCAAAATGTTAGTTAGTTTCAAGTGAATCAATTCAGTCAAATAAAGTTAGCAAGGAAATTTTCCGTGATAGCAGCTTACTCTATTGAGAGTGTATATCACTTGATGGGTGAGTGTGAGCAGCTGAGTGATTGGAGACTTGAAGCGTTTGGTTTGGGGGATTATGATTTTGAGTAGCTGGTGAGAGTGTGTGCGGATGAGTGTTTTATGGGTATCAGAAGCTTGACACGATTCCTTTGTCTCGCGATGAATCATAGAAGTACTTTTCTGTGTGATTCTGTTAGGATTTGTGCAACTTCTTTGTAATTGTTCTTTATTTACATTTGTTGCCATGGCCTATGGGCTTTTAGCGCAAATAAATTCTATTCTATGTGGACTTCTTAAATTTTTTGGGACAAATGCTACCAAGAGATGTTAGAACAAGTTTCAAAATTCCTTGAACTCTTTTCTTTTTTTGTTCCTTTTATTTCTATTTTCCTTGTCGCTTTGAATATTCTGGAGCTTCACCAATTTTTTGTGTCCTATGGAGATTTTTTTACCATTGTGAATAAATTTTAGTCTGAAGACAAAAAATTCAGAGTTACCGGATCATTGTTTGGCCCGATGTTAGTTCTTGAGGAAATGATGAGAGAATCCTTAGTACCACAGGCCACGAGAGATACATTGAAATCGTTTTTACTCAAGTAAGTTTTATATATGTTTATTGTATAAAATTTGATTTCAATTAGTTGCTATTGTTCTTATTAACTTAATATTTGTTAAGAAAAGACGGAGCGTATGAAAAAGTGACAAAATAAAATGAATAGCTGGGAAGGGGTCTGTAATATTGTACATCTTGGATATGCCGCTATTCCTGTCACACAATATAAGAAGTAACAGGAATTTAGCATATGTATAGAATGTGTTTTGTATGGCCTTCTTTTCCGCGTGAAAATTGTCCACGAGAGAATACATGAGGAGTTATAATTGCAGTATAAAGGCTTGCAAGCAGGGATTGGTTATAACTATTCTTATTGCAACATGTAATCTGTACAATGCCCAAAAACATGGGCCAGAGATGACTGATTGACCTTAAATGTTAATGACACAAGGAGGCCTTGATAAATGAGTGATTCACAGGGTTTAGTTTTGAATTCACGATACGTCAATTGTGACTTTTAAAGCCAATCACATTACTTCTTAAGTGGAGTACGTATATCAGGAAGCCAAGTAACTCCACCTTTTTGGTACAAGTAAACTCTGTTTGACTAAGGTTGAGCAGTATTTAACTTTCAAGTGGATTATATGTCTATATTTTTATGTATGGTATTTTACTGGTACAATTTCATGTTCTCTTGTACCCCTCTACCCTCCCCCTCCTAAAAACGGGAGGGATTAAGCTGACTGCTATCGGATTCTGTGATCTAACTGGATTCTATCGAGTCAGTGGGATGATAAAAGAACAGAGATCTCTAGTTTTCCCTTACTTGTTTCTAAGGTTAATGGCCCTTATGGTCTACTTTTTGTGAATTTGCTATAAAAAAAAATTTCATCAGCTTGTTTGGTAAAGTTTATTTCTTCTTATGCTTCTTCCTTCTTCGGGGAAAATACATCTCTTGACATGTTTAAACAGCAGAAAATGCAGCTGATTCAGTCAGTGGAATGTAAAAATTGAACAAGGCCGTACCCAGGATTTTTTTTTCGGATGTTTTACTCAAAAAAAAATTCGGGAGGGGGGGGGTACACAAAAAAAACACAAAAAACGCATACAAAATTTGTTTATGTCCATTTTTGTTGCGTTTTTACGAGTCAGAAAAACATTTTTTTGGGGGGGGGGGCAAACCGTGTAACCCCCCCCCCCCTGGATATGTCCCTGAAATTGAGTATTTGTGTGTTGTTTGTGTGTTGTAAATTTTTGGGGTTTCTCCAGTGAAACCTTTGTAGGGTTTGCTTGTTATTTATTTATCTTGAATTTGCGTAATTTCTACTTGACAATCTTTATTCAACTAATTCTGTTAAAAGTGGAAGCTATTTGAAAAATTACACCTATATTAAAAATACTCTATATTACATTTTACTGACTCTAGGTGGGAGTAAGGGACATGCTAAGCCTGAAAATTTCTGCGGCAGTGGCAAAGTTCTAAGAAACGAAACTTGGTCCTCGCTCCATAGGTAGCATAAAAAAAATCCGTCAGTGAACCTCAAAGTGGTGAAGGGGTGTAAACATCGCTATGCTTCACCAGAATGTAAACACCGAGCAAGTTAATGGGTAACGCGCGGAAGGGTGACCTTGTTAAAATTATAGTCTTGTTAACAGCACAGTATTTGAATCGGATTCTTTCTAATGGATAATCCTATGAATTTGGTCTGTTTTGGTAGGCTTTTTCGGGCTGTAAAACTTATCCTAGCTAAATGACCTCCTATGAGTTTCCGTACCGTAGTAATATAATATTGTGTATGCATGAATAGTGAGTGTGAGGTAAAAGGCTTGAGATTGTATGTGCAGGACTCTTATTCTTATTGAAACTGCAAGATACTTATTGAAATTAAATAGTAAAAAAGCAATTTTTTTTAACTGAAAGTAAGGAGTGACATTAAGACTAAAAACGAACAGGAATTATTCCGTATATGAAAGGGGCTGTCCCCTCCTCAACGCCTCACTGTTAACGCTAAAGTTTTTTATTGCTTTAAAAAATAGAGTTGTGAGGAAGAGTCTAACTTAAGTGTAAAGAGCAAGGCGTTGAGGAGGGGACAGCCCCTTTCATATACGTTATAATTCCTGTTCATTTTAAGTTTTAATGTCGCTCTTTACTTTCAGTTAAAAAAAACCTTGTTTTTTTTCTGGGTTTTTGAACGTTTTTGAATGAATGCAGATTATGATTTTGGCTCATCGTATATGAATAATTGAAACAAAATTTGCATATTAATTTTATTTTTATTTGGTTAAATGGCTTTCTCGAAAGTTGTTTAATTTTATTTACGAACGTTTTTATTAGTAATAAATATACGTAACTTACGAATTAACTTACGTGATGAACTTCTATATTCATATATTTTCAATGCGTATATTAGGGGGTTCGCCCCCTAGCCAAAACCACGCACTTTACGGTAAAGTTCGAATTTTGTTACAATTCATTAAAAATGATTCTTAATCACACAGACCACTAATTAGAATAAATAGCTCTTATGAAAGTACTAAAAAATCTTTGGCATAACGAGGTATTGACTAGGGAGCGAACCCAATCATATACGTAATAATTTCTGTTTGTTTTAAGTTTTGATGTTGCTCCTTACTTTCAGTTGAAAAATTTGTTTTTGTTTTTTATTTAATTTCTGATCTTTTTTTTTAATAATGCTGGGACATCTGGCACCCCCTTCATAGAAATGTCCCTTCCTCCATGGAAAGATTCTCCCACATAACCCCCCGAACCACCTCCCCCCCCCACTACCAGAAAAAATCCTCCCTTAAAACGTCTGTATAGTTCCCAATAACCAATACTATATGTAAACATTGGGTAAAGTTCATAACTTTCAGCCCTTCCCCCCCCCCCCCGGGGACTTTGAGGGATTAAGTCATCCTAAAGGACAGAGTTATTATATTTCCGACAATGCTGAACAAAATGGGTATCCCAAAATTTTGATCAGGTGACTTTGGGAAAAAAATGAGCGTGGGAGGGGGCCTAGTTGCCCTTCATTTTTTTTTGTCACTTGAAAAGAGCACTAGAACTTTTAATTTCCGTTCGAATGAGCCCTCCCTTGATATTTTAGGACCACTGGGTCGATACGATCACCCCTGAAAAAAAAAAAAAAAAAAAACATGCAAATGTGATCTTTCTTCTGGCAAAAAACACAAAATTCCACATTTTTGCAGATAGGAGCTTGAAACCTCTACATTAGGGTTCTCCAATATGCTGAATCTTATTGCGTAATTTTCAATAAGGCTCTATAGTTCCTAGAGGCTGTTTCCTCCTTTTTTCGAAAATCAGGGAATTTTTATCAAACACGTGACTTTTGATGGGTAGGATGGAACTTGATGAAACTTCTACATTTGAAGTCAGCAATAAAATCTGATTCTTTTGATGTATCTATTGGTATCAAATTTTTTTAGAGTTTAGGTTACTATTGAGCCGGGTCGCTCCTTACTTACAGTTCGTTACCACGAACTGTTTGACTGATTATTAGAAACCCGAATTTCAATAGCGGGAATTTATATTTTAATCATTCACATATTAATGTGAAAAACTTACTTTACAATCATGTGATATGGTCTCTTACCGACAAATCTGTACTGGGTATACTGGATACAGGAGAGTACAGCTAGGGTCTTAAGTTTGGCGGAGGGTTTTAAAGAATATGTCAACAAAATTGTCCAGTATGCCGACAAATGCGGACAAAATCTAAATTTCCAAGGTAAATTTTCCAAAGTGGCAGCACGTGGTGCCAACACCTTGGAAAACAACAACGTCAATACTACGCCGGGCTAGCCACTGAATTCTGGTTCTGATGAGCTAGAGGAAGTTGCAGAATTTAAGTATCTTGGAAGTCTCATAAATCCTGACGGAGGCCTGGACCGCGAAATTATTACAAGCAATTTTAAACGTTTTCTCTTTTTTAACTTTTAGAAATACAAAATTGCGCAGACTTTCAGGAATGAATCAAGGAGGCACACTTGTGCCTCTTTAAAGAGGCGACCCACCACAATGTTAAGCGATTTCCGGTCCTAGAGATCGCAGAGAGACGTCGGTGATCGCATTTTGTAGCCCAAGCTCAAACTCAGAAACCTGCAAAATTTCATCCTCCTCCGATTTTATTTTCATGGGGTAAAGTGGGCCGACATTTTCGACCCTCCCACCACAACTCCTCTTTAACGGTATTTAATCGGACTGACATTCGGAGGTTGAGCTGTCTTCGAACCTAGGAGTGCATTCTTTTAGTTAAAGCTAAATTCAATGCCTCCGTCCCTGGTTTCCAAAAACCAAATAGAGCCCCTTAATGTTCATTTCTCTTTTTTTTTTATTAGCCACGCCTACAGGCCACAGTTGGCAACGGATCCGGGTGAATGAGGACTCATTCGAAGCGGAATTCGACCTGTTAGGGTCTTTTGATATTTTCAGACCGAAAATATTAACCCCCGAATTTACATTTACGAAAAACCTCGTTTTTCGATAAGAGCCCATGTTAAATTTTCCCAGCACAGTCCCCTTTTACTGTCGTCTGATCGGGCTGAAATTTAGAAGACAAGCTTTCCTGGGGCCTGGGAGATTATCCTCTAAATTTCAACTCCATCCGATCACTCCTTCCCTGTTTTCCAAATACCAAATATCAAGTTTTGTGGGTATTTGCCTGCGAAAAAGCTTCGAATTTTCTTGCAAACCAGAGCTGTTAGGATAACTAATGTAGCTGCTCCACAAATGGTCAGCTGTTTATTACCTGGAGCTGATTTACAACTGTCAATAATAACAAGTAACCCCTCGCGTACATTATTTTGACTTGGCTTATTTCCGGAAAATTTAGAAACACATGAATTTTCACAGGTGGCGCCTAACCCCAGTCCTTGAGTAGGAGTTTCTTCTCCATTAGAAGGAGACTGCATTATCGCTCCTCCCTCCTTGTGCTTTACCAAAGTGTTTTTGTGTCGGTATACTATTCCCTAGCTTTTCTCTTAAATAGTATTTAAAGCAAGATCATATTTAATTTTGACATTTTTCGTAATGAACACTGTCTTTGTTGTCTGTAAATGTCTCTTGTGAGCTGGAAGACTTGTAACATCTGCTTTTGAGGACCTAGACAACCATTTTCTTCATCCTGAGCACCAGGAGGTATCGGCTATGATTCTGTTTGAGTCGCTTCTGCATGAATAGGACGATCTCTTTTTTTATTAGCAGTCGTAGGAGCGTCCATAATTTTCTTGGCATCTTTGTGGACTGGATAAGATACTCTTTTCCTGTGTCGTTTGTTTCTTTGTTTTTATCTGCTGCATACTTTAACTCCAGTTAATTTTTATTAATCAAAATTATTAATTAATTAAAAAAAATTCTCTTGTCAGGTCATTCGTAATTGCCTCTTTGGAAGTGTCCCTGTTCGCCTTTTGGAATGATTTTACCCAGTTGAGTTCCGCAAGTTTTAAATTCTGCATCGTTTGATGATATGCACCTTCCATTTCTGACTGCCATATATTTGTCAAATAGGCCGGTTCTGTAGAGCAAACTTTTTTGCCAATTCCATGTTTGGATCATCATGCATTTTAATCTGTTTAGCCTCACCATTTTCTATTAATTCCACCTTCACGCCTGCCAGGCTAGATTCCTCTCTGTCGTTTTTCCTCTTCTTCGCTGTCCTTTCTTGTCTCTGCGGTTCTTCCTCTGAAACAATATTTTCTTTGACATTGTCACCTTGCTTTACCATTACATCATCCCTTATTTTCAACAGCTGATCAGTAGTTCCTGAATTGATTGAAGATCCTTGTATGTCGCTGCCTGTTGTGGCTTGTGCATTGTCTTCACTAGTCACTAAAGCTGCTACAATTCCTTGGTTCTCACAAAGTGATACGCACAAGTGATAAAAAAAAATGCATACATCAACAGTGTATATTTAGTAAAAATATGTTTACTTTTTTATATAAGCTTTATCATTTATTGAGACAGTCTGATTTATTCCCATCTGGGTAACTTCTTTGACTACAAGCAAGGACTGAAGCAAAAAAAAAAACATGGGAGAACAAAAAAAAACAGTAAAATTTAATATAGGCTATTCAGGCACGTTTGATTTTCTTTTTTTTTTGGGGGGGGGGGCTGTATAAAGAAAAGGTCCAAGTAAAGTTTGGATTTAAGAGGTATCTGGTCCCTCTCTCCCCTCATCCATGCCTACGTCCATAAGGCTGGTCATATTCTTGTCAGATTTATATAAAGATTTCTTTCTCGTACGGAGATATCTGGAACTCCCCTTCCTCACCAAAAATTCTAGTTCTAGTTCCTTTTTAAATGACCAAAAAAATTGGATGGTAACTACCCCTCCTCCCTCCTACGTCTCTTTTCCAAAAAACATCCGATCAAAACTTGAGATATCCATTTGATTCAACAAAGTTGAAAGTTACCATAACTATGCCTTTAGGGATGACACGACCCCCCCCCCCATAGTCCATGGGGAAAGGGCTGTAAGTTACGCTATTTGTCCATTTTTTACATTTGTTATTTGGAAATATATGGAAACTTTTTCTTTTTTGTGGATGAGGGGGGGGGGGGGTTATACGGGGAAAATTATCAGTGTGGAGGGAAGTTTCCGGTAAAATTGTCCAAGGAAAAAGTTTATTTGGGGGTGGTGGTAGTATCATGGCATGATTTGAAAAACGGTCAGAAACTAAATAATGAACACAACTGAAAGTAAGGATCAGCATTAAAACTTTATAAACGAACAGAAATTATTTCTTATGTGAGAGGGGCTGCTCCCTCCTCAACCTCTCTCTTCACACTAAATTTCGACTTTTGGGGCAGCCCCCTCATGCACAAAATAATTTCTATTCGTTTTGAGTTTTAATGTTGCTCCTTACTTTCATTTGAAAAAACATATTTTTGTTTTATTTAAGCCCTTAAGGGACGTGATCGAACACTCGATTATTTGCTATTCTTTTCATTCCAACACAACAGACAACAAATATTATTGATGGGTTACATCACTATACGTGCAGGATAGAGTACAATATTAGCCTCGCTTATGTACGATAAATGTTTGAGTGGTTAAATTTGTTGTTACCTGCCATTTTAGGATTAAGGCAATAACAAACATTACTGTTAATTGAGCTTTGAAGAACATGCAAGGAAAAATTAATAGTTATTTAAATAAATCACATTTTATATTTATCTAACGATACAAACTACTTTCATTTTTATACAAATTTTAATTCAAGAAGAATGAAAAAATAGTTTGTGAAACGTTCTTGTACAAATGTCATTAATGTATGCTATAGATAAAATATATGATATTGAATGTCAATAAAAAATGTATATATATATAATTTTAATTGCACCCCATTGGGCCTGTAGTGTCAGTCTACGAAAATGTAGAGGGTGAAAATTTTTCGTTCTTAGTTTTTTTTTTTTTTTTTTTTTTTGATTAAAATTTTAAGAAAGGGACATTTTTCAATTAAAATACAAAAACCGTATTTTCCCAAAACTAATGGGGTAAACTCCCCTCTTCCCTACCCAATTGACGTCATTTTATGAAGCTTAACATCACTGGTGTTTATTATGTTTTGGTAGGGTGTGTTTTATCTGTACTACTGTTATATATTCGGCTTTTTTTTCGCGCTATACTGGATACAATAATAAATAAAACAAAATCTACTTTAGAAGTGAAAACAGGGTTGCCACCGTCAGTAGGATTTTACTAAATCTTGTGAAAAAAAATATCTAGTAAATTTAGAGGATCTAGTAAATTTCCCGAAATCTAGACAAAAGTCATGAATTATAGTAAACAAAACTTTTCTTATTTTTCATAAATTCAGGGGGAAAAATTAGGGTCCATTCATTCCAAAATCTGATTTTGATTATGTTAGATATAATGGCTACTATTGCTCTCATTTTAGCGATTTCGCGTCAACGCTAGCGCTTAAATTTCTCTACTTTTCTCTCGGCTTCTTCTTGATACTCGCTTTGAAAGGCAAACTATTTAAAATTAGGACTGGTATGCCGGCTTAATTTGCTTTCAGAAAATTTTCCCAGACTCTCAGATTTTTTCAGTATATCTGAATTTTATGACCTGAAGACCATTGATAAATTTAAAGCCGGGCTTCACCAGCAGAATTTCCAGAATCTAAGATTACAGACTATTGTTTGGCGTCTTGGATACACCGCATCTGGAATATGAAGCCTATCCAGTAGAACATCCAAATAATAAAAAAAAGAATTCTTGAACTTATAGGTTTCCGGAATTTTCAATTATACTATGAAAACGAAAGAAAAGAGAAAAAAAGAAGATAAAAGGGAAAAAAATACCGTGAAAATCCTATTGATGATCTTCCTATAGTAAAAATCGATGTTTGGTGGTGCATTTTTTGAACATTTAGTAAAAACAGAGATGCGATTTAGTAAATTTTTCCCTAAAAGATTTAGTATTCTCCCAGGCCAGGTAACACTGAGTGAAAATGTAAAACAAAGTTTTTGTCAAATCTCCCAAGGGCAAACTTGTCTGAAGAATCAGCGCTTTTTTTCTTGCTTTTTAGCCCAAGTTCAACTTGCCGAAAAATCAATGCTGAACGGGTGTCCCGGGACAAAAAAAAGTTATCACTGAGGAATTGAAGGATACATAGCTTGTCCATCTCAAGTTACCTTTTATAGCAGGATTACGATTTTGCATAGGAAAAAAACTGAAAAGTACATTGATCTGGTTCATTTCCGTTCATAAACAATAGTTTTTCCCTTAGTCAATAAAGTGAAGGACGAGTTCCAACATGGTTAATGCCCTGCCATTTCGAGATCCCTTGCATCTTCCTGTATCTTCTATATAGACTAACTTTGAGGTCCCTAAACTAAAATGTAATGAAAGGACTATGACACTGTTGAAGTTTGCCTGAAAAAGAAAAATTTTGGAGATGCTCATAATATTTCCGCCCTTGAATTTGCCCATTTTTATAAATCTCTCTTATCCGGTTCACTCTCTTATCCGACTTAAAATGTTAGTAGTTAACCCTAAATCTTAAAAATAGAAGTCCAGAAATGATAGTAAAGCTAGTATAGCTGACATTTGAGGTCCTGTATTGAGTAACTTGAAGAAGCTTGCATTCCATTCCTACTGAAACAAAAAATTCCTCCTGTAAAAACACAATTGATTGCTGCGGTTTTAGCCTCTTCAAAAATAAGCTATCCCCTTCTTTCGATCTTTTGTATTCTTCTGTGTAGTTTTGTTTTCGGTTGCTATTTTGGACGCCTATTGAATTAATATTTTGCGTATGTTTTCGCAGAGAATTTAAATTTAAAGAAGTCCAATGGTGACAAGGTAAAGGACTGGTTAAAACATCGCTTAATCCCAACGAATGATTCGTGGTAATCTATAGCTGCATATGAGCTTATACATCCTCCATTTCTACTAAAACTAAGTACTGGCTTTCTTTTCTGATGACTTCTTTTGAAGGACCTTAATTTTATCACAAGTACCCTCCTTTATAGTTCAGTTCTTTAATTGAGATTTTAATTTGATTTAATACTTAAATGATACATAAACATTATCTAATTAACGTAAATTCATAAAGAACATCAAGTAACAGTTATAAAAATGTATTTCGTTTTTGTGTTTTATGTGTATTTTGATTTTAGTGTTCCAATCTACTTTTCTTTCTTATTAATTAAAAAAACTTTCCACAAAATAAGTTTTGCAAAGAAAAGTAAAGAACTCCATTAAACAAAAAATGTTCAAAAATCAAATCAAATAATCTACCAAGCGTGAAACTACAACAAATCAGCATCGATAAATAAATAAAACATGAAACGAGTAGAAATTACAATAAATAACCGAGTCAAACTCAAAATGAGCAGAAATTAACATAAGTTGGGCTCAAAACCCTTATGCCTTCCCAAGGCCAGAACATAATTCGCCCTTTACTGAAAAAATATAAATATTTTTACTTTTATAACTTTAATAAATCAAATAATATTAAGATTTTGATTACTAAATATCAATAAATGTATATTACACTGACAATGCACATTCATTTGTATTTTTTCAGTAAAGTGTAAATTATGTTCTGGCCTTGGGAAGGCATAGGGGTTTTGAGCCCAACTTATGTTAATTTCTGCTCGTTTTGAGTTTGATTCGGCTATTTATTGTAATTTCTGCTCGTTTTGGGTTTCATTTATTTATCGATGCTGGTTTTTGGTACTTTCACGCTTGGTAGATTATTTTATTTTATTTTTGCTAATTTTTGGTTTAATGGGGTTCTGTACTTTTCTTTGAAAAACTCATTTTGTGGAAAAACTTTTTTTAATTAATTTCTGTTCGTTTTATACTGACATGGTCTTTTCAGGAAAAAAGAAGATTACAGTTCAGATCTTTTCGTTTTTTTTTAGAATTTACGGATCGGCCTGCTATCTGTGTGGTGAAGGAGAAATCTCAGCAATTTTAAACAATAGGCACCCTCTTAAAAATCTGGGGATAAATAGTAGTGTTTAATTTAGTTTCATACCTCCTCTAGTTGACCTGAAATGGAAGACTTGATACCATTCGCAAAAAAATGTGTTTACTTTCTTTGATAGCTTGGATACACTTACGCTATTTTGATTTGGTTAAATTTTAAGAGCAGAAGCAGCCCCAAAAGTTTGAACATAATACCCTCAGTCGTTCTTGGGATACTGTTGAGATGCCTTATTGGGAATTAGCATTAAGACAGTGCATTTTGATTTAATCTTATGGCAACATTTATATTTTTAAAAAAGTAAATTGGGTGGGAGGACGTGGGAGGGGGATTAGTTTCCCTACAATCAACAATACTTTAGACTATTAAAAAGGGCATCAGCCCTTTCTATTTTCAATCGAATGAGCCCTTTTCGAAGTTCCTACGACAACTCCAGGGCACTTTGATACAAAGTGCCCTGGTCTAAACAACAACAAAAAAATAATACATTATATCCACATCGATCTTTACTATAAAAATGTCAAGCCTTCCAATTACTTTCGACTACTAAAAAGGGCACTAGGCCTTTTGAATTCCAATCGAATGAGCCTTTTTCAACTTTCTACGACAACACTTCCTATAAACATCTTATATGTCCCCAGGGCACAAATTATAAATCTTACCCTAAGGGCTGTGAGGGTGGTTGTTATCCTCTAAGACCTAATTTCCAGAACTTTCAACTACGTTACACAAAATGGTTATCTCAAAATTTTGATTGGATGTGTCTGGGAAAATGGTGGGCGTGAGAGGGGCGTTAGTCTTTCTCCAATCACTTTCAATTATTAAAAAAGGCAATAACCCTTTTAATATCCAATCAAATAAGCCCTTTTGAAGTTTCTACAACGACGCTTTCAATAAAAACCTTATATGCTCACAAGGTATAAATTGCAACCCTCACCTTGAGGGCTGGGTGGGGGGGGGGGGTTGTCATCCTCACAGACCTTAGTTCGAGAACTTTCTACTACGCTGAACAAAATGGCTATCTGAAAATTTTGATTGGATGTGTTTGGGAGAATGGTGGGCGTGAGACAGGGGTTAGTTACCGTCCAATCACTTTCAACTATTAAAAAGGACACTATCCCTCTCAATTTCCAATTGAATGAGCCCCTTTTGAAGTTTTTACGGCAACTCTATCATTAAAAACCTTACATGCCCCCTGGACATAACTTACAACCTTTGCCCTGGGGACTCTCGGGGTTTTGCCATCCTTAAATACATAACTTCCAGAACTTTCAACTACGTTGAACAAAATGGCTATCTCTAAGCTTTGATTGCAATTTCCAATCAAATGAGCCCCTTTTGAAATTTCTACAATAACTTTCTATATAAACCTTATATGCCCCCAGGGCACAAATTACAACCCTTGCACTGAAAGTTCTGATGGGGTTTTTATCCTAAAAGACCTAATTTCCAGAATTTCCGACTACGTTGAAAAAAATGGATATCTCAAAATTTTGATTGGATGTGTTTAGATAGATAGATAGATAGATATTTATTTCGAGGAATTACTATCACAAGTCCCGAAGGGCCGAATTTGAATTCCGAAGTCGATAAAAAAACAAACAAACAAGAAAATCATAACAAAAGCACAACAACCAAAAAATTGGCAACGAATGCAAAAAGATAAAAATAAATAAATGAATAAATATCGGAATGCTATATTATTCCTTTGTCACTTATATTAAAAACTGCAAAATGGCAACTAGTTAAAAAGATAAAAACTGATAAAACTGAAAAAATAAATAATATATACATTAACAGATGTTTAAAAAACAACATAAAAAGGGGATAAGGAAAAAAAAGAGTAAAAAGAAAAACGAGCTGTTTCTTTTATCATGTAAGAGATAAGATAAAATTTATGTACAAATTAACAACTATTTATTATATCAGTAAAAAAAAGGGATAAAAGATTTCTTATACCGCAAGGTAGTAGAAAGAATGGGAGATAAGGTGGGGATAGGCTGGGAAACAGTTCGCGGAGGACGATTTCTGTCAGGTACATGGTATTCAGGGAAAAGGTTCGCAGTACGGGGGTTCAAAAGTGCCAACTTACCAAAACGGAGGCACAAATCATTTCTTCGTCTCTCGAGGGTCTCTAGTTTTGAAATATTTAACAAATGCAAATATGGTATCTTGCCCTCTTTAAAAATAATTCTTAAAGCTCTCTTTTGGCATTGTCAATTTTTTGTGTTGCTTCAGTTGAGAGGCCAGGGTGCCACACAGGACAAGCATACTCTAATATGGGACGCACAAAAGAAATGTATACTTGTAGTAAATGTGATTGGGGGCAACTGAATTTGTTTAAAAGTTTAAGGAGGGAAAGTGAGGAGTTTGCTTGTCGTAGGATATTATTTATATGGGCATCCCATTTCAAATTGAAAGAAATTGTAACACCAAGGAGTTTGAGAGATGTGACAGAGGTTTCAGGAGAAATAGGAGCAAGAAAAAGGGGAGGGGATTTAAGGAAACCTACTGAGACTATTGCGGATTTACAAAGATTAGCTCTCATGTCAAGGGAAGTGGCCTAACAGGCAATATCTTGGAGTATGCCCATTGGGCTGCTAAAGATGTTTTTATGAAATATCTCTAAAACTGTCAAGTCATCGAAAAATTTCGATCTATTTTCATAAAAGGATGAAAGGGTTTTAATTATACGAGGAAAAAGGGGAGGGTCTAAACGATTCCCTTAAGCAATGTTATTATATTTGGAAAGATGCTCTGAGACACAATTTAGATATTCTACTGCTTGAGATATATTAGAGAGAAAAGAGTCAACAGGCTTAACCAGGAAAGTTGCAATGTAGAATTCCTTTATAAGTTTACCTATGAGTAAATTGTGGTTAATAAATACAAAAGCTTTTTGAAGAAAAATAGAAATCAGATTAAGCGAAGTGTTAGGTTTTTCAAGTAATTTACCCATGGTATCAACAAGATGGATCAGGTAATGAGAGGTTGACGTGGATTTGAGATTACCAAACTGTCTAAGATCAATGAGGGGGAGGATTTTCATCTTAAACCAGTCTGCGAGAAAACTTTCATACAATTTTGAAAAAATTGAGGTGAGAATAATAGGACGAATGCCATCAAAGCCAGGCATTCCATTTTTATTTTCGATTGGGGTCATAAAATTATGCTTACAAAACCGATAGACCTGTCCATATTTGGTAATTTAGTTAAACAGGATGGCTAGGGGTTTTGAGAGGTAATCCCTGAAAGCTTTAGTCAGTGGAACAGGATAATCTAAAGGGCACATGCTTGATCGTTTTAGTTTTTCAATTTTTTGAAATGGTGGGCGTGAGATGGGGGGGGGGGTAGTTGCCCATTTCAATAAAAAACCTTATATGCCCCCAGGGAACAACTTATAACCTGTTCCTAAAAACTTCGGGGAGAATTTTTTGATCAAAAGTACATTTTCTTTAACTTTAAACATAGTGGAATAGAAACGCTATCAAGAAGTTTTGATCGGAAATGTTTTAGAAAATGGTGGCCATGGACGGTGTGTTTGTTACCTTCCAATCTCTTTCGACTATTAAAAAGAGCACTAGCCATTTCAATTTCCAATAGAATGAGTCATTTTGAAGTTTCTACGACGACGCGTTCAGTAAAAGCCTTATATGCCCCCAGGGAATAACTTACAACCCTTGCCCTGAGGGCTCAAAAACATAATTTCTATCTTGAAATCCAAAACACTGAATAAAATGGCTATCTAAAAATTTTGATTGGATGTGTTTGGGGAAAAGGTGGGCGAGGGAGGGGGGCTAGTTGCCCTCAAATCACTTTCGACTATTAAAAAGGGCACTAGACCTTTGAATTTCAATCGAATGAGCCCTTTTTCAAGTTTCTACGACAAAAGTTTCAATAAAAACTTATATGCCCCCAGAGCATAAATTATTACCTTTGCTCTGAAAACTGTGGGGGAGTGTCCTGCTCAAAGGTATAATTTCCTGAAGTTTAACGGCATGGAAAAACTGTCTATCTCAAAGTTTATATTGGATGTGTTTGGGGATATGGTGGGCGTGGAAGGGGTGTTAGTCGCCTTCCAAACACTTTCGACTATTAAAAAGGACACTAGTCATTCCAATTTCCAATCGAATGAGCCCTTTTTGAAGTTTCTACGACAACGCGTTCTTTAAAAACTATATGCCCCCATGGCATAACTTACAACCCTTGTCATGAGGGCTGTGATAGGAATGTAATCCTCAAAAATCTACTTTCTAGAACTTAAAACTACGTTGAAGAAAATGGCTATCTCAAAATTTTGATTCGATATGTTCGGGGGAATCATGGGCGTGGGGGGGGCTAGTTGCCCTCCTATCCCTATCGACTATTAACTAGGGCACTAGCTCATTGAATTTCTAATTTAACGAGCCTGTTTTGAAGTTTCTACGACAACGGCTTCTTTAAAACCCTTATATGCCCCAAGGGCACAACTTAAAACCCTTGCTCTGAGGGCTTTTGGGGAGTGTCCTCCTCTAAAACATATTTTATATCTGGAAACTAACAACGCTTAACAAAATGGCTATCTGAAAATTTTAATTGGATGTCTGTGGGGGAATGATTGGCGTAGGGGGGAGGGGCTAGGTGCCCTCCAATCACTTTTTAATAATAAAAAGTGTACTAGCCATTCGAATTTCCAATCGAATGAGCCTGTTTTGAAGTTTCTACGACAACACCTCCTATAAAAACCTTATATGCCCCCAAGGCATAACTTGCCCTGAGGGTTGTGGGGGAGTGTCCTCCTCAAAAACATATTTTCTATCTGGAAATCAACTACGCTGAACAAAATGGCTATCTCAAAATTTTGATTGGATGTGTTTAGGGGAATTATGGGCGTGGGAGGGGGGCTTGTTTTCCTCCAATCACTTTCGACTATTAAAAAGGGCACTAGCCACTCCAATTTCCAATCGAATGAACCCTTTTGGAATTTTCTACGACGACACATTCGATACTAAGGGCCCGGGTATGGAGAAAAAAAAAAAAAAAAACACATTGTGCCCACATCGTTCTTTACTTAGGCAGCGCTAACGCGCTGCCTATGATTTGTTGGGCGTTTTTACTGTGCATTCTTGTGCTTAAACACCGCAATACCAACAAATATTTAAATTTGAACCAGATTGAAAAACAGACAATACAGTTGTAGACATTCATGTTAGAAGGTACTATTTTGAATCACAAGATTTTTACAGAACTCTGTTTGACTTGGGTTGAACAATATTTATCTGGATTGCAACCTATATTTCTATTTATGCTATTTTGCTGGTAAATTTTTTTCTCGTTGCCCCCCCCCCCCCCAAAAAAAAAAAGAGGAGTCGGCGAGATTATAAAAGGGCTGACATCTCCATTGATTTCTAAGCCTAATGGCTCTTATGGTCCATTTTTTTATTAATTTGCTTTATATATATATACCCTTTTTCATTGGTGTTTTTGGTTAAAGTTTAGTTCCTATTATGCTTCTTTGTCTTTCAGGGGAAATCCAGCTCTTGACATGTTCAAACAGCAGAAAATGCAGCTGATTCAGTCAGTGGAGCGTGAAATGTAGTACCTGCTTTAAAAGTTAAATTGTATATTCATTCCTTTGACAGAATACTTTTCGCTTCCTTAAGAAATAAAAATGAGTTTCCTTTATTTGTTAAATGACTGAAGTTGAGTTGAGATTGACGACACCCTATTTTGTCTAATAGAAACTACTAAAGGATGGGAGAGATATTGCGTTTTTTTTTTGTGTGTGTGTTTTTTGTTGTTTTTTTTTCGGAAGACCATATACACGCGAACGATAAGCTGCATTTTTCAAAGAAAATGTAATTATTTCTAGTATATTTTTTTTTTTTTTTTTAATAGAAAAAAATTGACCCAAAACTTGTAAATTTCATTAATCCTTGCCTTGTAACCAGGCACGTACACAAAGGCGGAGGAGGGCTCAGTGGCAGCTGTCTCCCAAAATCATAAATTTATCTTTATTTCTGGACACTTATTATTCATATTATTAATCATTTTTTGTTCAAAAATCTTGATCGAAGGTTGGTTTAAAACGCGCCCGTGTTGAATAATGAAGTCATTTTTAATCTGAAAAACGCAACATATGTCCAGGCTTTATGCAAAGTCGCTATTTGAATTTCGGCAAGTAGGCTATTTCAATAGAAAATGATATTTGAGATCGCCTGTTTAGAAGAATCCTTTGGTTGAATGGGGGGCTTAATGTACTAAATGAGAATTGTGTTTACAAAACCATCAAGAACAGGTGTAGACTATAAACAGCTAAGATTCCATTAATGTATCCTCTCCTTATCTTAAAGAACCTTTGTTTTTCTTTTTTTTATTATTATTATTACACATAAAACTAAAATGTTTTGTAAACATTCTCAAAACGAATTTCAGCAAAGAATAGATTATAGGTCAAAAGCTGTCATGAAATAGGCACATGCTGACAAAATATGGTTGCTTTTGTCCCCTTTTCATTCGAGAGACATGATTTTGAGTCTCCATCTGTGGGTGGAAATGAGCCCATTTCAGTTGTTAACATTTTACTGCTTCATTAACATAACAAGGTATTTTCTCGGGTGCATAAGAATAATGTTTGTTGTTCGAGGAGGGGGTGAATTATGCCTGCTGGGTGGGGCTGTCTAATTTGTGTAAGATTAGGTACATTATAGTGGTTTAAGTAATAAGATTAATTGAAAGACCAGAACTTTTGTTTTGTGGCAAGCATTATAAAAATGTTCCACAATAACCTACAGTAAGCGTCAACCAAACATTATTCGTTCTGTCAGACCTGTAATTTGATGTTTTCAGCTTTACGTCCTTTGAACTACCACATGTGGAAAAGACAAATTGCTGCTGGCCTCAATAAATGCCCTACTGTTCAACAAAAATATAGAATCCTATGAAGACCAATTAAAGCGGTTTATTGAGACAGTAGATAAAATAAACTAATAGGGGAACAGATATCATTCACACTCTTAAACTTGGTTTTATTATTTGAAGTTATATGCAAGATCTGTATGGAAAAAAATCATTTCATTTTGGTATAATTTGGTCACAAGGTCCTAATGGGTGAAAGCAACCTCTCTCATGGTCTTTGGTGTTGTGTCTTTCCCGTCATTAGAAAACACAGACAACAGAAATCAATTCTCATGCGAGGAATGCTGTGTAGTAGGATCGTCCATGAAAAACCATTGATCCCCATCAGTAAAAAGTTTGCAGTGGAAAGACACCGGCGTTGCTTTTTGTGCCAGCTAAAGTGGGAAGACCTATAAGCTATTTTTGTAGAAGTCCTTTTAATTTTTATTAGTAAAATTGACTCCCGTCAAAAAGTATAAAATTGAAGTATGACTCCGGTAACTATCCCACCATAAACTAGTCTTTTATGTGTTATATTATAGGGGGGGGGGGTACATTAGGAATTCCTCTGAAATGAAAGTAGTCAGATTTAATTCTCATGTAAATCTGTCTAGAGGCATATTAAGGTTAATGAACGGTCTTATTGGGGTTCACTGCACAACTAAATACCCTTAGATTGCTCAAAGCATCTGAAAAATGATCGATAGTACTTACGTAATAACTATTAGCTATTAAGTTTTATTGAGGGGAATAATTGATACTAAAATTTCAGATAGCTTTTAAGTTTCATTAAACATTTTAAATTAAACGCAACTAATAGGAAATAAGAATAACAAGGAAATATCTAAACAACAATATATTCAATTAAATTAAATTTTGGAGCTTATCAACCCCAAACTCCTGCCCAAGGGAGAATCTCGTCCATCCTCTCCTGCTAATCGATCATTACCTATAAATGAGCAAAATTATTGTTTAAAGACTCATTGAAGCCATTTTGGTCTTATTACAGTCAGATTCTGCTCCATATTGATTTTACATGTTTACCTCTTTAACCTTTAATAAATAACATAGCTATTTAGCTTTTGGGAGGACAATATTTTCTCCATAGACAGCACTATTTTTAAATTGAACAAGTTTTGGAACCTCGACTTTTCAGTTTTGAGTTTGGACAAGGGAGATGCTTCGGATTATAATTTGGCTTTGACTGTAGACGGTGTAGCAGAGCTGAATTTCAACCTTTTTTCTTTTTTTTAGTGACGTTTTACAAACAATCCATAAGGTAAATCAACAAATGGAACTATGAGACAAATGTTTTTTCACACAGCGCAGGAAAACCGGCTTCCAGTTGTCTGATTTTTTGGTGGTTTTTCCTTAAATTGCCAAATGATAATGCATCCTTAGCCAAGAACTCTGATATTACGTATGACGTAAAAGGATTTTTCTCCTCCGTCCAACTGATTGCTGAAAAATTTTGTTGGGACGGCGAAAGTAGGGTGTGCGTGTAACTCAACCCCCATGTAACTGAACCCCAAGCAACTAAACCCCTGTAGCCGAACCCCCGTGCACCTGAACCATCTTGCAACTCAACCCCATTTAACTGAGCCCCTGTGTAACCGAACCCTCGTGCAGCTGAACTCCCGTGCAAATGAACCCCTGAACTTAGTTTTTCAGTATTTGAGAAATATGAGGCAATATCATGGGGTAAACATAAATTAGAAGCTTAACATGTTCAACTTTATTGGAGTTGCTTATTTTTTAAAGTCATAATATAAATGCTTGTCAAGATCATTCATTAAAAAAAGCTCCGTTTTATTGTTGCAAAAAAAGAAGAAAATCAGATGCCACAAATCATTAAAGTGGAATTATTTCTCCTTTTTTCAGATGAATCAGACCTTTCCTGAACGTTTGGTAATAAACATCTGTGTTGAAAATCTTTGAAATTTGTGAATTTAGATAACTAATTTTGATAAGACGTCTTTGAGGAGATTGCACCTGAAAAGGACATGGGAGGGGGACAGTTGTATCCCGGCCTTTTTCAACATTCCCTCAACATGCCCTGAAAGTTTAAACTTGATGCCTGCACGAGCGTTCAGTTACACGAGGGTTCAGTTGCACGAAGGTTCAGTTGCAATGGAACCCGAAAATAAAATTGTCAGCTAACGAACACACCCAACTAATTAGTTGCGGAAACGCATTAATTGGACGGAAAATAAAATAATAGGCAAAGGCCAGGAACAAAAGACTCGACTTGAAAGCTTGGGGAATTGTTCTATTTTATCATTAATTAAAAATAAAGTTTCCGCAAAAGAAGTTTTTTAAAGAAAAGAAAAGAACTATATTAAAATAAAGACCTGCAGAAATAAAGTGAAATAATAGTTCAACTTAGGAACGCAAACCCAAGACAAACAGATACAATGAATAATCAAGTCAAACTCAAAACAAGCAGGAACTACTACAAAGAGGAGTAGCTTTTATGCCTTCCAAAACGTCATTTGTGCTTTACTGAAAACAGTTTTATATCTAGCTGTAGGTTCTTATTTCTCATAACATCAACAAAGAGAGAAAACCATAATAATAACCAATATTACTGAAAAGAATCAGTGAATTTATATTAATGGTTTAATATATACACTATTATTCATTTCTGAAAGTCTTACCAATTTGGGATTTATTAACATCCTAAAAAAGAAAAGATTTTTAAATATGTTACTTTTTCAGTAAAGCGCAAAGTTGTGATAATTTTTGCTCGTTTTGAATTTGACTTGATCCATTTATAACTTCTTTTTTGTAAGTTTTTTTCTTTGTTCGTCTTTAATTGACAAAATTTTAGTGGTTTATAAACAAATATTTGTGCAGCTTTTTTTGTTTTCTTCCATGAGAATCTAGATTCTGGCTTGTTATTTATATTTTGGGCAAAACTGAGCAATAAAATTTTCATAACAGTTATACTAGAGAACTTTGGAAGGATAGGTGCAGGGCATATTATTCAAATGAACGGATTTAAAATCTGAATAATCTTTGGGCTGCAACAGAGCTGAAGCCATTATTACCCCCGTCGTATTACAATCTCGGGTATACACAAATATTAATCCCTCGTTGCCCTCAACATCCCCTAAGACTTTCAACTTAATTTCCTTGGCCGTTCTTGAGAGTTCTTGGATACACTCAATTGACAACCTTGAATGTACATAATGCTCTGATAAAGTAAAACCTCCTCACCATGCCCAAAAAGATTCATTTTCATAACCTTAGTCATTCTTGAGATATCACGGATACATCCTTTTGAAAACCGTGGATTCACATTGAGTCTTTTAATTTATTTAACATCCCCCCAGCATGCCTTGAAAGTTTCTACATAATGTCCTTACCTGTCCCTGGGATATTGCACAGACGTTCTTTCAAAAATCTGGATACACTTAGCGTTTTTGATTTAGTTCTACATCCCACTCAGCTTTCCGTGAAAGGTTCAACTTAAGCCCTATTCCGCTCTTCAGAATCTTAAGATATTGTATATAAAGCATTTTGAAAACTTTTATGCACTTAATTCCTTCTCATTTAATTCCATTATAGTAGCAGTAGAAACAAGAGCCGCAATCGCAAGTACTTGCTTTCGCATTTGCAAGTAGTTGTAGTCTTAGTCGAAACCGCTAGAAATCGTAGTCACAGTCAAAGTTGCAGTTACAGTCTAAAGCAGTAGCAGTTACTGTCGCAAGTAGTTTCAGTCATAGTTGCTGTTACAAGTAGTTACGTTCGCAGTCATGAGTAGTCAGAGTCATAAGTGGTTATAGTCCTTGTAAATTCATGAACTTTTGGTTATAGTTAAGGCCACAAAACTTCAATCTTAAATTATTGATCTAGCTAAGATAACAAAATGAGAATTTAACCCAATGAAACTAGCCAATTTCGATGATACTATTGAGAATAAATGTTTATTTTACTAGAAATCCGTCAGTAATTTTCTCAAACAACGATTCTATTTGCTAAGAAAAGTGCAAGACGATTTTCTTCGGGACTTTGGGAAAAGTAAAATTGTTAGCTAGCAATTTTGTCAGGGCGGCGAAAAGCGAGGAAAATATTTCAATCTGACAATTCAACTTTCGTCATTCAAAGTTTAAAAATAACACATATGCTCTTGCTCTTTGAAAAATGACAAGCTTCTGGTTTCTTTAATGGCGGCTCTACGTACACCAAGCCTAGGAATCTTGCTTGAGTCTTAGTCTGTATGTAGTTGGGAGTAAATTCATAGATGATTTTGGGTGGCTATCCCTAGTGATTTATCACTAGCTTATATCTTTGTATTTTTTTTTATTGCTTTGTAATTTTGTGATCTAGCATATCAGTAAATTAATTATTAAATCTAAAAGGGATGCTTTAGTGAAAAATTTACTGACAGCCAATGAGAACCAAAAACTTTTTTTCTGTCTCAGAAACAGTAGGCCTAGCCTAGGCTAGTTCATTGAAATTTGCATAGCCTAAACAAATTTGACAGAGATTGAGCTGCTAGAAGTTGTTTGCACTGATTTGCAGAAAGTAATACTAGCCTACCTAATAAGGAATTGTCATGCCTTTAAGCCAGCATAACAAGGCACCAATAAGCTGCTTTGTTTTAGAACATTTACAATATGCCTAGCCTAAATGATAAGAGATCAATCCCTATGGATTTTTTATTTATTAGTAGTACCCTTGGCCTATCCTTAAAATCTTTATTTAGTGTACAGCTTTAACATGTATTATAGGCTAGGTGAATAATATTATTGTAAATTAATTTTCAATATATTGTCATTATATTGTAAATTTGGACTGAATCTTATGTAAAGTATTTTTTCCTCTACTTAATTATGAAAACTCTATACTTAATCTATAAAATATGTAAATATAGGCCTAATTTTGGTATTTATTTAGCCTTGTGTCATCTCATAAGGAGACATGTTAAGAAAACAATTCATACTTTAAAATATATATAATGATCTTAGTTCTTATATTATCCAACGGAAGAACCTTTATCATCAAGTCTTCCCTCTAAAAATCCTCAAAAGAGATAAATTTTCCAAATATCACCACGTTGAAAGTTCAATGCTTAAGTCTTTTTAAATTGCTGCTATAAACTGCCATAAGTTGTTTTATAGATAGCATTTAGCATGTGTGTCAAAAAATGTGTTTAAAGAAAAAGTAGTGGTATATAAAAAGGTTAGGTTAGGGTAGGTTGATTTTTGCCACTGCTATTAAAATTTTGTATTTGCTCCACTGCTCTTTTTAAAAAAAGTTTTAAAAAGACTGGCATGAACGCTATCTATAAAACAACTTATTTGGCGGTAGTTTATAGCGGCAATTTCAAAAGACTTAAGCATTGAATTTTCAATGAGGTGATTTTTGGAAACTTTTTCTCTTTTGAGGATTTTTAGAGGAAAGACTTGATGATAAAGGTTCTCCCATTGGATAATATAAGAACTAGGATCATTATACATATTTCAAAGTAAGAATTGTTTTCTTAACATGTCTCCTTATGAGATGACACAAGGCTAAACAAATACCCTAATTTCTATATTCAGTTTGCAGTTGAATCTTTGGTACTTAGGCCTATTGCATTAGATGGTCACTTTTATATATTGTGCAAGGAAACCAGTCATGAAAAACCCACCAGATGGGTTAACTGTGAGAGGCTGCTATAGAGAAATGCAATGCAAAGCATGGTTTTCATTGCATTATGATTTTTAAATTGTTGTTTTTTGGGGTTTAGGGGACAGGGAAGGTACCTAGGTTAGGTTACATATTTAATATATGCTATGCTTTACCCCCCCCCCCCCCCCCACTTTAATGTGCAAATATATCACCCAAATTTGTTTATAAACTATTATATGTTCATCCTACAAAATTGTATTTCTTTAGCATTAAGCAAACTTGACTTCTTTAGCAGTATATAGAAATGACCATCTAATGCATAAGTACTGAATCTTCTTTGAAAATTAATTTTAAGTGATTTAGCTTTATCATTCTGTAAAATTGTTTTAATATAAATAAAAACAAAACCATGCACGTGCACAAAATTCTGGCTTAGAGGGCAAGTAGCCTGTTTAATGGTGGGATACGCCTCCCAAAAATGAGCAAATTATATAAGCTAGAAAAATGGATGAAAAATTAGAGACATTGTAATATTCCAAAGGCTTCTTGCCTGAATTCCTCCTTTGCAAGCACACGATTAATGATTAAGGTCATTGTTTTTATCATTGATTAATCAAAAAAAACTTTTTGAAAAAAATAAGTTTTTTAAAAAAAAGTAAAGGACTCCATTAAACCAAAAATGAAAAAAAAGAATCAAATAGTCTACCAAGCATACAACTACCAAAAATCAGTATCAATAAATAAATTAACCCAAAACAAACAGAAATTGAAATAAGTCAAACTCAAAACAAGCAGAAATTAATCTGAGTAGGGTTCTAAAGCCTATGCTTTCTAATAGCCAGGATATAATTTTCACTTTACTAAACAGAATGCAAATGAACTTACTGAAAAAAATGTGCATTGTCAGTTTAATAATCATATGCTGATATTTATTCCTTAAAATCTTGATTAATTTTTTATTTCTTAAAGTTATAAATTTAAAACATTTAAAAGAATATTTTCAGTAAAGTACAAATTATATGCTAGCTTTTAGAAAGCACAGGGTTTAGAACCCTACTCAGATTAGTTTCTGCTTGTTTGCATGTGACTTATTTTAATTTCTGTTTGTTTTGGGTTTCATTTATTTATTGATACTGATTTTTGGTAGTTGTATGCTTGGTAGATTATTTGATTTTTTTTTTCATTTTTGGTTTAATGGAGTCCTTCACTTAAAAAAAAAACTTATTTTGTGGAAAAAGTTTTTTTTTGATTAATTTCTATTTGTTTTATATTTACATAGTCTTTTTCAGGGAGAAAGACTGAGCCTCTTCTGAAGTTAAACAACCATCCCTTCCATAAGAACCTCAAATACCCCCTGGGCTTAACAACCCTTGCCCCTAATCTCTGGGGTTTGTTTTAACCCCAAAAGCCATGTTGTATGATATTTAAACTATTTTGAATAGAATGGCCATCTCAAAAGTTCTGTTGGACAGCATAACTGTGCCCCCAGGGCATAACCTACAACCTTAGTCCTGAGGGCTCTAGGGGGAGAGTCATCTTCAAAGACCTAATTTCCAGGACTTTCAACTATGTTGAACAAAATGGCTCCCTGAAAATTTTGATTGGATGTGTTTGGGAAAATGGTGGGCATGAAAGGGGGTTAGTTACCCTCCAATCACTTTTGATTATTAAAAAGGGTGCTAGCCCTCTCAATTTCCAATTAAATGAGTATTTTTTGAAGTTTCTACAACAATGCTCTCTATAAAAACCTTACACCTTTGCCCTAAGGCATAACTTACAACCTTTGCCCTGGGGGCTCTTGGGGATTTGTCATCCTCAAATACATAATTTTCAGATTTTTCAACTACATTGAACAAAATGGTCATCTCAAAACTTTGATTGAATATGTATAGGGCAATGGTGGGTATGAGAGGGGGGTTATTTGCTCTCCATTCTGTTCTGACTATTAAAAAGGGCGCTAGCCCTTTCAATTTACAATCCAATGAGCCCTTTTTGAAGTTTCCATGACAAAACTTTCTATAAAACCTTATATGCCCCCAGGGCATAACTTTCAACCCTTGCCCTCTGGGCTATCTGGCACCCCCTCCACATAATAGTTGATTTGCACTTATACATAACTGTACATACTTCTATGAAATATGAAGCAAATTAGTTTAATTAAATGAAGCTTTAAAATAAATACCAGAAACCTTTTTCTGCAATAAGAAAGGAGGCTATAACAAGGGGCATAATAAGAAAAATCTGGGGAGGGGAGTAATAGCAGAAAACAAAATCAAGTAAAGTTTGCGTTTCAAGGGGACCTTCCTCCTCGTGTACATCCCTGAGGCTGGTCCTTATTCTTGTCATATTTGTGATCAGATTTCTTTCTGGTTAACCAATTCTGAGAAGACCTTTCAACATTTTAAAGTTGTTTCATAGATTCTATTGTAGAAGAAGCATAATTCTGACCAATTAGTGCTTCAAACTAATGAGTCCTCCAAAATCAATGACAAAAAGTTACTTCAAAAATTTAAATTGTATCTATGAAATGTCAATAAAGACATATAAATAGAAACCATGCCAATACAATGTAAATTCGTGTCTGTTAAAAAGTGAAAAACAACAAAAATTGTGTCTAGATTTAATAAAAATTATAAAAAAATTGTGAATATGTCTGCCATTTGTATTGAATTAAAATCTTTTAAAGGATTTCTTAAGGCAAAACATTGTAGTTTCACACAATATTATTATTTTTATGCCAAGAAATTGAAAATTTAGGTGAACAAGACTATATTATAGATTTTATTCATATCTTTGTTGTTCATTTCAAAGATGCAGACATTATATGGAACAGGAGACAAAAATAAGGAACAACAGAAATATACAAATAAGGAAAAATTATGTTTTAACAAGCATATTTGTTTTCTAGGAATTTGTTTGAGGATTGTGCTTCTCTTCTCATCTATATTCTAACTTAATGGCAACTCCTGGTATTGTGCAAGCTCAGCCAGAAAAAGTTGACCCCATTTCACTAGAAAGTAAAGGATTGGTCCAAGAAGTGGGCTCTCAAGCTGTTTGGAGTCTTTCTTCTTGTAAACCTGGTAATTATTTTGACAGACTTTATAATAGTGACCAAAGATCAGCATATCCTATTTTAGATGACATAGCTGTATGTTGTAATTAACTAATTTACAAAAGCAAATTAAAATTCTAAATACTGCAAGAATACATGGCCATATTTATATCCACAGGTGCATACATAGGGAGGGCTATCTACCCCCCTCCCCTCCCAGTCTTGTTTGCTCTCTGAATTTTGGCCAACTCACTGAATTTTGGTAATTTTTGGCAATTTTCGGCTTATTTATCCCCTGCAAATAATTTCTCTTTACATTAGGGCATGCTAATTACACCCTCCCATTGCCAAGGACATGGGTTCAAACAACCAAAAGTATGGTTGGAGGGGATGTCAGTATATTTTTCCTCAGTAGTGGGTCTCATTTATATTATTTTTTTTTGGGGGGGGGGGGCTTTTTAAAATATCTTGGCTTGGAAAGCAGTTAAGTAGTGACTGAAACAGGACAGTGAACAGGATTTGTCAAGTATGGTAAATAAACTTGAAAATGTTTCCAAAAGCTAATATAGTTGGAAAATGTCTAAACTGCTGAAAAAGTCCACAGAAGAGGCAAAGTGAAAGACAAGTCTAGGGAACTAATTTAAACATAACAAAAATTATAATACACAGGCAAGAGCACTTCGTTGGGCTACTGCTACTGATAACTCATTAACATCATCAAACCGTTAGCAGCCAACACAGCTGTGGACGCCCTTCCTCTGCCCCACTCTGTTCAGAGCTTTACTGTTTATCCCCACCTATAAAGGTTTTGCAGAGAGACCAAAAGTGCCAAAGTTTACAATGAATAAGAAAACCCCTGAATAGGATGCAAAAGTCCCTACCAAAATGTACAGGGCCTCACTATCATCAAGTCCACTGTACTGCCTGATTGACTTGCCTGTACAAATATGGGCGACAAAGACTGGAAAGTATCAATTTTAGTTTTGTTTTACAAAAAAGTGATATGGACATTACAGAGGCATCTTCCTAATTGTGTATGATGTGAATATCTTGTGCTACATTCTTTTAAATCAACTTGATGAAGCACAAGGCAAGTTAATCTATCACAAACAGGCAGCTTTCAGAACAAGCATGGGCTCACCTGAACATACGTTAACAATCTGTCTTGCCTATCAACAAATACAAGTAATTTTATTAACCACTCTTCATTGCTTTTGACTCTGTCAGTTTAAAGGACCTATTCAAAACTATTGGTGAAGACTGTACAGACCGAGAAATCACCAAGATACTCGAAAAGGCATGTATAAGGACACTAATACTTGCTTTCATTTTCCACTGAAAACAATCCCAAGTTTCGAGGGGTTTGAAGTAAAAGGAGGGCTTCTCCTCCCCCTTCTCTCATGTTGTTGAACTGCAATCCCTAAGACACAATACATCAAAACAGGAGAAATAGAGGGGATGCCATATTGAGAGCTAATATTCTCCCAGCGTTATTCCCTACTGTTGATACCAATTCAAGAACAAGAGGGCCTCACCTGAAACTTGTCGAGCAGTCTACAATTTCTAGAGTCTGTACTCAATTCTTCTCAACACGTATTGTCAATAATTGGAACAAATTATCAGAGGCAACGCTATAGCGTTGCCTATAATAAAGGCCATACGGCTCCAATGATTGGATGTGTCCCCAGACACATCCAATCAAAATTTTCAGATAGCCATTTTGTTCAACGTAGTTGAAAGTTCTGGAAATTAGGTCTTTGAGGATGAACCCCCCCCCACAGCCCTCAGGGCAAGGGTTGTAAGTTATGCCCTGGGGCATATAAGGTTTTTATAGAAAGCGTTGTCATAGAAACTTCAAAAAGGGCTCATTTGATTGGAAATTTAAATGGCTAGTGCCCTTTTTAATAGTCAAATGGAAATTTGGCTCTTTTTATTTGACTAACGTGTGCCTTATAGGTTCTTCTGGTATCGGGGTTTCTCATTTTAAAAGTAAAACTGTTGTCATATTTTTGATTATTGTATACAGTCCAGAGTATTTATTGGAAAGTTTTTTTCTGTCAGTTTTAGCTTCATTCTTTTGGTGGACGCAATTTCCTATCTTGAAATCTATTTCTCCCTTAATTTTTGGTAGGTTTCTTATCTCTTGACTTATTTTAGATTTTTCTAACTCTTGCCTAACTATCTTGTAAGTTTTCCTCATTCTATTTATGAACTCTTGTTTGTAATCTTCTGTGTTATTGTAATATTGCCGGGACTCAATGATTTCTTCATAAGGTATTCTGATATATGGAAGGCAACTAACACCCCTTCCACGCCCACCATTTCCCCAAACACATACAATCGAAATTTTGAGATAGCCATTTTGTTCAATGGAACTGAAAGCTCTGGAAATTATGCCTTTGAGCAGAACATTTCCCCCACAGTCTTCAGGGCAAGGGTTATAAGTTATGCCCTGGGGACATATATGGCTCTTATGGAAGGAATAATTGTATAAACTTCAGAGAGGGTGCATTTGACTGGAAATTGAAAGTTCTTGTTCACTTTTTAATGTCAAAAGATATCGGAGGGTAACCAGCCCCCCCCCCCCCACCCACGCCCTTATTCCCAAATGCATTCGATAAAAATTTTAAGATAGCTATTTTGTTAAAAGTCGTTCAAAGAACATATAACAAAAAATCCAGTGTCGACACAACCCCCAGGGCCGGGGGCAGGTGTTGTAAGTTTTGCCCTGGGGGCATATATGTTTTTATAGAAGGGATGCTCGTATAAACTTCAAAGAGGGCTCATTTGATTGGAAATTGAAAGTTCTAGTTCACTTTATAAGAGTCAAAAGATATTGTAGCACACCTAGCCCCCCCCCCAGCTCCACGCCCTTTTTTCCTCAAACCCATCAAATAAAAACTTTGAAATGGGCTTTTTTTTTAAATAGTTCAAAGACCATTAAGTTATGTCTTGGGGGAATATATGGTTCTTATGGAAGGGATGTATATAAAAACTTCAGAGAGGGCTTATTTGATTGGAAATCGAAAGTTCTTGTTCAGTTTTTGATAGTCAAAAGAGATTGGAGGGCAACTAGCCCCCCCCCCCCCGCCCCCTTTTCCCCAAATGCATCCGATAAAAACTTTGAGATAGCCATTAAGTTAAAAATTGTTCAAAAGTAAGATAACAAAACTGATGTGTCAACACAACCCCCCAGGGCCCGGGGCAGGCGTTGTAAGTTATGCCCTGGCCCCTGGGGTATATATGGTTTTTATGAAAGGGATGCTCGTATATACTTCAGAGAGGGCTCATTTGATTGGAAATTGAAAGTTCGAGCTCACCTTTTAATAGTCAAAAGAGATCGGAGGGCAACTATCCCCCCACGCCCCTTTTCCCCCAAATGCATCCAATAAAAATTTTGAGATATCCATTTTGTTAAAAATCTTTCAAAGGCCAAATAAAAAAAAAACTCCGGTGTCGACAAAACCACCCAGTGCCCGGGGGCAGGCGTTGCAAGTTATGTCCTGGGGCATATATGGTTCTAATGGAAGGGATGCTCGTACAAACTTCAGAGAGGGCTGATTTGAATGGAAATTGAAAGTTCTGGTTCAGGTTTTAAGAGTCAAAAGAGATCGGAGGACCCCTAGCTCCCCCACGCCCTTTTTTCCTCAAACCCATCTGATACAACTTTTGAGATAGCCATTATTTTTTTAAATAGTTCAAAGGTCAGATAACAAACGCTCCGGTGTCGACACAACCTCCCAGGTTCCGGGGGGCAGGCATTGCAAGCTATGTCCTGGGACCGTATATGGTTCTTATGCAAGGGATGCTCGTATAAACTTCAAAGAGGGCTCATTTGAATGGAAATTAAAAGCTCTAATTCATCTTCTTAGAGTAAAAAAAGATCGGAGGGCAACTAGCCCCCATTTGTCCTCCACGCCTTTGGGTTTATTGGATAAATAAACCCATCCGATAAAAATGTGAGGTTACCATTTTGTTAAAAATAATTCAAACATCAGATATTAAAACTACGGTCGACACAACCTCCCAGGGACAGGCGTTGTAAGTTATACTGTGGGAGTATATATGGTTCTTATCGAAGGAATGGTCGTATAAACTTGAGCGAAGGCTCATTAGATTGAACATAGAAAGTTCTAGTTCCCTTTTAAAGGATCAAAAGAGATCGAAGAGCATTCAGCCCCCCACCCACACCATTTTCCCCCAAATCCATCCGAGAAAAATTTTGAGATTTTTAGCCATTTTGTTAAAAATAGTTCGAAAATCAACTCCGAGGTTGACACAAACCCATTTTTTCCACTTTGATATTGTTACTTTGATACCAGTTTTAATACTTTGATGAACATTTGATTTTTTAAAAAAGTTTGATTTTGAAATAAGGAATTTTTGAAAACTTGAAACTTTTTGCAATAATAATAATAATGATAATTTATTTATTACCCACTATAAAAAAGAAGCGGAGTACATCAAGAACAAAAAAAAACAACAAAAAAGCAAACTCGCACACTTAACAATTATTTACATAAAACAACATATATTGTGGTGCGCAGTAAGAGCTGTAGATAACTACAGCTTTCCCGCAAGCACAGTCACTTTTTCCCGTAAATCAGGGAGGCCGAATCGCGATATTAGGTGCCGGTTCCGGAACCACGGAGGGAGGCACAAAAGGTACCGAGAAAATTTAAAATAATAAGTCCGAATGGAATTCAGATCTTTAGCCTTCAGAATTGGAAGAAAACCAGATAAAAAAAGAATAGAATGATCGCAAAATGAAGAATAAATTTCCCAAGTGCTTTTCTATTGTACCTTTCTATATTTGCAGAAATTTTTGAATACCCTATCTGAATTTTTTTTTTTTGCATTAGAAACTGTCAGAGCCCGAAGTGTTTTGAGATTATTAGTAATGTGAAGACCAAGCCACTGAAAAGAAGAGACACAGGGAATAGAGAAAAAACCACAGTTAAGAGGGAGACTCGCACTCGAATTAAATGAAGTATATTTGCACTTCTCAACGTTTAGCATAAGCCCAATCTATTTGAATTGATTTAAGACCCAGCTGACAGCATGTGAGAGTCCTGCCCTAGAAAAAATGATAAGGAGTATATCGTCCAAATAAGTAAGATACGAGACGTCAATTCCATGAGAAATGAAAGTCGAAGGCAAGGATGAAAGGATAGGAGCAATACATAACTTAAAAATGGTTGGAGAAAGCTCACCACCTTGACGGACCCCACGCCGAAGAAACACCTTTGAATCAGAAACTACTCCATTACATTTTACCCGAATAAAAGAGTTAGAATACCAGTACGTAACAAAACAACAATAGAAAGTTCAATATTGTTGGAAAAAAGGGAATAGAGTGCATGTGAGTGGACTATACTATCGAAAGCTTTCGAAAGATCAAGAGCACAGATATGAAGAGGAGATTTATTATTAACAGATTGCAACAGGAGGGAAGCTAGAACACGATGGGCGTGCTGACATCCCAGCCTTTTTTGAAAGCCAAATTGGTTTTCACCAAAATTAACATTTTCTGAAATGAAAGGGAGAAGAATATATTCAAAAACTTTGCTAAGAGTGCACGAAACAGTAATTGGTCAATAAGAACTACACTCTGACGAAGTCTTTCCACGCTTCAAAACCAAGGTGACTGTGCCACAGAAAAAACTGTCGGGAACCATAGAAGTAGATAAACACATCTGAAACAGTAGCTGAAGGTGATCTATCAAAGTTGGGAAAACTACTTTTAGATGATAATAATAAATTCTGTCTTTATCAACAGAGCTAGATTGAATGTTCTTAATAGCTTGACACATATCAACAATAGAAACTGGTAGTACATTACTCTGAGAAATACGATTAGGCAAACCCGACTCAAGAAGGTTACTAAAAAGCTTTTCAACTTCCCGGTTCACCTTGCCGAAAATATCATTATAATACGACACCCAAGTATGAACTGCTATAGGACTTTCAGAAAAAACACTACTAAGCTTATCCGAATTCAGAACATGAGACCACTCCTTTCTCGACGCAGGAAAGTCAAAACCAGATACCCTAGACTGCCATAAACTTTTTTATAAGCACGCTTGGTACTTTGCTTCAGATCAAAGACAACTCCTCGATTTGACCGACCGCAAGACACCCATATTTGTTGCCAAAAACTTAGCTTTATTCTTTACAACTTTTAATTCTGGGTCCAAAACCCATTCTGATTTTCTAGTTATAACTTTAATCTTTTCTAGAGGAAAAGCAGTCGCCTCTGCTTGTTTTAAGCACCAAATTGTTTTATCATAATATTCATTTAGAGACTGCTTATCATTTGAGAAACGGTCAGTAACTTGAAGCAAATGGTAAGGAACTTTTATAGAACCCAATAACGCGGACAACATAGTGCAAAATTAGCTCTACTCCAGTTATTCCTGTAAAACCACTTAGAACTTTGTGTAAATGGTCTAGTAGAATGGGAAGCGACTAGTGAAGCAGAGAACGAAATCGGGAGGTGGTCAATATCACGATCGTCTTCATGAACAAGAAAAGTTGATACATTAATATTTGGCGAGGAAACTACATGGTCAATATTAGACAAACTTCCAGATTGGTGAATATATGAATAATCAACACTTTTCTCAACTGTTCTATTAGCGGAAAAAGCATCGAGGACTAGATCAGATCGAATTGACCGAATTGTATTATCTGTATTGAAGTCACCAACCAGTGTTAAATCATAACCAGTCGATGCAACAGACGCAAGACTAGCCTTAAGATTTGCCGAGGCTTTCATATACGCGTTTAAAGCGGAAATAGTTTTTTGTTACACGGGAGATACACATTTATCAGCACAGTATTACCAAACCGAACCGCAAGAATGAATTTATCACTGTGAAAACACACTGGAGAGAGCAAACTCAGTTTATTCTTAACAATGCACGCGAGGCCTCCAGAAGGTCTACCGAAAGTGACCTCAGCATTAGTTGTAAAAACGGAATGATTACGACTTCTATTTAACACGTTAATACTAGTAGAAGTCAGGAGGTGTTCTTGAAGACATACTGTTTCAAACTGGTCACACAACTCATCAATGACATTCTCTTTTAAATGAGTACCATTTATTTTAAGCAAAACAATCAAAACAGGCACACTCATTTCTTCTTGGCAATGATATCTCTCAGCAGCACTTTGCATCTAAGACTACAGGAGGCATGATTTTCACCACAAGTGGCACATCTTGCATCAAGCTGGCAGGGAAAATCCTTGGTGGAAATATGAGGGCCCGCACAGTGTGCACACTTTGCAACCAAACTTGCACAATCAGCTACTTTATGGTCTGGCGAACGGTATTTTAGACAGTACCAAGGTGCCGACAGATATTCTTTCACAGATAAATATTCATATCCAAGTTTAACACCATTTTGCATAGCCTTGGCTTTTGACATGGAGTAACAAAACTCAAGTTTAACCGTGCCAGTGTCACCGAGCCGCATAGCTTCCACAAAAAAAAAAACTAACAAAAAATAATTAAAAAAAAACTTTCCGAAAAATAAGTTTCTCAACGAAAAGTAAAGGCTATTTAAACTTAAGCTCAGCAGATACAAAAACCTGTTAAAATTCAAACTCAAAACGACCAGAAATTACTTTTTAAGAATAAATGAAACAACTGTAAATGATCTTTTACAGTGAGAGAAGGGGGCGATACCCAAACTCTTGTTTGTAGTGATTTTTGTTCGTTTCAAGCTTGATTTGCATATTCAATTTGTTTCACTCGTTTTAAGATTTATTTCTTCATTTACATTAGTATCTATTGTATGTTTGTTTGCATTGATTTTGTATTTAATTTCTGTTCATTTTAAGTTTCATTTATGCTTCAATAGCAAAATATTTTTTTTTTGTTTAAGCTTGAGTTTCATATTCAATCTAAGCATAACTCGCTTTAAGATCTATTTATTCGTTTATGTTATTACTTGTTGTATTTTTTTTGCTATGATTGTTTATTTAATTTCTGTTCGTTCTGGGTTTCATTTATTCTTTAATAATAATTTCTAGTTGTTTTGAGTTTGAATTTTAACAGGTATTTGTATCTGCTCTGCTTAAGTTTAAAATAGCCTTTACTGAAAAACTTATTTTTCGATTTTTTTTTAATTAATCTAATGAAACAGTTAGGCTACTGCTGAATCCGTTGATGTTTTTAAACAAAGGCTAGATGTTGAGTGGTCCTCCAGAAAGTGTAAACTCAATTGGGATGCTAGCGAAGATGCAACAGCACCTGGTCACCTGTGAACCTGCATACAACTAGTCATCGTCCCGGAGCTCTACAAGGAGAAATCGTTAAATTGCTCCTAGCTACATTTTGAGGTAAGGTAAAGCATCCTTGTCTGGAAAACCAAACTCCTGAAAACGAAATCCAGAAGAACAGAAGAAGAATGTCCACCAAAAAGAAATATTTTCCACTATTAAGGCTTTTCGTGACATGTACTCTTGCCTTCAATTCTGTCTTAAGATCCCTATTTCAAAACCTGAGGAACCGATTCCCTGAGCTAGAATAATCTCTGTCTGAAGAGGAGCCAGCCAAGGCACAATTTCTTCTCCTTTTCTATTTAACAAATATGTTGTTGATCCCCAAGAAAATTGGTCATCTTCCTGCATTTCCAATGGTATCAATGCTTCTCTTGTGTCATATGCTCATGATGTCCTTAATATCAGCCAATGTGCTGAACGACTTTCTGAATTTTTTTTAAAGCCTGCAAGACAAATGCCTAAGCCTTGGTCTTAAATTTAACACTGGGAAGTGTAAGTTCCTTGTTTTCACCTGGCGTGAAAGCAGTGCCGTTCCAATTATGATGACTTTCGGTCCCTCTATGATTGACCCAGTTTAAAGTGTCACATATCTTGGCCTCCCAATTGGTTCAACTCTCTCTCACACCCAAAAACTTCTTATAAGCCATATTTCTTGTAGAATTGCCACTGTATATGCATCCATAGCTACTGCGAAATTGCCCTTCAACCAACACATTCTTGCATCTATTTTAAATTCGTTTGCCCTTCGCCATGTTCTGCATGTTGACCCCTTTAGGAGGATTTTTGCCAATTCTGTAAAGAAAAATTGTTCATGTTTCTTCAGGTTTGCTAAATACCTGCCTCAATTCCCTCCATAGTCACAAAATTGTAGGACAGTTTAGAGTTTTGGAGTAGCTGATTCTGAGGAAGCTGCGTCTTTGATAAATAAGAAACACAGTGCAAAGACAGTTAACCATCCTTGGTATCCGCTACTAATGTTTTGGGTGTAATTTAGAGTTGTAAGTTTGTATATAATATATTTGGGATTTGTAACTAATTGTTGTTTATCTTAGCGTAATGTATAAATATTTGATATTAAGTTTAAATTTTTATTTTATTTTTTCTCTTTTCTTCCATCACTTGCAGTGTTTACTATGTAACTACTACTACTACTAACAACTCACCTCAACACCAACCCGCCTGACGCCGCCTGCACGCTTTGCCTACATACCAATCTATTCAAAGCCTCCGTCTTTACACCCTCTCAAGAAGTTCCCATTTCCCTTAAACCTTTCTTTGCGACATTCTTTCACCCTAACCATGGAAGACCTGCTTTCCGCTTAGCCCTAGACGGTTGGCCGAAAAGGAAAATCTTTGACAAGCTAAAGCAAAGAGGTCACTGACAATGCACATTCATTTGTATTTTTTCAGTTAAGTGTAAATTTTGTTCTGGCCTTGGGAAGGCATAGGGGTTTTGCACCCAACTTATGTTAATTTCTGCTTGTTTTGAGTTTGACTCGGTTATTTATTGTAATTTCTGCTCGTTTTGGGTTTCATTTATTTATCGATGCTGATTTGTGGTAGTTTCACGGTTGGTAGATTATTTTATTTTTGCTCATTTTTTGTTAAATAGAGCTCTTTATTTTTCTTTGAAAAACTCGTTTTGTGGAAAAAAAATTTTTAATTACGTTCTGTTTATTTTATATTAGCTTAGTCTTTTCAGTGAAATGAAAAATAATACTACAAATCTTTTCGTTTTTTAAGACTTAATATTTTGGGCTGCTATTTGTATGCTGAAGCAAAAGTTTCTTCAATTTTTAAAAACATGAATCCTTTAAGAATGTGAACACAGATAGTACTGTTTAATTTAGTTTCATACCTCCTCTAGTTAACCTGAAATAGGAAAGATGATATCATTCACAAAAAAATCTGTTTACTTTCTTTGATACCTTGGATACACTTATGCTATTTTGATTTGGTTAAATTTTAAGAGCAGAAGTAGCCCCGAAAGTTTGAACATAATACCCTCATCGTTCTTGGGATACTGCTGAGATGCCTTATTGGGAATTGGCATTATCACAGTGCATTTTGATTTATTCCTAAGGCAACATTTAGTTTTTCAACATAATGGGCAGTTAAATAAATGGAGGTGGGAGGGTAGATGTGAGAGAGGAATCGGTTGCCCCACAACCCCTTTCGACTATTAAAAAGGGCACCAGTCCTTTCTATTTCCAATTGAATGAGCTTCTTTCGCATTTCCCAAGACAGCTCCTTTGATGCGAAGTGCCCTGGTCTAAACAACAACAACAAAAAGTAATACATTATACCCACATCGATCTTTACTATAAAATGTCAAGCCTTCCAATCACTTTCGACTATTAAAAAGGGCACTAGGCCTTTCGATTTCCAATCGAATGAGCCCTTTTGGAAACGACAACGCTTTCTATAAAAACCTTATATGCTCCCAGGGCATAAATTACAAGCCTTACCCTAAGGGCTGTTAGGGTGGTTGTCATCCTCTAAGACCTAATTTCCAGAGCTTTCAACTACTTTAAACAAAATGGCTATCTCAAAATTTTGATTGGATGTGTTTGGGGAAATGGTGGGCGTGAGAGGGGCGGTAGTCGCTCTCCAATCACTTTCAACTATCCAAAATGGCACTAGCCCTTTCAATTTCCAATCAAATGAGCCCTTTTGAAGTTTCTACGACAACCCTTTCAATAAAAAAAACTTATATGCCACCAGGGGATAACTTACAACCCTTGCCCTGAGTGCTGGGGGGGGGGTGTCATTCTCAAAGACTTAATTTCCAGAACTTTCTACTACGTTGAACAAAATGGCTATCTGAAAAAGATGATTGGATGTGTTTGGAGGAATGGTGGGCCTGAGAGGGGGGGGGCGTTAGTTACCCTCCAATCACTTTTGACTATTACAAAGGGCACTAGCCCTCTCAATTTCCAATTGAATTAGCCCTATTTGAAGTTTTACGACAACTCTATCTATAAGAACCTTATATGCCCTCAGGGCAGAACTTACAACCTTTACCCTTGGGGCTCTGGGGGGTTTGTCATCCTTAAATACATAATTTCCAGAACTTTCAACTATGTTGAACAAAATGGCTATTTCTAAACTGATTGAATGTTTTTGGGGAAATGGTGGGCGTAAGAGGGGGTTAATTTCTCTCCACTCACTTTCGACTATTTAAGAAGGGCAATTTCAATTTCCAATCAAATGAGCCCTTTTTGAAATTTCTATAACAACTTTCTATATAAACCTTATATGCCCCCACGGCATAACTTACCACCCTTGCACTCAGGGCTCTGGGGGGGGGGGGTTATCATCCTAAAAGACCTAATTTCAAGAACTTTCAACTACGTTGAAGAAAATAGATATATCAAAATATTAATTGGATGTGTTTGGGAAAATGGTGGGCGTGAGAGGGGCGTTAGTCACACTGCATCCACTTTCAACTATTGAAAAAGGCACTAGCCCTTTCAATTTTCAATTAAATGAGCCCTTTTGAAGTTTCTACACTTTCAATAAAAACCTTATATGGCCCCAGGGCATAACTTACAACCCTTGCCCTGAGGGCTGTGGCGGGGGGGGGAGAGGTCGTCATCCTTAAAGACCTAATTTCCAAAGCTTTCAACTACGTTGAATAAAATAGGTATCTAAAATATTGATTGGATGTGTTTGGGAAAAAGATGGGTGTGAGAGGGGGTTATTTGCCCTTAAATCACTTTAAACAACTACTAACGGCACTAGCCCTTTAAATTTCCAATCAAATGAGCTCTTTTTGAAGTTTCTACGACAAATATTTCAATAAAAGTCTGATATGCCACCAGGGCATAACTTATAAACCTTGCCCTGAAGACTCTGGGGGGAGTGTCCTTTAAAGGTATAATTTCCGGAACTTTGAACTGTTTGGAACAAAATGGCTATCTCAAAATCTTTATTAGATGTGTTTGGGGATATGGTGGGCTTGGAAGGGGTGTTAGTTGCTTTCCAATCACTTTCGACTATTAAAAAGGGCACTAGCCATTTCAATTTCCAATTGAATGAGCCCTTTTTGAAGTTCCTACGCTAATGCGTTATACAAAATATTGAATTGAATATATATATATATATATATATATATATATATATATATATATATATATATATATATATATATATATATATATATATATATATATATATATATATATATATATATATATATATATATATATATATATATATATATATATATATATATATATATATATATATATATATATATATATATATATATATATATATATATATATATATATATATATATATATATATATATATATATATATATATATATATATATATATATATATATATATATATATATATAGTGTAACTTTCTATATAAACTTTATATGCCCCCAGGGCATAACTAACAACCCTTGCACTGAGGACTCTGAGGGGGATATCATCCTAAAATACCTAATTTCAAGAACTTTCAACTACGTTGAACAAAATGGATATCTCAAAATATTGATTGGATGTGTTTGGAAAAATGGTGGGCGTGAGAGGGGCGTTAGTCACTTTCCAATCGCTTTCAACTATTAAAAAAGGCACTAGTCTTTCAATTTCCAATTGAATGAGCCCTTTTGAAGTTTCTACGACAACGCTTTCAATAAAAACTTTATATGCCCCCAGGGTATAACTTACTACTCTTGCCCTCAGGGCTGTGGGGGAAGAGGTTGTCATCCTTAAAGATATTGTTTCCAAAACTTTTAACAACGTTGAATAAAATGGATATCTAAAAATTTTAATTGGATGTGTTTGGGGAAAAGGTGGGCGTGAGAGGCGTATTAGTTGCCTTCCAATCACTTTTGACTATTAAAAAGGGCACTAGCCCTTAGATCAAATCGAATGAGCCATTTTTCAAGTTTCTACGACAAAGATTTCAATGAAAACCTTATATGCCCCCAGGGCATAACTTATAACCCTTGCCCTGAGGGTTTTGGGGGAGTGTCATCCTCAAAAACATATTTTCTATCTGGAAATCAACTATGATGAACAAAATAACTATCTCAAAATTTTTATTGGATGTGTTTGGGGGAAGGATGGGCGGGGGGGGGGGCATAGTTGCCCTCCACTCACTTTAGACTATTAAAAAGGGCACTAGCAATTTCAATTTCCAATCGAATGAGCTTTTTTTGAAGTTTCTACGACAACGCCTTCTTTAAAAACCTTATATGCCCCCAGGTCATAACTTACAACCTTTGCCGTGCGGGTTATGGGGGAGTGTCCTCCTCAAAAATATATTTTGTATCTGGAAATCAACTACGCTGAACAAAATGGCTATCTCAAAATTTTGATTGGATGTGTTTGGGGGAATGATGGGCGTGGGGGGGGGGGGCTAGTTATCCGCCAATCACTTTCGACTATTAAAAAGGGCACTAGCCTTTTGAATTTCGAATCGAAACAGTCTGTTTTGATGTTTCTACGACCACACCTTCTATAAAAACCTTATGTTTCCCCTGAGCGTAACTAAACATTCTTCCCATGAGGAATGTGGGGGAGTGTCCTTCTCAAAGATATATTTTCTAACTGGAAATCAACTACGCCGAGGAATATAGCTATCTCAAAATTTTGATTGGATGTCTTTGGGGAATGATGGGCGTGGGGGGGGCTAGTTGTCCTCCAATCACTTTCGACTATTAAAAAGGGCACTAAAACTCTCGATTTCCAGTCAAATGAGCCCCTTTTGAAGTTTATACGACGACCCCTTTCATATGAAGTGCCCTGCTATTAAGAACAAAAAAATGATACATTGTGCCAACATCGTTCTTATATGCCCTCAGGGCATAACTTAAAACCCTTGCCCCGAGGGTTGTGGGGGAGTGCCCTCCTCACAAAGATATTTTCTATCTGGAAATCAACTACGCTGAACAAAATGGCTTTCTCAAAATTTTGATTGGATGTGTTTGGTGAAATGATGGGCGTGGGGGGGGGGGCTAGTAGCCCTCTAATCACTTTTGACTATTAAAAATGGCACTAGCCACTCCAATTTCCAATCGAATGAGCCCTTTTCGAAGTTTCTACGACAACTCCTTCGATACAGTGTCCGGGTATGGAGAAGAAAAAGAAGAAGAAAAAAGAAAAATAAATAATACATTGTGCCCACATCGTTCTTTACTTAGCGCTGCCTATGATATTACCAACTTGGTATGAAGCATAATTTTTTTGTTTCATCCCCCTACACAGCACATACGCCACCACCTTGGTAGATAGCCTATGTTACTCTTACATTTTTGCAATCTGTAACTGCAACTTTATCATTACAGAATTTGAATTAAGCTGAACTTTAGAACTTTATTTAATTTGTCCAAATACAGCTGATCAACAAATTGTTCTGTTGGTCAAACACTGTCAATTGAACAAATGGAACAGTTTTATGAAGGTGTTTGGACAGCCAAGGACTGTTTTATTAAGAAACGATCATTCCAATTCATTCCTCATCATCCCTAATCAACCGTATTTTTTAAAGAACTTAAGTTTATCAAAGTAACTAAAAAGGAACTTGCTCCAGCAGCAAGTTCTGAGCACTCCAAGCAGATGTTGACTAGGTTGGACAGGTAAGAAATGGTTCCTTAATAATGCTACCGAAGTTATAAATATAGCCTGTGGTGCAAGAACTAGACTAAAACACATTGGAATAATTCATAATAAAAACAGACCTACAGATGATATTTAAAAGTAGTTTTTGTAAGCCATTTTGTGCAAGCTGACTTACAACATGGTGTGATTTGCATTAATTTCGCAGACATTGGTGTAAATGATGGCCTACATGCTTCTCGTAAGGCGGATATGATGCTGCGTTAGAAGCTCACTTCTATTTGAGAAGACCATATGCCAATTTTTCCAAAGAGACACCAAGTATTACTAATAACTGGTCAATAAAGGAAAAAAATGTAGTGTCCATTACAACTAAACAATTCGCATAGTGCATACATCGTCTTTTAAACGTTGAAGTACAAAAAGCACAAAAATTATGTCATCCTACACATTAATATTTTAGATAACAGGGGTGGATCAAGACCTGTCAACGCCCAGGACAAGCATGACATTTGCTGCCCCCCAGTCAACAAAACCCATTATAGATATCAGATTATGGGTTTTCCACTTCTTTAAAGA
Organism: Artemia sp. Qi Xiang Cuo; assembly: GCF_049724085.1. Lineage (NCBI taxonomy): Eukaryota > Metazoa > Arthropoda > Branchiopoda > Anostraca > Artemiidae > Artemia > Artemia sp. Qi Xiang Cuo. The sequence continues at coordinate 25,157,032 of NC_142795.1, forward strand.
ATATATTTATTATTGTATATTTATTTAATTGTTTTACTATCATTAATACCATTTTTATGTAAATCCTATATGTATGATAAGGTTCAACAAATCTATCGAAGATTCCAGGTAACAACATTTTGTTGGTGACATAGTACAGATACAATTTAAATTATATATAATCAACCTTATCCTGTAGATTAAAATTCAACTTTACGCGCTTTTCTCGAAGCAAATGTCTTTATCATGTCTTCATACGAAAGCTTCGAAGTCATATCATGTTCTATATGGACTATTCTCAAGTTTTTCAACTGCCGCTTGGTCCCGTTTCTAAGATAGTTTTTAATTAACTTTAATTTGCGGAAGCTTATTTCGTTGGAAGTAACTTATAGAAGCATTGTTAAATACATCTTCAAGGCAAACGTTGGCGCATTCCAGAGCTGAGAAATTAGGGTTCAAATTGTGTTTCATCGGATCAAAAAGTGCCTTATGGACCGGCGCCCCTAAGAACCAGTGCCAGGGGCAGGCTTCCACCCTTACCACATCCCCTCCTTCCGAGATCCGTCCAAGCTAGATAGTCAAAAGAAGTAATCTTTTTTAATCTTTTTTTTTACTCTCTTTTATCTTCTACCCATTTTTAAGGCTTTGGGGTCCAGCAATTGAGAGATGGCAGTAAAGAAACCTATTGGCAGTCCGACGGTCAATTACCTCATTTATTGAACATACAATTTAGGAAGAAAACAATTGTTAAAGACATCTATATTTATGTTGACTACAAGACGGATGAAAGTTATACTCCAAGCAAGTAAGTTTAAATTATCCTTTTTCTTTAAAGAAAAATTGCAAATATTTATAGTGAAGACGTAGAAGGGGGGGGGTCTTGTCTGGAGTTATGAGACTCAAATGTTTGAGGTGTGTTGCCTGATTTCTGGGCATGGTATTTGGAAGTTGTTTGGCAGCTAATATAAAGTGTGCTTCTGTCGTGCTAAAAAAATTTTGTCCAAAAATTCATCTACTGAACATCTTTCTGTGCACCTGAATTGTTGTTGGTATATTATGGCCGCTAGATAGGCCTATGCGAAAACCGAATAATAAAAACTAGAATGGTTAAATTTCAGAAGCTGATGAATAGCATTAGACTGGTATTTGTCTTTTATAACGCATATACGTTTTATAATTTTATGTGGTGCTATAATATAATTGAGCTTTGATGATCATTCATCCTTGCGTTTATTTGTTTGTTTCTTTTCCCCTTCGGATTTACTTGAGGTAGATGAAATTCTATTATGCAATTGATGAACTACAAATGGTGTTATGCTACGTGCCTTTATTTCTTCAATTAACTAAGTTCGAATGAAATAAGGTCGGTGTATCCGAGGCGCTAAATAGCTACTACTACTACTGCTAACAAATCACCGCAGCACCAAGCCACCTGAGGCCAACACAGCTGCGCACGTTCGTTCTCCATCTCAGTCTATTCAAAGCCTCCCTCTTGACACCCTTCCAGGAAGTTTCTATTTCCTTTAAATCTATTTTGTGACATCCTCCCACCCCAGATGAGGCAGTGGCGGATCCAGAGGGGGGCCCCCCCCTAACGTAGTCTAAAGTAGTGTAAATTACTTAATTAACTCAAGTTTGCGTTAATTATAACAGTAACACTTAGGAAGTTACAATGGATTCGTAATTTTATTGACGATTAAACGGTATTCTAGGTGGCGTTTGTGATGCATGAAGAATGAATACTCTTTTGTAATATGATTTTATGTTCATTAAAAATGTAGATCCTGATCCTTTCTAGAATTGAGAGATTATCTCAGGAATATATAACCTATCTCGATATTTACGAGGTTCAGTGATTGTCATTTTTAATAAAGAAGGGAAGAAATGACACTGAACAATAAACATCCCGGAGCACAACAGATCCAGTATGGACCTTAATTTGCTCCGAAGTGCGAATTAAGGTAATTAAGGTAATATAAAAACGCTTGTAATTTTACGACGGCTTACGTTTATTAATGATAACTTTGCACGAATTGGGACATCTCTATTTGGCTGACTGTTGGGTTATGCTGTTTTGTCTTAGGTGATTGGATAGATGAGTAAGGTTAAGACCTTGTTCAAGTGCTTGTTTATCTCAATTGACAAAGTAGGAAAACAGTTGTTTTCTTCTTCTTCTTTTTTTAACCAAATACTTTAACACACTTAACCTTTTAAGACTTTAACACTTTAACCTTTTGTTTATCTCAATTGCTAAAGTAGTGAAACAGTTCTTTTCTTCTTCTTCTTCTTTTCTAACCAAATACTTTAACACACTTAACCTTTTAAGACTTTAACACTTTAACCTTTTGTTTATCTCAATTGCTAAAGTAGGGAAACAGTTCTTTTCTTCTTCTTCTTCTTTTCTAACCAAATACTTTAACACACTTAACCTTTTAATATATACACATTAACCTTCAGTACATTATAAAATAATATAAACATTGAAATTCACTTTCGAAGTGTTTAGCGATCATTTCGGGGGAGAGTGATCAGACGATTTCTCGGTTTGGAAATCCTAGTTTTTTTTAATTTTCTGAGGGGGGGGGAGGATGAACCAACATTGGGAATATAGTGGTTAAAGTCTTTCCCCTTTGTACATACTCTTGAAACTGTATATATATGTGCTATATAAAGACTTATCAACCCTGTCATATGCCCTGATGGTGATAGGCTGGATATAAAAGGTAGTATTTTAAGATTGTTTGGTGTCTCCACTCTGTCATCAACTCCTTCCTCCGTTTCTATCCCCAAAAGGACATCTGTCCTTGTGTGGCCTCAAAGTACCATCGGGGTCAACCTCTCACAAGTTTTACTAAGAATTGTGACTGCGAACCGTGCAGTAGTGTGACCTTCAGGAGTAGTGCCCCTTGAGGAAATTTTAGCCTAGGAAGTGACACAACATTGCACTGGATTCTGGGTTTGATTTGTATCGGTTGGCTTTTTGGACTTTGTAACATCTTCCTAACGGTGAATTTACTATGACGTACAGGACTTTAGAATGTCGGTGGCTGCAATGTTATCATAAAAGGTTCCTTTGCAGATCTTATAAGCTTCAGTCATGTCGCCACGATAAAAAAGGTAAGCCTAAGCTGGTAGTTTGACCTCCAGAGCTGTTTTTGATGAGGGAGGTGAGTTAAAGTTAGAAGAAGGTGAGGTAAAGTTGGGCAGAATTTTGTCATTCTACGTTGTACGCGATCATTTGAGTCGTTGTACTTATTGTAAAAAGGACGGATCAAAGAACTTGAATGATCTACAGAGGATTCCAACTATTATCGTCGCCTTCTTAATGATTGTCTCATAGTGGCTCGTGAAACTGAGCTTGGCATTAACGATTAGGCCCAAGTCATTTTCTTCAAGGCTGTGTCTTAGAGTTTCACTAAGGAGCTTATAATATTTGCAGGCATAAATATTCAATGAGTCAGTGGTAATAGACTTGAGATTGCTTGTGCAGGATGTCAATTATTACTGATAAGAGACCATTGCCAAGTGCGGAAAACCATGTAGTGACCAAGATGGGCCTAGGTTAGCACAAAGCCTCCATTCGATTGGATATCCTGGGTACTTTTGCTTTTAGTTCTAAGCCAACTTAAGTTCTATTTTTAGACATGAGAAAATTAGTTAGTTCTTAACTCACACTGGTAGAACCCATTGCTTTCTTTGAGGCCATAACAATATGAATGACTTCATTAATATGAAAGTTGTGACATAGAACGTGAAGACGTAGAAACACAATTTTCGCACTGACATTTTGACTGGCGAATTCAGAGGCTTCGAACTAGAATTCCTAGGAGTTTCGGAAACTCGTCTTCCGGGTTAGAAAAAAGGAAATTAGTAATAGGAAGAGTTGCGTGCATAGGCCGGGTTGTGATGAATAAGGAAGCTTCTTAGTCTTGCTCAGATCTTGATGATATTAATAATATACTATTGTTCATTTTATGATGATGCTATTTGTTCATTTTATGACCAAAAAGTGCAAGTCATCAGACACAATGCCGTAAACTCTTGCTGAACCGACTGACGGAGACGGTAATAACTCAAATGAATTTTACATACATCTGAAGGAACAAATAGACAAGATCTCAGGCAGAAGTATGGTATTTTACTAGACGGTTTGAATGCCTGAACTGGTACAAATCGGGGTAGATATATCCTAGCTTAGATAAGTTCGGATTACCTCCGACGAGAATCGTATTCACATGACCATAAGACGGCCAACCTTATTGGTAATGCTGTTGAAAATCGAAGACTGGCAGGGTCGATACAGGGCACTAGGGTATATAGGAGTTCTGTTATTGATGTTAATAGTAAAGATTATCACCCAGTAATTTCTAGCAAAGTTCAACTTGGTTTATTGGTAAACTTAAAGGAGGATAACTAACTTCCTGTTAGTTATGTCGCTAATAGACTCCAGGGTGAGATTTTTATAGGAAATTTCCAAGAACAGTTGGATGTAAATCTAGAGAGTTCAGACTTTGACAATTTAGAAGATGGATGGAACGATTTTAAGAAAATATTTTTCTAAATAATGGAATATGTTTTAGGTGCGAAGTTAGAAAAGCAGCTAGTAATACTAGCGAAAACGCTTTGAGTTTAGTAAAAGAGAATAAGTTAATAGAAAAATTTTCTCGACGATAGATGCTAGATGAAAATAAAAAAAAAATAAGAAAAATAGAGGAGACATTGAGGCCTGAATTAAGGAGATATGAAATGGAGATCAGGGATAAAATTGTCGAGGATCCGGAAGATACAGCCAGACGGCATAATAGTAGGATTTTGTACTGGCATGTTAAGAAATTGAGAGGAGCAGTCAGTCGAGACTTGCCTCATTAAAGGTAGGAACATGGTGTCAATCATTGTTAAAGGGAGATGGGCAGAACGTTTAGAAAATCAGTTAAATTGTAACAAAGCTGTTGGAAATTATATAGAAAAAGACGAAAAAAATATCGAAAATTTGGAAGCGCCAGAATATATATTTGTAAGAAGGAGTTAGCAACCCTACTAGAAGTATTAAGAAATAAAAAGGTATCTGATGCATATATAGTTTGTGGAATTGGTGGTTACAAAGTTAGGCATAAATTATTGGGATGAATAAATTTTTAGGGTCTTTGAGAGTTCAGAATGTAAGAATAACATTGAAAATTAATCTTATGAAGATTAACTCGCTAAAACTGAATTTATAAGGGCAAAAACACAGCCAAGGCGTGGAGTGTTCTTTCGCAGTTGAAAAAAAGTTTGGAAAAATAGGGACACAAGTCTGCCAACTAAGACTAGAATATTGGACGTATGGTCATGACAGTGGTCAAGTATGGCTGTCAAACATCGTCGCTTTGAAAGGCTTAGGAGGATAAGTGGTAATTTTTTCCTAGGGAATTGTCTAAGGATAGTTTCAGGCACCCGTCAGACTAACTGTATGTTACATAGTAAGCTGTATGAAAAAAGCGGGTTTGATTCTACTTTTAAGGCTATAATGAAAGAAAGGTTAAGATGTTTAGGCCAAGTTTTAAGGATGAAGAATAACAGATAGCCAATGATTGGGCTTTTGACCATCAATCTTTGGTCTTGGGCAATCGTACAATAATTTGCTAAAAGAAATGTGATGTCAAACCCATGAGCTTAATTGCACATAGATCTTGGATTCACTTAGTTTGGCAAACTTGCTTTATATCGAGTACGGATCCAGCGTTAGGGGGTGACTAGAGGGAAAAGGCAGGTCGTTCCCGAATGAGGTTGGAAGAGTTATCCTGAGTTATCTACCGCATAGCTATCCTATTTTGCTTGTTTTCGTACTATTTGAAATGATGAACAGTTGACATATTGGATAATATTAATATGTGAGTTTTTTGGTTTTCGACTGTTTTTTTTTTCTTTCTGTGTTATATTTTATTTAATTTGCTTCTTATTTCATTTCATTGTATGTTCTGTTTAATTTACTTTGGTTGTGTCTTTTTTTCGTTAAAAAAGGCTTCCGAACGTGAAGTCGAAATCTTTGGACCTTTTTTTCTTATTATTAAAAGTTCTTTTGTTTTTTCCTGTTTTGCCCACTGTCTTATGTAAAATTGTACCCGTGCTCAATATTTTCATTTGTTTAGGGCGTGAAGAGTGAAGCTTTAAATAGATTGGGGTGGAAGAGAAGCCTTGGCAGCTGTTGTGGCTTCAAGCTGCTCTGTGGTGCAGTAATTTATCAGTAACAGCGATATATAAATCCTGATTATCATTTATTTTGTCCCTATTCCCTAATATTAGCAATATTATTACCAATATTTCAGCCCACTTATAACAAGATTGTCATTAAGTTTTGTTCAGTTCAGAAGTGAAACGAGTTTCAATATCTGAAGAGCTTTTATTTCTGAAAAGAAGAAAATATTATGGCGAGTGCCTTCGTAAGTAAAACATGACCATTCTTAATAGTATCTGATCATCTTGGAAACCGAAATGGGATAACATACATACATCGAATGAATCTTATTTGTATGCTGACTCGGATTAAGCATACATGAAGTTATTCGAATTCATGAAATTTAAAGCAACGTATGGAAAGTTATTATTACTAGGGGTCAGGTAATGGACAATAAGTATGATTTTAACAGAAACGGTATTTTTTAATATCGTTTTTAAAGTGCGTGTCATCATTGATTTTGAAGATAAATTATGTTTTAGACAAACTATTTTTATAATTTTTTAGGGTTTGGCAGCTAAGACTTTTAATCCATGGTCACAAGGCCGTACCCAGGGGGGAGGGTTTAGAGGGGTTTGAACCCCCCCCCCCTGAAATGTTTTTCTGACTCGTAAAAACGTAACAAAAACGGATATAATCAAGTTTGTAATGTTTTTTTTTATTTTTTGTGTAACCCCCCCCCTGAAAAATCTTCAATTACCCCCCCCCCCGAAAAAAATGCTGGCTACGGCATTGGATAGCCAAGAAATAATGTTGGTTTTGCAACAAGTTTATCAATGAAGCTAAATAAAGGCTAATGTAACATGTTCTCAAGCGACGTAAATCTAGTTCCTACTAGGGTTTCATATTTCAGTTCTCGAGCTAAACAAAAAGTATAATTTATTCGGCAGTACAATTTTATATCCTGTAGTCAATCTTTTACAAACCTGAATATTAGATTACCATAAAAATTAGGGAACGAGTCTTTTACTGGGAGTGGCATGTTCCATTAAGTATGTTTTTTAGATATAGCACTTGTTGCTGATGAACGGTTATCTGATATTCCTTTTTAGTACATTGACAGTTGTATGTTAGACATTTTTTTTTTACCAACAATAAAAGGTTTTTGTACATAAAGAGAAGATAAAGTAGTGAAAAGTTCAATCTGCGCTTACAGAATCGAAAAAGTCACAATGGAAAGTTAATTTAAAGATTGAAACGTCGACGGCACTAAATGAGTGTCTTTTTAAATTTAAATTTAATTTAAATAAATTGAAAATTAAATTTAAAGGCACTTAAGTGTCTAATTAAAAGACACTTAACTCGCTCTTCTGTCCTAGACATAAAAACTATATGTAGTCTGCATTTTCAAATGAATAACAATTTTTTTTTTTTACTATTTTACTATTATAAATTTTTCTTTCTTCCTTCTTTCTTCTTTTGCTACTATTTTTTCTTAGTTCTGGACAAGTTTTGTCAAATATAATTAAATCTGGATGGCGCACATTTTCTTTTTTTTTAGCGATTATTTGATAATTACATATCTTTAAAAAAAATTATGTATTTTAGTGATTATGACTGAATATTCGCTATACCTAGGTAACATTTACGCTGCAAAGTAATTTTAACGTTCTTCTTCTAGCTTAATCTTCTTCTTCTTGTGATGAAGACAGTTTGTAGTATTAGAAAACGGGAAGTTTCCCTTTAAAAAAAAAGAAAAACAAAATCAGTTTGTCATCAAAAACTATGAAATGCTTTGTCTCTGCGATTTTCGTTTTCAAAGTGATCAAAAATCGTCTTGGAGGAATTTTTATATGACGTTCTGAAAATTTGTTCTGGTAGGATTTTATTCGACGTATGAAGCTTTTGATTAATATCCCTGGCTACAAGTCTTCTGGTGAAGACTATCAGGACAACGAGGGAGGTTGTGACTACTCATTCTATTGCCTCAACTGAGACAGGTATCATAGTGGAAACTTACTTAGAAAGAAAGTCATTACCAAAAATCAAGAATCAAAACTTCATTTTTTACTGGAAAAAAAAAAGGTGGAAGTTGCTGATGAATATTCCTGGCTACAAGTTTTCATTACGAGTGAGACTAAGACTAATTATTCGGTTGCCTCTTCTGTGACTGCGATCTTATTGGAAGTTTACTCTGAAGGAGGGTAATGTTTCCACTTTCAAAAACCCCACATCGATGTAAATAAAAAGGGATAAACGTCGTTTTTTTTTCAAAAGAAAATGAAAGAAGATGACGAAGATCAAAATGGTAATAACCTCAGAAGGAAGGGGCCCAAACTTCATGGCAGCTTAGAGGCTAGATCCACCCTCTGAAAACCCCTTCAATCGGCTTAGCCCATAAATAACGCGCTTGACAGGGCTCTAGTGTATTCGTAAGTATTCACTGTCAATATGGTGACGTCCGATTAGCCACAATAGGTAAAACGTTACAGAACTATATGCCTTAGAATAAAGACATGGCTACTTCGTCAAAAGCGTCTTAAGTGAACGGGGAAGGCATGATACAGGTGTAGAGACTTGGGACAATTCCCCAGTTGAAATAATGCCCACAAGACCTTCTTTTATACTTCTTTACGGTCAATTTTATTCATTTTATATATTCAATTTTTTGTATACGCTACACAAATACCATTGTTCCTGATTGATAGCGCCTCGAAGTTTTTGCGAAAAAGAAGAAGATAAGAGTTCCTTGTTGATATTATTATCAAACTCCGTTCTTCTAAGGCTTCACAGGGAAGAAGCTTGATTATCACCTAAAAAGGTCTAAAAATAAGTCATTAGTTCTCTGATAAGCTTAAATCCGCTCGTTTTTACTAGAGAAGTTACGCCTTAGTACTTTGCTGATCAAATCTGTTCGTTCCAGGCCCATCAAAACAGTCCAATATTTCTATTTATTCACTACATGTCACTAAGCTTCAGACATCTATTGGAACTTTTTTTGTAGAGACTAAAAGATGACCTTAATGGAAAAGCTCCCAAATTGGAGTGTAGCATCAAACAAAGTGTGAGCTTATAATTTTGAGGTAATGGGAAAACATATTTTATTGTCCCTGAGGTCTCGAAAGGCCAGAATTTGGCACTGATTACAATAAACATCTTCGTAAAAAAAAAAAAAATGTTTATTCCCAGTAATTATCCTTTAGCAATGAAAATCCAAGGACCTGTTAAACCCTTTTTATATCCTTTTACAACAAATATAATTCTGGAGGTCATTGAATTTCTTCTGATAAATCATTAAATATAAAACAATTAGCAACGATTTGTAATTATTCTTGAAACGTGATAAACATCTTATTTCATTCTCTGTTCGTATCCTTAATGTCTTAATTAAGAATGCACGTGCGATTCAACATGTGCTGCTTTGTCGCTATAAACATCTGATGTTTTATTAGCAAATTATCTACTTGAGAATAAAATGACAATGGAAGCCTTTAGGGCCATACTATTAATATTTCCATCATCACGCTGTTGGGACCACAACAACGACCCCGTCAAGATTCCCATCCACATTTTTAAAAGAAGTATTTATTTATTTTAACTGGTATGTGTTTATCAACTCACGAACAATAAGAGTCGACCATGGTCGACACTTTGAGCAGATGTATCTCATAGACGTCATTGTGGTAACACGGGGGAGGGGCTAACGTGTATGTTGTGACCTGTAATATGCTTAAAAAAATTTTGATGGAAAAATATGTATATATAAAGTTTATGCAAAGTAACTGTGCTATAGCAACAGGTTTCCAAGGTCTTATTAAACATGCTTAAACCATTGTCTACCTTCTTATAACGAAGGTAATTTAGGAAGCACTGATTTTTTTATTGTTGTAACTCTAAAAGGAACATAATTAGTGAAGTTTCGCAATGTCTGTGGGACGTGATAAGCGTCTTATTCTAACCTCCACTCTAGTCTCTGGTGTTTGCTTCGTTGCCCCTTCACGGCCTGCAGTATATCCAGAATTATTGACTGAAAAATTCCACCCAAGGGAAGATTTCATCCTTGGACGATTGCACCCAAGGAAAAGTGTGCCCATAGAAAATTGATTCGGAATGAAGTTATTTATGAATGAGGGGCTGTTGGGATAGCCCCCCTCCCTGTCTATTGTAATGATTCTGCTATTTTCTATATTTCCCTGGAGTCTTAATATGATTAGTTTTTAACTGCTGTTTACGTTCCTATCCGTCAAGGACTGTTGATTTAAAGGAGTTTCGTACAGCGGAGGTTAATAGAATCAGAGCTAAATAGATTTCGCTCGTAATTGCAGGTCAAATCTGTATGGGTGCAATCTTGTCTGGGATTCTGATTAAATGTCTAATGAAAACGCAGAAAATTATGCAGAGCACCCAGGTATGTATCTAACACAATCTTGTCTGAGATTATGCAGGGGTGCAATCTTGTCTCGGATTCTGATTAAATGTCTAATGAAAACGCAGAAAATTATGCAGAGCACCCAGGTATGTATCTAACACAATCTTGTCTGAGATTATGCAGGGGTGCAATCTTGTCTCGGATTCTGAATAAATGTCTAATGAAAACGCAGAAAATTATGCAGAGCACCCAGGTATGTATCTAACACAATCTTGTCTGAGATTATGCAGGGGTGCAATCTTGTCTCGGATTCTGATTAAATGTCTAATGAAAACGCAGAAAATTATGCAGAGCACCCAGGTATGTATCTAACACAATCTTGTCTGAGATTATGCAGGGGTGCAATCTTGTCTCGGATTCTGATTAAATGTCTAATGAAAACGCAGAAAATTATGCAGAGCACCCAGGTATGTATCTAACACAATCTTGTCTGAGATTATGCAGGGGTGCAATCTTGTCTCGGATTCTGATTAAATGTCTAATGAAAACACAGAAAATTATGCAGAGCACCCAGGTATGTATCTAACACAATCTTGTCTGAGATTATGCAGGGGTGCAATCTTGTCTCGGATTCTGATTAAATGTCTAATGAAAACGCAGAAAATTATGCAGAGCACCCAGGTATGTATCTAACACAATCTTGTCTGAGATTATGCAGGGGTGCAATCTTGTCTCGGATTCTGATTAAATGTCTAATGAAAACGCAGAAAATTATGCAGAGCACCTAGGTATGTATCTAACACAATCTTGTCTGAGATTATGCAGGGGTGCTATCTTGTCTCGGATTCTGATTAAATGTCTAATGAAAACGCAGAAAATTATGCAGAGCACCCAGGTATGTATCTAACACAATTTTGTCTGAGATTATGCAGGGGTGCAATCTTGTCTCGGATTCTGATTAAATGTCTAATGAAAACGCAGAAAATTATGCAGAGCACCCAGGTATGTATCTAACACAATCTTGTCTGAGATTATGCAGGGGTGCAATCTTGTCTCGGATTCTGATTAAATGTCTAATGAAAACGCAGAAAATTATGCAGAGCACCCAGGTATGCATCTAACACAATCTTGTCTGAGATTATGCAGAGGTGCAATCTTGTCTCGGATTCTGATTAAACGTCTAATGAAAACGCTGAAAATTATGTAGAGCACCCAGGTGTGTATCCAACACAATCTTGTCTGGGATTTTGTATTGGTGCAATCGTGTCTGGGATTCTGATAAAATTTGTTTTGAAAAGTAAAAAATTATGTACTGCAACCACTTATAAATCTAAGATAGGATAATGTTTATGGAGGGGCAGAGTATTCCTGGAGGGAGATTAAAATACAATGCGAAGTAGCTAACTTGTATAAACAAAATAGGAAAATATAGAGGAAATCCTTAAAATGTTTAAGAAGACTTAGGATAAGTCGTAGGAACGATACGCTGTCAACATATTTGCAAGGAATTGTTAAACATGTGAAAATCATTGTCCGTCCTACTTACCAAATATACTTCGGGAATTATTAACCGTTACATATTTAAACAGAAGATGATTAACAAAGATTTGCTATTATGTGTGATACGTGACAAATCTCTCTTTTCATCCTTGATTTGAGTGTCCTATGTTTGTCTTAGTTAAGAATGCGTGCGCAAATTAACATCTGTTTATTTTCCTCGGTCGTTTCTAGGAAGAAAAATGGGGGTTTCGAGCTAATTATTTGCCTGAGAAGATACGGCGAAAGCTTCTATTGATGACGCAGTGGGGGCCAAACATTTATATTTTTGTACCAAAATACACTAAAAGTGCAATTGCTTAATAGTCGGAAACAAATTATGGCGTTTTTTTGGCATTAAATTCTTTTGTTTAACCTTATCTTACCTGGAAAACGATTTGGAGGTCTACCTCTTCCCCTCCCTGAGAAATTTTATGTGATAAAATTGATGAGTTTTTGTACGATTAATGTTCTCATTGTCCCTTATGAACATCACAAAAAGAGGGTAATTGTACATACTCGTGTTGTGGGGGTTGCGGTATGCCTCATATCAAAATAAAGCAAGAAGTAAAAGATGATAAACATGTCAGTAAATATCGCTTTAGGTTTTTTTTTAATGGAGCTAGTAAACGCATAAAAATAAGTTGCGTTTTGAAAATCGATTTATGGAAAATTTCCAATTGTTGTTTTCCCCATCTTTCCCTCTCTCCCTTATCATCTTTATGCTTCTCTCTCTTTCTTTTTATTTCTTCTGGTTTAGGTATCTCAGGATAACAGTTTATATAATTATCCAGTAAGCTTATCGCAGATCATTTCTGGTCTTCGTTCTCGGTGCGAACAAAAAGCTCCTCCTACTTCTTCGTGCAGTTATGGATCAGTGTGTTTGCGTCTATCAATGAGAAATGGTTACTAAGTGAATTATTCGTAATAGCGGGTTTCCACTTGTTTCCGATTGTTTCGCGTCTGACTTGTCTACCCGTGAAAAGATCTGATGCCGCCTATGTTTCTACGTTCTCTGGAGAACTCGCACCCCGGTCCGGGTTTTTATAATGGGTAAGATAGGGAATGATCATACTGGATAATTATATAAACTGTGCTCAGGATAGAAAGAAATGATAAAAAGTTAAATGAGAGCTGTATCTAGGATTATAATAAGGCCCAAATCTAAGTGACACCACAGGCTCAATCAGGTTTAGTTCTCAGTCTATTTCGGCTGCCTTACGAAATTTTCCAGCTATGCAACTAGAGATGTGAAACAGTCCGTAATTGTGCAGCTCAAGAAGCATTATTATTCTACGTGGACAGCTAGAAATGTCTGTCGTAGACTACGCTTTATTGTAGACTTAATAAAAGTAAAATGTTTCCTTTTGTACTTTTCTTTGTCCCGTCCCTGTCATTCAGAACGAAAGAATTAAGAAAGTTGAGAGAGGGCTCATTCAGTCGCGAAACTGTGAAACATATTGCTCTCCTGTGACGAAACAGATTGGGGAACTACAAAACTGCCATTTCTGTTCCTGTAATCAGGCAATCAGTATTCTCAAAAGTTACAACAAAGATACCTCCGGAAGCAGCATGATATGTGCAGCCCCTGAGGCAACAGCCCCAAATTATACGATCTAGCATTTTAGTCTAACGGCAGGACTGTTATACACCGTTGAAATCAAGATACAGGACATATTTCGCTCTACATAATCACAGGACCTAAGTTCCACTTACCACAGTTCCAGCTTCATAGGCAGAGGCATGTTTTAAGAAAATAAAGTTTAGTAAATGGAATATGGACAGTCATAAAAATGTTGATATCCCGTGAGAAAAATCCCGTATCTTGAATCTTTAGTGTTTAGAGTGAATAGCAAATGTGGCTAAAGCATTAAAAGTGGAAGAGGGTGCAGACCCGACTGGTTTTTTCCGCTCCCATAGTCATTGTCAGGATCTTTGATTCCAGATTTGTCATTTGGAGGCACAAGAGGAGAGTCCAATTGTTTCCTTTTGAAACATGAGAAGCTGTTAGATCTGAAAGCTATAAGTTTAATGAATTCTAGCCTTATTTTCTGTAACCATTGTGTTTATTTAATTAATTACTACCACTACTACTACTAACGGCTCACCGCAGCATCAAGCAGCTTAAGGCCAACACAGCTACGGAGGCTTTTCCCCCATCCCAATCTATTCAAAGCCATCCTCTTTACACCCTCCCAGGAAGTATCCATTTCCCTTAAATCTTTCCTTCTATTCCTAGACCTCTTACGGCCAAATTCGCTATTGCAGGGTATGAAGATGCGTGTCTTCCCTGCTTTAATTAAAAAATACTGCAAAAATTTGGATTCACGCTGATTTTGATGTGTATGAAGAGAAAAATCCTGTAATTGGGTGTTTAATCACTAACATATGGAGAAAATGGAATATGACGGATGTCAAACCCTTGTATCGGGGTTTATCATTTGGTCGTTTTGAATTTTGATCTTAATTTTTTGCTTATGGTCGTCACTAAGAAATTTTAGTTAATGTTATGTTGCTTCACAGCTGAAGTTGCTGTTAGACACCGGATTAGGGTTATTTAGATGTAGAAATATTATTCGAAGGCATATGGTGGTTTTTATACTGAGCTTCGTATCGAACTTTGAAAAGCTGCTAGATCTCAAAATTAGGATTTTAATAAATTCTCGTTTTACTTTCTATATCCAACATATCAGCATAGTCAATATATCAGCATTACCATGGGAAAACAACCAGGAGCAAGAGTGACTCCATATAAAAAACACCCCCTCTAAACTTGACACATTTAGGTGCCTGCATAAGAATTTATTTTGAGGCAGGGTCAGGGTGGACGAAACGAACAAGTAGGCCGATCATATCAAAAATGTAGGAAGGATCTTAATAGTTTTGTGATTTTTTTTTTACATATCCATATATGTATACCTGGACACGTGGATAATTATGTTTCTCGTTTATTAGATAAAAACACCTTTTATTCTAAAAGCAAGGTATAATCAGCAATATTAATACTCCACCATGAAGAGGGTGCCCCCCCCCACCAACAATTACCCTAGGAGATTTTGAAAAATGTGGTCTGAAATTAAATATTTGTTTGTGTTCGTTATTCCCGTAAAACCTCCTCCTCTGAAACCCATACCTCGAAAAAACACGAGGTTAACTGATTACGTAGATATTCAATAAAACTGCAAGTCTATATATTGGGACTTGGGGAGTTCATTAGTCGAAAGTTTTGCTGTTGGGATTTATATGATTGGGGAGTTGAAAAATGAAATTCTACTGGCTCTGCTAATTGCCAAGTAGGAATTTGGATGGGGCTTGAGCTGTCTCCGTCATTTCTGTCAACGTTTTGTGGACGTATTGTATTGAAAACATTGAAGGCTTCATTCAAATTTACCAAGGGTCGGTATCACAGTTCGAAAAAATGCTATTGTCCCATCACTATGTTCTTTTTTAGTTTTAATGGACAGAGAAGTAGCAAGATATATTTGCAAAGAGCAGTATGCACTCACAAAAGGCAAGGTTGAATTAAGGGATAAGGTACAGGGGTGTCGTTTGGGGGAGTGGGAGCAGTTGACCTCCCCCCAATAATGTGGAGAAAAAAGTATTATATATCCCAAATACCCGGATATGGACCCCTCTTGCCCCTCCCCCCAATAAAAATGCCTGAGATTTGCCACTGCATATGTATAAACAGGCAAGGTTGGCTAGGTATATTGGAGTTGAACTAAGTTTAAATTCTCAAAATTAACGTTGAGCAGGAATTATACACGCCGTGAAAATGAAAACAAAAATTTGTCCTTTGCTTTGCCATGAGAGCGAAGAAATTGGAGGCAGAAGAGACTGGGGAGCTTGATTCAACGGCGAAAATTCAAAAGAAAGACGAAAAGCTCAAATTTAAGCCTCTGCCTATTCTAATTTTTAAGGATTTAAGTTCGAGTGGGGAAATCCTTCAGGAAATTCTTGGTTGGGGCATCTCATCTAAATTTTTCAATGTGTAAATAAATTTAGCAAGAAGATCCTTGCGGAATCTGAACAAAGGTAAATAAAAAAAAAATGAAAATAAATATATTTATTTCTCGGATCTCCCTGATCGAGGGTATGACCAATAATCATATATTATGGGTGTAACTCCAAACTTGTTTTTTAGATGTGTTTTGATTTTGGGAGGTCAAAATAGCTTTGCGTTACCTCGATATTTAAAGTTCCAGAATCTATATAAAAAAAGGTTTTTTTTGTTTTTTTAGGATCTCAATTCGAGCAGGGACACATTTTGGCGACCTTCAAGAAATTGAAGTGATAGACTTAACTGAACCGACAGGATGGATCCCGATCCCGTTAAGGAATATAAATGATCAACCAATTAAAACCTATATGATTCAGATTGCTGTAGTTGGGAATCACCAAAGTGGCAGAGACACTCATATGCGACAAGTGCGAATACATTCCGTGAAGAAAGAAAATATTATATCTGTTTTTGAAATGGAACGATTCAGTACGAGAGAATTTCAACAGTATGCCATGCTCCGGTAAATGCTAAAACCGTGTGCTTAAGGCCAGTTCTACACATAGGTTTCAGTGAGGACTCTACACCCTAGAATGCGGGGGTTGGGAAGTTAATTTCAGTTGTCTCCTGTTTCCTATTCTTTGTCATTAATTTAATCATTTAAGCTTTTAGACTAAACAGTCATAATGATTCCAGCTGTAAGCAGTACAGTTTCACAATCTAGAGAACTTATTTTGAATTATTTTCGTTTGAAAACCCAAATTACGAGCCTTCAAATTGTTCAGCACTGCGATTGTTTTTATGTTAGTTGATGTTTTTTCTGTATTTTAAATGCTTCTTCTGAATAAACGAAATTGTACGTCCTTTCTCCGCATGATATTTTATATTTTCATATGCGCAGGGCTAAGGTGGCAATAAGGGCACATACCAGGGGGCGAACTCACAAAACTGTAAAAGGGGCAAGGATTTTTTGTTTTCGATTTTTTAAAATGAAGATACCAAGAGCAGTGGTTTTCAAAGTCTAGGAGGAGGGTTGTCGTTTTCTTTTGTTTTTCTAAATTCTAGTGAGTGGCAGCTATCCCTCTCCCCCAGCTGCCAACTATCACCCCTGGCATAAACCCCTTGTAACTTTAGAGGTGATTAGAGAAAGGTTAGAGGTATATTCTAACACTGGACCAAGTAAAGGGGTATAGTCCGTGGAGCAGCTGAGGGGCCTAATTAACTGAATAATTTCTTAGACCATGCTGCCTTTCCTTTTTTAATCAAAATGAAATGACCTTGTAGTGAAATAATCTTACGTTAGTGAACTTCGAAGAAAAATTTATGCACTTACTAAAGAAAGTTCAAATATTTTGGTTTCACACCTGAAAGCCTTTATCAGTGAAAAAAAAGGGGGGGACAGATTGTACAAGTTAACACATATTAGAAAATAAAGATGAGAAAACACAAACGCTAGACCCAAGAAAAGGAAAACCAAAGAGACTCGCGAGCTACAGTCGTAGTTTTTTGAAAAGATCCGATTTGACAGTCCGGCACAAAAACCATACGTTTGATAGTCATATCGAATTGGTTTCAAAAGCAACAACTATAGTTTACCATAGGTGAGTTTCGTTCGTAGATTATTGTTGTTGTTTTTTTTTGTGTAAAATAATCAACCATTAAGGTTTATGACTGTAGTTTCATCTGAATCTCTTTTTATTTTATCCTCTAGCAATGTAATTTATAAAAATCTCTCATTGTTCATAGTAGCATATTGATCTTCGGAAAACTGCTGCTTTCGTATCACTGTAGTATTATTTTATTCTTATCTAGGCCTATATATACATTAAATTAAAAAAAAACAAGTTTTTTTTAACTGAAAGTAAGGAGCAACATTAAAACTTAAAACGAACAGAAATTATTCCGTATATGAAAGGGGCTGTCCCCTCCTCAATGCCTCGCTCTTTACACTAAAGTTAGACTCTTTCTCACAGCTCTATTTTTTAAAACAATAAAGAACTTTAGCGTAAAGAGCGAGGCATTGAGGAGGGGACAGCCCCTTTCATATACGGAATAATTTCTGTTCGTTTTAAGTTTTAATGTGGCTCCTTACTTTCAGTTAAAAAAAACTAGTTTTTTTTATTTAATTTTTGAACGTTTTTGAATTATTGGAGGTTTTGATTTTGGCTCACCGTACATGAATAATTAAACAAAATTTGTATATTAATTTTACTTTTATTTGGTTAAATGGCTTTCTCGAAAGTTGTTTAATTTTATTTACGAACGTTTTTATTAATAATAAATATACGTAACTTACGTAACGAACTTCTATATCGATATATTTTTAATACTTATATTAGGGGGTTTGCCCCCTAGTCAATACTTCACTCTTTACTTTAAAGTTCGAATTTTGTTCCAATTCTTTAAAAATGACCCCTTAATCACAAAGGCCGTTAATTAGAATAAATAGCTCTTATGAAGTACTAAAAAATCTTTGGCTTAAAGAGTGAGGTATTGACTAGGGGGCGAACCCAATCATATACTTTTATAATTTCTGTTCGTTTTAAATTTTGATATTGCTTCTTACTTTCAGTTGAAAAACTTGTTTATTTTTTTATTTTATTTCTGACCTTTTTTTTTTAATACTGCTGGGAAATCCGGCGCCCCCTTCATAGCATTGTCCCTTCCCCCATGCAAACTTCCTCCATGGAAAGATCTCCCACGTGACCCCCCCCCACCACTACCAGAAAAAAAGACCTTGAAAACGTCTGTATACTTCCCAATAACCAATACTATATGTAAACATTGGGTAAAGTTCATAACTTTCAGCCCTCCTCCCGGGGACTTTGGGGGATTAAGTCATCCTAAAAGACATATTAATTATATTTTCGTCCATGCTGAAAAAAATGGTTATCTCAAAATTTTGATCAGGTGACTTTGGGAAAAAAATGAGCGTGGGAGGGGGCCTAGTTGCCCTCCATTTTTTGGTTACTTAAAAAGGGCACTACAACTTTTAATTTCCGTTTGAATGAGCCTTCCCACGATATTCTGGGACCACTGGGTCGATACGATCACCTTTGGAAAAAAAAAGAAACAAACAAATAAACATACATCTGTGATCTTTCTTCTGGGAAAAAATACAAAATTCCACATGTTGGAAGATAGAAGCTTAAAATCTCTACAGTGGAGTACTCTGATACGCTGAATCTGATGCGGTGATTTTCACTAAGGTTCTATAGCTTTTAGGGGTGTTTTGCCCCTTTTCCGAAAATCAGCCAAATTTTCTCAGGCGCGTAACTTTTAACGGGTAGGACTAAACTTCATGAAACTTATATATGTGAAGTCAGTATTAAAATCTGATTCTTTTTATGTATCTATTGGTATCGAAACCCCGTTTTTTAGAGTTTCGGTTACTATTGAGCCGGGTCGCTCCTTACTTACAGTTCGTTACCACGAACTGTTTGATAAATGGTTTAGCTTGAATCTTATTTTGTTGAAAGATGATAAATGGGAAAAGTCGAGAAAAAGATGGTAACCAAAATAGTAAAACATAGAGAATGGTAAAATGCAAGTTAAAAGATAAGAGTAAAATCTAATTTCACCGCTTATTCTATTGGTTTTGAATATGAATAATGGATTAACACGTCAATATAAATGTTTAAACAATGGACTAAGGGTTTGTAATCATTGTGCCAATTATCTCTCAGGCTTACGGAAAAAACAAGAGATAATCCTTTTGGCCCGTACCCGGGATTTTTTTTTGGGGGGGGGAGGTTACTCAAAGATTTTTTTCGGGGGGGGGGAGGGGTTACACAATGAAAGTCAAAAAACGCCTTAAAAATTAGATTATATCCATTTTTGCTACGATTTTGCAAATTTCGTTTTAATTATTCATGTACGGTGAGCCAAAATCAAAGCTGCATTAATTCAAAAACGTTCAGAAATTAAATTTAAAAAAACGAAGTTTTTTTAACTGAAAGTAAGGAGCCACATTAAAACTTAAAACGAACAGAAATTATTCCGTATATGAAAGGGGCTGTCCCCTCCTCAATACATCGCTCTTTACGCTAAAGTTTTTTATCATTTTAAAAAATAAAGTTGTTAGACAGAGTCTAACTTTAGCGTAAAGAGCGAGGCGTGGAGGAGGGGCAGCCCCTTTCACATACGGAATAATTTCTGTTCGTTTTAAGTTTTAATGTCGCTTCTTGCTTTCGGTTAAAAAAAACTTGTTTTTTTTATTTAATTTATAAAATGAAACATGCGGCGTATGCATGTGATCACTGCAATGTGTTGAAGCACTTTTAATTAAGCATATTGCCAAGTGCTTATGGCCAAGAATATTGTTACCAAGCAACATGGCATGATTATTTTTGTTTGGTAAGGTAAACTGTGCATTCATTTTGAATATATTTGTTTGTACACAAGTTTGTTTGTTTTTTTGTTGTTGTTTTTTTTAGCTAAAAGATTTGTTTATATTTGAAAGAAAAGAGTTGTGCCCTTCGGAAAAGGCCCGAAGCAGCATGAGGACATTGAGTTATTTTAAGCAGCATGTCGCTTTTAAGACCGGAGCCAGTACCAGTTAAAAAAAAAAAAATCGAGGTTGTTTTTTTCTTCATAAAAAGGTTATCCACACATCCTTGAAAAGTCTGTTTTATTGGCCAAACTTAGCAAGAACTAAAATTTGATTTGCCAGGTCCCCCTTTTTTTAGTTAGACACCGATCCGACTTCTGAGGTGAGGAGGGATGCAGAACCCTACAATCGTATCGTAAAACATTCATATCGTCCAGAAGAAGATGTGGGTCGAGTATTCACAACCGCACTTGGTGGGAATTAAGAGCTATTGTCATAGCTCCACCTGCTGAGTGCTCGGACACAATTTGATCTTTGCGGAGGGAGACCTAATTCTTGTCTTCATGACATCTACCATAAGTGGTTGTAGGGTCTCAACCAAAATCGGCAAAAAGTATAGTGAGCGTCCTAGCTGTGTTTTGAGGAATCACGGCCTAAATTCCTGTAATCAGGCTGTCTAGTAGTACGGGTTTCACAAAAACTTGGTTAAAAGTGGGAGTTAATCGACGCTGCGCCCTTTTTTTATTGTAAACGCCTTTTCGGCTTCTAGTCAAACGGACGGAGAAATTGATCTAAAGGGCGGCTTGGATATGTATTTTTTTTTTTTTTTTGGTTGTTATAAAATTTTTGGAAACGAAATTTATGAGATACAGAATACAATCGTCAAAAATCGAAATACGTTCGCCTCAAATAATTTTTTTAAAATAAATGAACAGCGTACAATCATCAGTCCTATTATAGCAAATGGTAGTTGCTAAAACCGCAATACATTCCCTTTTTGTGTGTACTTTTTCAAATAAAATATTTATATCATTTTCCCTGCAGTAGAGAAAGTCCTTACCAAAAGTACTCTATGCTTGTTTTTGCAAGGAATGTGTTTCGATATCAAGGGGCTGACGTCTTAGCTCAATAATTTTCAATCCCAAACTATTTGACTGGCGCATTTTAGTACTACTGTATATTCATTATTTCTAATACGATAAAAAAAAAATAATTACCATGAACGACTCTAAAATATTTCGTTTTAATTTTGCCTTAAATCATGGTTGTAGCAGCACCTACCGCAACCTAGTAAAGAACGAACTCTTACCCATAGTAACCGAAAGTTTAAAACGCGTTTGGAAGAAAACTATCAAATGAGGAAGAATCGCCATTTGAAGCTGATTCATAAATAGTAACTATTATTTCGATTAATCTTAATTGTAAAAGTTTAGGGCAAAAATTTTTTTTTTTTACATATTCTTATTAAGTTTTACAATTCAAAATAAGTTCGGCGCCACTGTTCTAATGTTGCCAGATATCACCTCCAAAATCTGGGTATGTTTTAATACAAAATAAAAACACTATCTGGCAAATAAATTTGGCTTTTCGATTCCCAGTTTTTCCCTATTTATTTATGAAATATCTGTTTGTGGCAATATTATCGTAATAATTCTGAAAAGCCCCACTGGAGATAATCTCATAGTAGGGGCATCCTTTGAGATGGATCTTAGGGTCCTTCTTCTTTAAACTTTGAATATTCATGCTTCGGCGTCATATTTTCTTTTATGTTACAAATACAGTGGACATTTTTTGCAAAATTTTCATGCTAAAGAAATTTATGGCTGTTTTTATTGCCTATTTCTGTTTATAAAGCCTTTCCGACTAGCTGATACCGATATTAGGGATGTACCCCATCCTTCCAAGGACTCTAATTTTAATGCAAATGTCTGAAAGTAAGTTTGCAATCTAAAATAATGCTTGTATGCCCTTGGACAGACAGATACAAAAGATATAGATAGAGGAAGGCCTTTCAGCCTTTGTTTGCCCTCCCTTAAATCTAATGATTTTCGTGATTTATCCTCAAATTTCTATAAGAACCAGCCCCCCTCCCCCATTATTGAAGTATGTTGTTATGTTTGTGTCTGATCTTGGCTCCTCTTGGATAATTTTTGGCTCTTACCAATCACACAAAAAAATAAATAAATTAGGAATAATTTTTCTGCTCGAAGGTATTAATTTTTTCTAATTTCAGCTGACACCAAGACTTGTCTTCCGGGATGCCAACATCATTTGAAACAGGAGAATGTATCACCCCTACGCAGCAGATCAAAATCCATGAAAATATGAAAAACTTCAAGACCCCTCTCCCTCTCCGGCTGAAAAAGAAGAAAAAATGGGGAGGGGGCTCCGGTATCGAACTTGTTTGCGTTATATTAGGTTGAAATGAAAAGAGTGAAACAATAATTCCGAAAAAGAACATGTGCATTGGTGCTTGGCGAAAGTTTCCGAGGACGATAGTTAAGTCCACAAAAAAAAGGGAGGGGGTACTTTGAATGAAACTTTTGTTTCAAAACGTGTTACATTTTTTTTTAATTTATTTAATATTGCACATTTTCCACTTTTCGTGTGTTTTCGGTTTTCAAGGAGTAAAAGATCTGTCTGACACCCACTGCAAGTACCCCTGTTCTCATAACGAAAAAGTGATGAAGGCTGAGAATGAAGATATTAACGTGAATTACTGGCTAAGTCTAACCTTACTTACTGGCTAAGAAGTCTTTGTCCAATTTTCTCTGAGTAATTTTAATTTGAGTAATGAAGAGGTAAGCTCTCTCACTTTCTTTTATAAGGAGCCAGGGCAAGAGCTAATAATTTTGTGTGGAAGCAGACTTCAAAAAAAAATTTCAATCCCATTTTTAATCATATGTTTGGATCTCTTCCGTTATACCTATACCATGACTCAAAATATATTTTTTTGTCGTTTAAGTTGAAAGAAGAGTGACGCATGGCAAAATGCATGGGAAATATATAATTGGTGCTATATACTCGCACACCAATGGGGACTGCGGGTAAAGTAAAGTGAAGCGCTTGTAGAAATAATATAAGTAAGTAGTGATGTAATTTCGTCGAAATCCTGAAGGGGGGGGGCAAAGTTAGAGTCATTTTTTCCGAATGAAGTGAAAATGACAGTAAAAATTAAAAAATAAGCCATTTGGTACAATAAAGGTACTTTATAGTACTATAAAGGTAAATATGTGCTAAAAAAACCTTTTTTTGCTGATGCTGGGGGCAAACCGAGGTCTGGGAGGGGCAGTTGCCCCCTGCCAAATAGTAAATATGCCCCTGTAAGTATTTTGATATCTTTAGGATTACTTATATCATTCCTAAAAGCGTTTTACTTTACTTTACCCCCAGTCCCCCCATTGCACAGATACGCGTATATAGCTCGAATTACGTATTTCCTATGCATTTTGCCATTTTGTCACTTTTGTTTCAACTGAATACCGGTAACTTGAAGCAACTTAATCCACAAGTAAACAGTGGTTTAGGTATAACAGAAAAGATCCACACAATTTTTTTTCAGTTTTACTTTTTAATGTATTCATAACCTGGACGAGGGCTCGATCCTCCCTTAAATAACGTCTCTGAGTAGGCTGACTTTTGTTTTTTTTAGAACGTAGTTAACACCCGATTAAGCAAGACTAATTGCGCAGTAGAAACTGGAAAAATCAAAGTACGGAGCCGTTTTTCCGGTGTTTTCAATATACCTCTCAAATTTACATTCGAATAATCTCCAAAAACAGGTTTGTTTCTACAGCACAAAGGAACAGAAACTTCAGGCAGATGGTCATATTCTTTTGGCAATGACCTAAATATGTCGATGCATCAATTTTCATTCAATTAAGGGTGCTTTTAAATTGGCGAAGGGTGTAAAACTCATTTGCAAAATTTTGCGGTATGGAACTGTTGAACATGTACAGCGAACTATTTTGTCAGTTTTTCTTTCTTTATATTGAACAGATTTAATTTTGAGACAATACCGTCTAGGGCTAAACGGAAAAAAGGTCATCCCCGTCTGGGGTGGGAGGACGCCATAAAGAAAGATTTAAAGGAAATGGGAACTTCCTGGGCGGGTGTAAAAAGGGAGGCTTTGAATAGATTGGGTGGATGAGGAGCGTGCGTAGCTGTGTTGGCCTCAGGCGGCTTGGTGCTGCGGTGAGTTGTTAGTAGTAGTAGTAATAGTTAAGGAATTACCCAAATACAATTTCATCCAGATGTTTGACAAGGGATTCCGCTGTCATAGGGCACCCCTTCCAAAGTGGCTGAAAATTTACAAAAATTCAAAAAAAAAATAAAAATTTGCTCCAAAATCCCTCTGTTTATCTTGTGCTTGCTTCCTTCCATTTTACTTCCTACTGCCTTCAAGTAACCCAAGCGAAAATTCACATTTTTACATAACTAATCATTTTGCCAAGTATTGCCATAACTCAAGGCTGTATCCAGGAGGGGATTAATGGGTTTGAACTCCTCCTAAATTTTTGACTGACTCATAAAAACGGAACAAAATTTTTGATGCGTTTTTAAAAAAAAAAATTTGTAACCCCTTTCCTAGAAAATAAGTTCCTGAATGTGCCCTTGCCATAACTAATCTGGAGAGGAGATTGGAGATAGATGCCATGGAATCATTCATTTTACCTTTGAAAATGCAGGGATACCAATTGTGGGGGGGGGGGGATTACTGCTTATATTGGTATTACCAGAATAAATGTCCCCCTTACCTTTTCTGAATTTGAATTTTAAAAATTATAATTAATTCCCCACCTCCCAGTATTTTCATGAATTGAAGCCATAGCTGACATATATCCTAAAACCTTGTTCTTCAGTGTATTTTCCGTGACTTTCAGCAGTGTATATGGCTTATTTTTTGTTGAAAGAGGTCATCTGTATTTTTGCGTTGAAGCTGACTAGCCTTTTTTCTCAAATTTAAATTGCAAAATAATGTCTCTCATTTTCATTTAAACTGAAAACATACATAGTTTGCATAAAGCTTGAATGTGGCTTGCTGATTGAAGATCTATCAAGGCCAGATTATTTTAATTTTTTAACGCTATAATATGTTGAAATCAGTTGAATAATGGGGCTTAAACTCTTGCTATAACTCTGGCTTTTCACGGCCTAATCATGCATAAAATTAATTGAAAAACACAGGTTTTCTGATGAACGTAAAGAGTGAAGTTGAAAGTTAAAATTAATAAAAACTACTTCTTCGCAGTTTATACAACATATTTTTGCAAAACTGTTTCAGATCAACTGACTCGGTATATTCCCTGCATGTGTATATCCCCTGTGCACTGATTTATAAAGCTATCAATAGTCTTTTACCAGCAATGAAATCAGTAAATCTTATTAAAGAATCTTAATTTTCATAAAAATTCATTTTTTTCATAATTCTGTAAATAAGACAAAGATCACGAGCCAGTTTTGCAACAATATGTTGCATAGCCTTTAAAGTAGTAATTTTTATTCGATTGAAGTTTCAACTTCACTTTTTATTTTCGTCAGAAATTTTTTTTTTTTTTTAAATTAAAGTTTTTGGTTTAACACAGATTTGTTCTAAATTTTTTCGTTTTTAAAAATATACAAGCGACTCTTACAAAAGATCTGTCCAATTTAAGCAAAGAAACTATAGAGGTCAATTTGAGCTTTGTTAAAATAGCGTACCGAATACAGGTTTTACTTCGCATCTCTCTCAAACTTTGCCTTAAAAAAAGAACTACCTCCTGGCTCAAACACAAATAGAACGGCCCCAGAAGTTCCAGCCACAGTGCCCAGGGTAGCTTGCCCTGGTTGCTCCCCCCCCCCCATTTGAACGGCCCTCCATGCGTTGGATTTTCATAAGCATCTTTGAGGAGTTATAGATAAAAATTATTTATGAAATATTGTCCTATATAAAATATATTCAAGATCTTAGGTAACTGAAAGATATTAAAGAATTTAAGATATGTAGTTAATATAATTCACGAAAATTCCTGTTATTATTATTGCGAGTTTTTTTTTCCAAAATACTGTAAAGAATCTTGAACTTCTCATAAAAAAAGCATATTCAATTATATTTTGCTTCTTGCACTTCTTTAGGCATACTGATCATTAGAAATATAAAATGCGCCATTGGAATCACTGTGGTCGAAAACCTTTACAGGATAATTACAGCCCCCCACCATGAACAACAAAGAAAATCACTCTTTTGCAGAGGAAACACTGAAACGTCTTTTGTTTCTTCTTCTTTTTTCCTTTGCCGCTAGTAGGTCACTTAAAAAATGAATACCTACTTTTAAAAAAAAAGTCGCCAAAACGAGGATTCGAACCGAAATTACCACAGCCACAATGCGGAGTCCTAATTACTAGACTGCTACATCCTCTTTAATAGTGTGAGTTCTATACTGTACTCTAGGCAGGGCCGGATCGACTAGGTGCGGGGCTCGATTGGATTTTTTTTCCGAATATATATATATATATATATATATATATATATATATATATATATATATATATATATATATATATATATATATATATATATATATATATATATATATATATATATATATATATATATATCAAATATTGCAAATATTGCTTTCAAATATTGATTCTCATTGTCACTTGTATTCTATCCGAGGCTGTTGCCCTAGTGAAGTGAAAGGTTGATTTAAATCATCCTCCACTTCTCGTTTTTTCTTGTGACCTTTAGCATAGTTATTTGTGTTCGCCACATTTCTTCCAAAAGATCCAATGGGTTACGAGAGATCCCATGATCTAAAGGATGTGCAAGGTGCTCTTTAGCAGCTTCACAAGGATCCAAAAAGCACGTTTGGCTATATGAATGTGGTTCAAAATCAGCTTAAGTGGTTTGTGACGGATGTGCAACTAAATTGATTTTAGGATAAATTTGTCGAGCTACTTTAAAGCTGAAAAAATTACGACTATTGATGGTTTTATCATCGCTTATTTTGAATGAAGCTAAAGCGAAACATGAGTTCTAGTTTCGTACCTGTCTGTGGAACTCTTTAGATAGTAGGCCTAAGTGATGTTCTATAACAGGTCAAACTGATTCATTTGGAAATTATGGAGGTAGAAATGCAATTCAACCAAGCAGGCAGCAACCCTCAAATAAATTACTTTTGTTGGCTACTTTTCATGCGGGAAAATGGAGGACTCCGCAGTGAATCATGGTTGCAGCGGCAGCTGCAACCTAGTAAAGAGCGAACCACAGCCCATAGTAATAGGAAGTTGAAAATTGTGTTTTCAAAATAACTTCCTAGTGAGGGAAAATTGTCACCTGACACTAAATCAGGAATGGGAACTGTTTTTTTAGTTAATCTTAGAAGTAAAAGTTTATTGCGAAAAGAAATTAATGGTGATTTCGAAAAAAGCCTGAAACCCTTCGAAAGTGGCGTCAGATCAAAATGAAAAGTACACCATTGGAATCAGCATGCTCGAAAACCACAGGGAAATTATATTCCCCCTCCTTGAACAACAAAGAAAATCGCTTTTTTGCATCTGTAGCACTGATCTGTCTCCCCTTTTTTTTATTCTTTTTTTTCTAGGGCTAGCGGTTTACCAGAACATCATAGAGAGATGCTTAATGGCTCACTAGAAAGCTGTTTCTCAGATCTACGTTTTTGGTAAATTCCGCCATCTGCAAGTGCCATATGACACAAAAATGGCACATTATGTGCCATTTCTCAAGGGGTGGGGCTAGCGGGCTACAAAAGCATCGTAGACAGACGTTTATTAGCTGAAATTCTATTTCTTATATCTACGTTTTATTTATGAATTCCGCGACCTGTAACTGCCAAAAGACACTAAAAATGGCACTATTGATGCCATGTCTTAAGTGGAAAAGCTAAAGGCTAGTGGGCTGCCAGAACTACTTAGAGAAATGTTTACTGGTTGATTTGAAAGCTATTACTTATATCTACGTGATGTTAATCAGTTTTGCCATCCGTAAGTGCCAAATAGCACAAAAAATGGCACCTTTTGTGCCACTTCTTAAGTTGGAAAGCTTCGAAGTATAAAACGGTACCATTGTAATAATTATAATCCAAAACCCTTAATTGGAGATTCACAAGGGACCCTCACCGTATACTCCCCCCCCCCCCAGTCCCCTTAGTAAGGCTCATTAGTCCGTTGGAAGAATTCACTATGAACTCTTTAAGACGGTCAGAACAAAATTCAAAAAACGTGTTTTGGAAAAAACTGCCTAGTGAAAAAAAAATTTCCATCTGACACTTACTCAGAAACGTTAACTATTATTTTGGTTCGTCTTAAAAGTAAAAGTTTATTGCGAAAAGAAATTTATGGTGATTTCGAAAAAAAGTCTAATACCCCACGAAAATGGAGTCGAATCAAAATGAAAAGTGTACCATTGGAATAAAAATGGTCAAAACCTTGTACAGGGTAATTACAGTCCCCCTCCCTGAACAACAAGGAAAATCACTTTTTTTGCATCGGTATCAGTGATATCTTCCCGTTTTCTTGTTGTTTTTTTTTCTTCTTTTTTTTCAACAGGTCTAGCGGGCTCCCACAACATCATAGATAGATTCTTAATGGCACATTCAAAAGCTATTAGTCATAACTACGTGCTTTTTATAAATTCTGCCATCTGCAAGTGCCATGTGGCACTAAAATGACACTTTTTGTGCTATTTCTCAAAGGCTTTCACCGTAAATAGGTTATATCAATCAACAAGGTTTGAACTTCAAGAGCAGTCTGAAGCTTCTTGAAGATCATTTTAAATTTGACTATAGAACCATTGACAGTAATATATTCAGTATAAGTTCAAATCAAATATTTGAATTATAACGGTAAAAGGGGAATACTAATTGTATTTTGAGTATAAAAAGATAATTATACAAATAAGGAAATATATTTTTACTTTGAAATAAGTTGAGCTTTCTTGTCTGCAAAATGAACACGCAGAAATTTATGTACAAAAATTATCTTATAACTTTTACAATCACTTTTTTAGATGCATTTTTTGTGAGTTTCTGTAGGTAGAAAATTTCTTAAGATGCTACCCTAATCTTAACAGTACTAACGGGGAAAATATATTGCTTTCTGAATTCAATTTTTTCTAATTAATAACCACAGTTTATATAATTAGTTACCACAGTTACCCTAATTTTCCACCTGTTGAGTTCTGAGGCAGATCGTCAGACAACCTTTTGACTTTTTTATGTAAGGGGGAGTTTTTTTCGTCCCGGGTTCTTTTCTTTTTTGGTGTTATCAAGACGGATTTTTCACGGATATCTTCATTTTCATATTGTGGGGGCTCCACGTTTCCTAGGAGTTGCATCAAACTGGTTATATGAGGCAAGAGCGTTTCTCTTGCCATTACGAAAAAGCCTCTTTCTTCCCGGTCTAGCAATGCCATCACTGATTTCGTGAGCTCTACCCAGTCCTGAAGAATGGCGTGGCCGGTTTGGTCCTTCGGGGAAACTTCTGGATTAAAATTACGAGTTGCGACGAAGGAACAGCTAGAAAGCGTCGGCAAATAACTATTTTGCTTAGAAGAATCAGTTATCTCTGAAGAATGGGACACATTTTCTTCTTCGTTAAAGGTTTCTAAGACAGGGACGAAAGTAAAATTAACTTCATTCAGCTTGTGACTTTTCGGAATTACAACCATAGCATCAATTACGGTTACTTTGACACATTCTTTTATTGTCTTAGACTTCTTCCTCACAACACAGTCACTTGCAGAAAACAGCCTCTGGCCTTCGATAGTCTCTGGATTATTGGGTAAGAGGAGAGATGGTATAGTATTGAATTTAACTTTCCGACATCTGCTGTGAAGACCCTCTTCCTCACAAACAAGGTCTGGTGGGCCAAAATGGCGGTTGCATACATTGGCATACTTCTTTATATAAGTAGTAAAATCGGGTTTTCTCAAAATATCCTCCCGGCCACACACTGTTAGCCATTCTGTTGCCCTGGAAATTCAAACGTAAAATTTAGCGGCTGAAATCTTTGAAATGTATAGTTAAAAATGTATTATTTCTTATAGTTTCCCCGTTAGAAAAAAGTCTTAGAAATATTTTGGAAATTGTGCCGTAAAAGGTCTAAGATTATACAGACTCAGCAGTAAGAAATGCATTTTATTTATTTTCTGGTAAACAAACTGGAAGAATTTTCTATAATAGGAGCTTTTCTAGCGTAAAGCCCCGTAAAATTTTGGATCTGCCACTAAAATGTGTGATGTCCTTCAATTTTCTGAAAATTTCCTAAGAATTTTACGAAAAACAATTCTTAACAGACGTTTGGTATTTTCTTTGATAGGGCTATTGTGGCAACTTTTACCACAACAACCAATAATTAGAACTCAAGTCCTAAAATTGTTCTCAATCAGGAACCCTTATCTCTATCTAAATTCAGAAAGTGCAAAGATTTTCAAACAGAGGTGTTTATTGTTTAAAGTGCAGGAAAGGTCTGCCCATTTCATATGAAAACATTGATTGAAAACAAAACTAGTTTTATCTAGGCTCTCCGCAAAAACAGGTAACTATATTTTTCAAATATCACAGGAACTACAATCTGAGAAAATAAATATCACGACGTGAAAAAAAAATGATAAACTATCCAGTTGCAGAACCAGAGGGGGGGGGGGCCAGATTTTCCCCCGGAAAGTATCCAAAAGCATTGTAATTTAAAAAATAAAAGCCCGTTTTTCGTAATTTAAATTTCTCCTCACGTCATTTTGTCGACTCCGCCTCCTTTGCCCCCCCCTAAAAAAATCCTGGATCCGCCCCTAAAACCATCACACCTACTCCACCAGTTATTAGAAGAAGAAAAAAATCCTTATTTTCACAAATTTCATCACCCCCCCGCCCCCTTTTTTTATAAAATATTACATAGGCCGATCAGTTGAGTCCACGTAAAAAATAGATTAAGTCATAATTTGTATATAAATTAATTCATACCTGTGAGATGGGACGCTTGCAAACCACTTGGCTGGCTCACCAAGTTTTTTTCTGCTTTCGCAATTACGAATAATGCACTTGGTAACCATTTCTCAGTGATTGACGATAACAGACTAATCCGCTAAGGCAGAAACAAGTGGGAGGAGCTTTTTGTTCGCACCGAGACCGAAGACCAGAAATTATCTGCGATAAGCTTACTGTCTATAAACTGTATTAATAACGAAAATCCTTTTGTGGGAACAACTTATGTTTTTGCGATGAACGTCATTTTTGTAATGAATGAGACCCTAAAAGCGTCTAAAAAAAATTCTTCCCTGGATTTGCCATAAATTTGCTGCTTACGCTGAATAACCAAGTAAGCAAATATATCGAAGAAAAGAAGACGCCTGTAAGGGTATTTCAGTCCTTTACGTACACGTAAAGGAACCAAAAGTTTCCCCAATAAAGAGAATATTCTAAAATGGCACACGTTTCAACTAGACTCAGAAATACTACACTTTAATAGCATGAATCGTGCTTCAAAAACTCCAGTTTGCTACAGGATTAATTAAAAAATAGGACGTTAGCCCAATAAGTTTTATCAAACAGTTCACAGTGTTAAACTGTAATTAAGGAGCGACTCAGCTCAATTGTAATCGAAACTCAAAAATAGAATTTTGATAATAATTGATAAGAATTGTGTTTTTATGCAGATTGTAAATATATAAATTTCATTGCGTTTAATATCTAATCACCAAAGGCTCCAAGCCTCAGAAGAAAAAGGGATTTTGATGGATTAATAGATTTTGAAAACAGGGAGCCTGATTTTTGAAAAAGGGAGAACCCCCCCCCCCCCCCGCCAAAAAAAGTCAATAAATCTTAATGTAAATCAGACCTTCAGATTCAGCGTATCAGAAAATGTTATTGTGGGGGTTATGATTTCCTATCTGCACAAATGTGGAATAAGAGACCGTAAAGATTGGAGGGCAACTAAACTTCCTCCCAAGACATAATTTGTCTCTTATTTTGTTTTCGAATATTTTGACTTGAGATCAATTTGACAAAAAAAAAACATCTCCTTCAACTACCTACAAACGTATAATACAGAAGTAGATTTAGTGTTAAGACCTTTAAACGACGAAGCGACGATTTTGCCTAGGAGGCATTCAGTTCAGAGAGAGAAGACATTCTGATTGTGATTGTAAGTATTCAGTTTAGTTTATTAATATTGATAACTTGCGCCTGATGTTTCCCAAAATGTTTAAGATAGTTTATTTCTATAAATAAAAAAAGTTTGGTAAAATTCTACGGTGCTGTTCTATTAGCTGTAAACCATGCAAGAAGTGAAGTTTGTTTAATGCTAATGAAATAAAACAAAAAAGGTTAAAAATACAATAGTTTAGAAACAAAATTTGGTTATATATTTGTACATTAGGGGGGCGGGGGTAAAGCATAGCATATATTAATACGAAACCTAACCTAGGTACCGTTTTTCTCCCTAAACCCCGAAAAATTGAAGTTTAAATATTGTAAACACAGTGAGAAACCACTCTTGGCAATCTAATTCTCTGTAGAAAGAACCTGTTTAACTAGTTTCTTTTATCATTTATCTTGTGTGTCTTACAGCTAATAGAACAGTACCAATTCTACTTTAGCTACTTTTGGCTATCTTGGAAAGAGGTTAGGTCAGAAAAATGAAACTTTCAGGGATGGGTCTACAGGCTAAAATATGGGTACTTATGTACTATCTGGAACACACGCGAAAAGTGAAGTTTGGTTAATCCTGATGAAATAAAACAAATAGGATAAAAATAGAATAGTTTATAAACGAATTTTGGCTATATATTTCCACATTAGGGGGGGGATGGGGGTAAAGCATACCGTATATTAAACACCTAACCAAACCTAGGTACCCCCCCTAAACCCTAAAAAAAATAGTTTAAGTATTGTAAACCCAATAACAAACCACGCTTTTGAATCCATTTCTCTATTGAAAGAAACCCGCATCTTCTCTATATAATATAGCGCGTGTGTTCCAGATAGTACATAAGTACCAAAGTATGTCCTGGGAAGGTATTTTGAAGTACTTACCTCCACTCCTTGTCCATCTAGATGGTCCTTAAATTTGCCTACATGACAGGCCTATACTTATTGAAACTTTGACAAAACAACATTTTACCTTAATTTTCAGTTATCAGTTTTTTTTTCTCAAGGTTTAGTTCCGAAAATGCAATTCCTGTTATTTGGGTAGAACTGTAAGCCACATCAATGTTTTTTTTCTTCCAAATTTAGAAAGTGTATTTGCATATCTTTAAAATCTTATAAATTGGGATTGAGCAAAGTTGTGAAGCTGAAAACAATTTTGTTGTACTTTATCTAAGGTGAAGATCTATTTTGCAAGGTTTCAATTTTATAACACACAGATTTGATAAGGCGACCAGCAAGAGATTTGATGAGATCTGATGAGTAAGATTCGTGGCATTTATTATTGCAACCGTTCAGGTTCAGCTGTGGAGGTAGAAAAAAAGGGGGGAAGTCTTTCTTTTATTTGTGCCTCGATTTGATTTCATCTCCATTTCAGGTCCGTGTGTCACTGTTTTCCTGATTGGAAGATATTTCTTACTCAAGTGTCTTCTGTCGGCCTGCTACTACGTTGGGGGCGTGGGAGGGGGGCTAGTTGCCCTCCAATCACTTTCGACTATTAAAAAGGGCAGTAGCCCTTTGAATCTCCAATCGAATGAGCTTTTTTGAAGTTTCTACGACAACGCCTTCTATAAAAACAATTTATTCCCCCTGGGCATAACTTAAAACCCTTGCCCTGAGGTTTGAGGGGGAGTGTCCTCCTCAAAAACATATTTTCTATCTAAAAATCAACTACGCTGAACAAAATGGCTATCTCAAAATTTTGATTGGATGTGTTTGGGGGAATGATGGGCGTGGGGGGGCTAGTTGCCCTCCAAACACTTGCGACTAATAAAAAGGGCACTAGCCCTTTGAATTTTCAATTGAATGAGATTTTTTTGAAGTTTCTACGGCAATGCCTTCTATAAAAACATTATATGCCCCCTGGGCATAACTTAAAACCCTTGCCCTGAAGGTTGTGGGGGAGTGTCCTCCTAAAATACATATTTTTTATCTGGAAATCAACTACGCTAGCAGGGAGGCCCCTGTAGATACGAGACGAACACCATGCTGCCTTCTATAATCGAGTCTAACGCTGACAGGACATAATTTATGCATGTTTTCATGGTTTTTCTCACTGAGAATGAAAAAACATGGCTTTTCTCACTGTTTGATGGATGTAAACATAAGTTCACATCAACAATTGATGGATGTAGACATCTGTTTATTGTTTGATGGTTATGTGTGTTGGTCAATTTATTTGTTGTTTTCTTGGATGTTAACATAAATTCACGACAACAACTTGGATGTCAACAACAATTGCTGTTGTTTTCTTGGATTTTAACATAGGTTCACATCAACAATTGCTGGATTGATCGAGTCTAACGGGACAGGGTCATCGACACCTCTTTCTAGGTCAATTCATTTGTTGTTTCCAAATGTTATTGATCGAGTCTAACAGGACACATGTCTCTTTCAAACCCAGTCAGGAAGTCGGAAGTATTAATGATACAGGATTGTAGTGATTACAAGGAAAAGACTTTGGCTATAGTTTGTATTAGTGTGATAATAGAATTCAAGAATCGAGAACAGTTTGACTTTACTCATTGGGATATATTTGTAATGATGATGAGCGGAGTACTTACACTATTAGAAGTTGATAGTGGAGTTAGTAGCAATGATACAAGAGCCCCAAACATTGCGGTGGAAATCACGGGAGGATCATGGCTTTGTCTGGAATGGGATGAAGTATATGCAAGATATGTGATATCCTTGAGAAAATTTAAAATGGAGGATCAATTATGCTTTGATGCAAAAGTTGATATAACGAACGTGAATATACTTCAAACGGCATTAGGGGCATTAGTGATGTATATTGAAGATAAAGCTATATTGCCAATTATATATGTGTAATATTATTATTGTAATTACACAATAAAATTGATTCGACATCGGAAATGTCCCTTTCTTTTTGTTAGGATGTTAGACTAACGATTCATGATCACTCTAGAGTCAGCAGTCAGAGTGATAGGATTAAAAAATGAATAAATTCGAGAAAGAGAGAATTAGATCGAATCTGGTGATTATGGAAAAACATTTGATTTTGGATGATGATTTTCTTGAGTTATCCCTTCAACGAAAAATATTCTCACAGGGGAAGCTTGACAATATAATGAAAACTAATTCTCCCCCATTGGACTATTGTATGAAACTTTTACAATGTGACTCAAATGTGTATACTCAATTTATTGATATATTAATTGGAACAGAGCAAAATAATATTGTAAATATACTTTTGAACACGTTGCCATAAATGCAGTGTAGATGGCTCCCCCTTCGAAAGAGGTAGCGTCACAGAGTTACTCCTCTCGCCATTCCTTCCCTCTGAATTTATCGGACGAGGTTCAGTTTCGTTTTAGCTGTGAGAGAGTTGACATCGGAAACCAAAAATGTTCTATACATGTCCACTATGCGTGTACACTCTTGGCAGTTGGGCATCAAGTGAGAATTGTACTATTAATGATGACTATAATGAAAGGGCAAATTGTGTAATCCTTGTAAATTACATAGAGGATATGCAGTACAAATTAAAGGATGTAATTCATGTCTTGAAGAGATTGATATCACCCTAGAGGACATCTATGCTCCAATTGTCACTATGACAAATGTGATCAGTTGGAGAATACTTACCCCGGTATGATTGGAAAGAATCCCAAACGCGATTTTAGTTTATTTCTACGGGATTGGTATCGTCGTGGATTTAAATTATTTTGGGAGGAAGAACCAGGTCTACGATTCAACTGTTGGAGTAACAAGACAATTTGGTTTCTACGTCATCTTTGTGACGACACTGCCTATAATGACGATAAACCTAGTGACTTTTATTTGGCAGTTACCGAATGTGATTCACCATTTGAAAACACTGTATGTGATATTGCTTCAAATAGACAGATTGAAACTTGTGAATTTCACAATATGAATGCAAATAGTATCATTGACTATACAAAGAGATATGACAAGAATGAAGTTACATTATACTGTAGAAAATGTGACCCTGACTTTGCAGCCAATCAAGATCAATATACAGTGAATCCAAATGATTTACCAGCATTAGTGGTTCACGACAGTTGCATATACACCGAAGAAATCTAAAGTGAAGAATAAAGACACTGTTGTATTTATACAATTTATTAATAAACAAATTCACATACATTTTTTAGGTACTTTACTTGTAGGGCACTAAAATCAATATTATACAGGTTTGAGAGGATATTTTCCAATAGAAAGTCGTTCAGACGTGGATTATCTACATAAATGTTGAGAAACTGCTTGTAAGTACAGTCGCGACATCGGAACACAAAATATAGTAGTGCATGAAAGCCACAGCTTTTAGTCGTCAGATCCTGCACTGTCTTCCGATTTTGAATAATAGTTTTCCCACTGCTCTCAATATACTTGCTGATGTAGGGAGTATAGAATGTATAGGGTAGGCCAAAAGGATCAAAAAATTCTATATTCTTTGCTGTTTGAAAGATGCACAACCAATGACCCGTCTGCACAGTCAATGAACTGCTGTTAACAATAATTAGGGTATTGTTGGCACCTTGAATTTTTCCAAGAAAGTCCGAGGGCAGACAATAGGTTCTGTATTTTGACATGTAGGGGCCCATATTAAATACATTGATTATTTGACTGGTGTTCATGGTGCCAAGTCTAATAGAACACTGCCTTCGGGAGTGATTTACCAATAGGTTTCATATTGATTTAGCGAGATTAGTGCAATATTCTCAGCAAATGGGTCGGCAAATGTACACTCTAAACGCACACTCCCCGTACGTACTATACTCATATCCTGGATGCAAGACAAATCTAATACAATGATACCATGTGTTTAGCAAACATTTTTTTGGTTATACCATTTTCAAATAGTTGTAAATCAGGATTTAGGGTTCGCATGGTCAAGTCGTATATTGTTCTATAGGATTTATCAAAAGATAGATTGTAGAGTGGGATTCCATTTACTTTGCAGACAAGAGATGAAAGCCCAAACATTTCAAATTTATGTGGGCATCCAGTCCACGATCCTATTGCACTAGCGCTTTTTACAAATGCCAAGACCAGTTTTGACAGAATTTCGCCATTGATAAAGGATGAGTCGGTGAAGGTGCGTGAGCCTGTGGTAATATCACGCTGATTGGTGATTGTTTGAGGAACAAGTAGTTTAATATTATTTCCACTGGCTCTCAGTTTTTCCACTACCAAGGCAACTGAATTTATAACCTGTTGTTTGCGTACATGTAGTATTGCCGAGGTGATGGAGAGGGTTACATCAGTATTAGAAGCAAGTTCTATTCGTAAAATGAAATTAGATGGAGCAAGCGTCAATTTTATATCCACTTTAATATTGGGTGGTAGCCACCGGGGTATATTAAATATTTCATGATATACTTTCCAACTTGTCGTAATTCAGTAGTTGTAGCATTTTTAATTGCATCTGTACTATCAGTATTAGTAATATATTCATATCCATTGGAGGTGCCTCTCAGTTCCTTGTAGGACTTGGGGGTCATCAGCATGAATTGCACATAGCTTGTATAATTTGAGAGATTTTTGCTTGTGCTCACCAATGTGCCATTTATGTAGACACTAATTTGCAGAAATAAATTATGCAATATACAATTATCATAGGATATTCCATCAGCAAGTATTGGTTATGTATTATAGGATTTCCTGACTTTCGTTCCTAAATCTATAAATTTTGAAGACAGGTCCATAAAGTAGTCTTCATTGGAATAAATTTGAAAGTGGATATTATCGGAGAGGGGTTGTTGTGGATAAAATTGTTCATAGTATCCATGTTTTACACTCACATCAACATTTTCTGCATTGAATAGATTCACTCAGGAGGGGATTTAAGGTTGAGAATCCTTATGCGGTAGATATGACATCTTAGGAAAATAAATCTATTTTCGATCTAACAATTCTCTTCCTGGGGCTTCTTCTTCTGTTTATAGTGCGTGTCGGCTTTTTCCTTCTTTTCTTTGACAGGGGTGATGTCTTTCGTTTCTGCCCTGAGTAGAGACTGATGAGTGGTGCACTGTTTCTCGACCTTTTTAAACCTTTTCAATCTTGTTTTAATCTCTCGCCAAGGGTTCGCGCACTGGACCTAAGATTTTCCGAAGCACTTTTTTTTAAATCCTTGCCAGAGGCCCAATCGTATAGTGTAGAGGATGCAAAATCTGTTGCAGCCGGTACAATATATTTTCTAGCCAGAGCGAAACATCTTAGCAAACCAACTGCCAAGACCATAGCCAGACATCGACGAGCGACCTTTGTAATAGTCCATTCCTTAACCTAGTTGTCTTGGGCCAAGAGTATTAACATAGCAGTCAATATCAGGAGAAATGAATACCACTTTTCTATTAGACTTTGTTGGCGTTGAACGATGGGTCGAAAATGGCATGTAATCATAGCCAAACCTTTTGATATTGCCAGGGGATCACCTTATTCAGTTCATAGTGTTAACTGACAGAGTTCCAAATAGGAAGTGTTTACGGGAATATACTGAAGATGCTTTATATTGTAGTGGTGAATATGTTCATGATTGGTTTTTCGTTCAAGAACTCGTAGGAGGAAAACATTGCTATTGCCAACCCGGGATGTTCCAACAAATGAGGCGTAGAGAAATATACAAGTGTCCGTGGAGAAGGTAGGCGGATAGTCAGCAAAAATAAAATTAGTGTTTCCAGCACTTTTACCATTGATTATATTGAGCTTAAAGCCAAGGACATCTCTTAGATTATCATTGAGAATAACCTTTTCATCGGCAATAGGTGAACTAATGTAGATCTTTCCCTCCTTCTTTGAATGGTTGAAATGAAAAGCTTCTTTTTTACGAGCGGAAATTCTTTTATTGATAGAACGGCATAAATCATTCATACAGGTGAGTTCTTCATACGGTAATTCGATATATGGATAATTCATCCAATTGATTTTTTGAATTTGTTCTTGATCACCTGAGGGTGGCGGCCAATCATAGGGTCTAATTTTTATATCATATTTGCGATCTTTTCTCAGGATATTGTATGTATTTTGAGAATACAGTCGACAAGAGCCACTTCATACGCGCCGTCGAATTTGATGGTGGGAGAGAGTTTCGTCCAAAAATCACTTGTTCTATTCAAGTCATTGTAGAGAGGATCAGAAGCATTTGACATGAAAGTCACGTACAAATCATTGGGCATTGTTAATGTCTTCAACACTGACTTCTACTACTACTACTAACAACTCACCGCAGAACCAAGCCGCCTGAGGCCAACACAGCTACGCACGCTCCTCCTCCACCCCAATCTATTCAAAGCCTCCCTTTTTAAACCCGCCCACGAAGTTCCCATTTCCTTTAAATCTTTCTTTATGACATCCTTCCACCCCAGACGTGGACGACTTGGTTTCCGTTTAGCCCTAGATGGTTGGCCGAAAAGGACAATCTTTGGCAATCTGTCATCCTTCTTCCGCAGAACATGCCCTAGTCATCTCAACCTTTCTTTCATTTTAACCCTAGAAAGCGGTATTAAACCACATTTTTCGTATAGCCTATCGTTTGAAATACGGTCAGTCAGCCTGGTACCCAGAACAATCCTTAAGCAATTTCTCTGGAAAACATCAAGCAAATCTTTATCCTCTTTTCGGAGCGTCCATGCTTCAGAGCCATATTTGACCACTGTCATCACTGTAGCTTCTAATATTCTAATCTTGGTTTGCAGACTTATCTTCCGATTCTTCCAGACTTTTTTTAAGTGTATAAAAAAAACTTGAGCGTTGGATATTCTAGATTTAACATCTTCACTGCTCCCACCATCTTTACTAATAATGCTACAAAGGAAAGCAAATCTATCCTTCTCGTCAATCTTTTTATTACCCACCATCAACTTTTCATCTTCACTTATTTCTAGACTTAGTCTTCTTAACATTAATTTTCAAATCTATCACCCTGAAGACGCAAAACCTCTAAAAGTTCATTCATTTTGCTCAAACTTTTATCTAGGATTCTTAAATCATCAGCATAATCTAAGTCCAGGAAACTTCTTCCTTCCCATTGGATTCCGTGTTCTCCCATTGCCTTTCCTGTGCTCCTTAAAATAAAGTCCATCAAAATAATCCATACCAAGGGAGATAGAACACAACCCTGCTTAACTCCTGATTTAATACAAAACCAGCTGCTAACTTCATTGCCTACCTTAACCGCAGCAGTTTTATTCTCATACATAGCAATCATCAATTTAATGTATTTGTCTGGTATACCATACAAGGATAAGACCTTTATTAAAGCTCTTCTATCAACAGAATCTAACGCTTGCGCATAATCTACAAAACTGAGGACCAAAGGTGTTTGAAAACTCAGGCAACTACAACAACAACTTCTCAGGAAAACTACAACTTTTTGTAGTTCATATTCATAAAAAACGCCGAGAATCTCATCATCTTTGGTGTCTCGCAGTCGATATGTCGTGGGTGTAGTGTCTAGGATTTTAGACACTTTAAAAAGTTCAGTTCAACACTGACCCAAGAATCAAAATCAGAGTTGTATCCTAGCCAGCGAGCAAGCAACTGTCTCTTGCCCCTGCGAGTACGGCTTTTTAATATCTTTTCAATTTGATAAAGTTTACCACTATTTCTAACTTTTTAGTTAGAAACTAAAAAATTCGTATTCATAAGCAATATCGAGGATCTCATCATATTTATTATCTCACAGCCGATATGTCGTGGGTGTAGTGTCTAGGATTTTAGACACTTTAAAAAGTTCAGTGCTCCATAAATAATTCCCCTTTTCAAAAATATTGGTGGTTCTTATAATTCGAACAGTATCACCAACATTGAATTTCTTCTTCACATTTTTTTTTTCACTGGAATATTGCTTTAGAAAAGCATCAAATGTTTTTCACTGCAATGAACGTCCCGAGGGCTTGAGTTGGACAGGGATCGATGTGGTCTCTGGTTATATATTTGCATGATTTTATCTAAATCATGAATAAAAGCAGCAGTATTTTTCAGTGTGCAATATCTTGAAATTAATAGACGAATCGTTCTTATTAATCGTTCAGCCAATGCTGCCTTTATCGGGCTGTGACTATGATAAAGTATTGTATTATATTTCAATAGAACCT
Source organism: Artemia sp. Qi Xiang Cuo (assembly GCF_049724085.1). NCBI lineage: Eukaryota > Metazoa > Arthropoda > Branchiopoda > Anostraca > Artemiidae > Artemia > Artemia sp. Qi Xiang Cuo. The sequence continues at coordinate 25,198,626 of NC_142795.1, forward strand.
TTTGTATATGTGGATTAACAAATTTGCTACCGTCATCGGATTGAATGTTTCTATGGCAATCCAGTTCAAGAATACTTTCTAAAGCATGAGCAACTTCAACACCTCTCTTTGATTGCAATGGAATGGCATAGGCATATCGACTAAAGACACTGATTGCCACTAAAATATATTTGTAGGGTGAATTGTGATGCCGTTGAATCGTGTCTCAAGTTAAAAGATCAGTTTGCATTGTATGCAGAGAGAAAAGGCTTTAGTTGGTCGATATTGTTTGCCACGAAGCCTGCGATTCCGATGCACTTTGTAACTTGGTTCATTTTCTAGATACTATTTTTCTTTTTTTAATATACTGCCTTCTATTTTAGAGATAACTTTAGAAAGCATTGTGGAGAAACTTAGACATCCCGCTTCACGAATAGTTACGTAGAAATCTTTCAAAACTTCATCTTTTTTGAAGGCAAACACGTAGTGTAATGTCCACTACCCTTTTGCACACTGGAGGGTGAATCAATCCGTCGTCGCTTTTGTTTAGCCACCATCTTTGGTGTTATAAAATCATTGCTGCTGCTACTATTTTCCAATATTGAATTTCTTCTTTTTTAAATGGTGGTGTTGGTTTCTTGGAGGACTATATTCTTTTAGTTTCTTTAGTATTTGCTTATTGCCAATAAGACTTTAAGGGAAGTTTGATGCATTTAGAAAGGTGTATAGATTATTGTCAAATGATGAAAGTCCTTTACGATTCCTCACCATATCACAAAATAAATAAACTAGATTATAACTTTTTCCCTGAATTATAATTCGTTTCCCTGTGCTATCGGCTTGAACTTGATCACCAGTTTCGAACATGAGATATGTTAATACTCTTTTACTCTGTTCTCGATAGGTCACTGGCAATAGGTTTCCAATTGTTGTCACTAAGGAATTCAATTCCTTCTCCTTTGATTGTGCTGAATCTTGAGGAGATGTTTCCTGTTTAGGGGGATCTGTGATGGTGGGTCTCTCACGATAAGGTCTATGTTTGTGCACACGTCGCAGTGCATCTTGAAGTAAAACTAGCCTTTTATGATCAGCAATATTCTCATCATTAATGAATTTGCTTAGATTGTCTTCAAAATGTTTCACGGGTGACAGGACAAGTTCAAATGGTGTCAATTTATAGGGTTTAGCCATCTAGAGAAAACTGTTTACAAGTCCTGCAATTACTGGCAGTAAAGTGTAAAAAAGCTAACACCCACTTGAAGGAGACGTGTTCTTTAAAGAAAATTTCCCTCGTTTTTGCAAGCCAAGGCACGTACAGTGGAACGCTGTTGCTTTGTCTGTTGTCTAACACCTTCTTGCATGTGTACATTGCCCTCAGTTAAATTTAAACAAAGTTCAGATATTAGATTAATGAAATCATTGTTAACACCATGTTTTAGTATGGCCTTCCTTAGTGGAGGTTTTGAAGTGCTTAAAACGGAAAATAAATGCCGTTGTTCGTGTAGTTTCTTTAGTGTCATGATGGCAACTAATAGCCTGTTCTACTGTTCACCGGAAAATATACAGTAATTTCTTTGTCAAACATATATGTGATTACATGTATATCCTCAAGTGTATTCCGATTAAGATCTAGAGAAAGGTATTCATAGGGCTTATTTTTTTGCCTGACTTTATACTGACAGCACAAGTTTGGGGGTGCCGAAATATATTTGTTTATTGAGAGTTCTTAGCGATCTAGAATCACGAACAACTCGGTAGATAATATAGATGGTGCAATTCAAAGCAAGGGCTCTCATACATTTGCTCTGATGAAACAGATTGTGTAGAACTAGGGTTATGGAAATGTGTTCATGATGAGAGCGAACGGTAAACAGCTGTAGCATTTCCTGTGAGAACTGTTCATTTGATTCAGCCAAATCATCAATAATCAGCCATGAGTTTGATTCAATACTATTGAAAACATCAAGTCCCCGTATGAATTTCATTGAGATAGATGTGACAATAGCTTTTATTTGATCGTAGGGTTCCTGCCAAAGAGTATAGTCATAATAAATTTTCTTTAGTTTTTCCAAAAATATTTTATTACAATTTTTAATTATTTTAGCTAAAAGTGTCATTTTCCCCGACATTGACGGGCCACACAGAAATGACCTGAATGGTGTTTTAAATTGATACATACTGCTGTTGACAACAGTCAGACTACAAATAATTGTAAACGATACTTAGCCAATGAATAAGTAATAATAATTATTCCATAGATATATCTACGTTAACAAGAACAACAAAAACAATATTTCATTCATTTATTAACACAAAAACACTTTTCTGTTCAACAAGAACAACATTTATTAACATAAAAACACTTTTCTGTTCAACAAGAACAAAAACTCTATTTTTACAACATTTTTTCACTTTTTCGTTCAACAAGAACAACAATTATTAGCAACAACAAAAATATTTATTATCAAAAAACACCTTTTTGTTCAACAAGAACAACACTATTTGTATAATAACATTTTTCACTTATTAACAAAAACACTTTTTGTCCAGCAAGAACATCAACACCAACAGTAATAGTACACACACATTTTTTGTACAATAGCACTATTTGTACAACAACACTTATTGACATAAAAAAACACGAACACGAATAGCACAGTTGAACATTATGAATTTAAAAGATACCCCTCCACTCTTCCAGGGAGCCGCGGGCCGAAGGCCGGCCGCACGCGAGACCCCCCGCCCCCGGGGAGCCGCGGGCCGAAAGCAGGCCGCAGGCGGGACCCCCCCCCCTCCCGGGTCGATGTGGAAAAACTGTATACAATAGTCGCCGTCACTGCAGGTTAGGTTAGAGCATTTAAATTAATTTATCAGGTTAGGTTAGGTTGGATGAGGTTAATTTATTTCATCCGGACCGAGTTGGTTGCGATAGTCTACACATTCAACCCGGTCTGAGATTCGATAGTGGCCGTGGGAGAGTACATTTACACCATTCTTGAGCACAAAGACTTTGTCGGATATACACGACATGGCATTCTTTTCAACTCTAACATTATAGATTTTATACTGCTGAGAGCGAATTGCATGCACATGTGCTCTCGGCACTAGGCTACTCTCTACACAGTTTCTATAGACACTCATGTTGAAATTGTTCTTTACAAAATGTGTAGGCACCCCTTTACACGCCTGTTTTACATCTTTGTTGTGAGTTTCTACGCAATAAACTTTAGGACCCGGGAACACCCCATTGGATATCAAATCGCTCCCCGTCTCTGATTTTAACATGAGTAGCTGATTGAGGGCCTGACGTTTCATCCGCGAGCTGATGTGTTTCCCATTTTCTAAATCTCCCAATAAATCCCCTGTTTTTACTGTTAGCAACAAAAAGTCCCCATCCCCATAATAAACTAGAACCTCCCCATCCCTTGGCCATTGTACCTTGCAAAAATTGTAAAAAAGGACAACATGAGCTTTTTGGAAATTTCAAGTTCTGGACAATCTCCCGCTGTATTCTTGTTCAGTACCCACATTTCTTTTTTTCCTCTGTAGAAGAACCAGACTTGTCTCTATGTCCGTTAACAATAAAAAATCAGGTTCCGCCATAATTCGTGCACACTTTTGTGGGTCAACCACGACATCGCAACGGGATCTGTTCTGTACACTTTAAAAAATTTTGCTAAACTCTGAATTTAGAATAAGCTTGTACATTTCCTTTTCTACTTTACTATTTGCCCGAGAGCGTTTATCGACACAGATATCGATAGAGGTCTCCAAATAAGATTTTTGACTGAATTGCAGGAACCTCTGCATTTTCGTGATCTTGAAACCATTGTTCACCATCCAGCGCAAAAGCACATGGTGAACAACGATATTATGTTTAGGGTCTAGGTCGGCAATGAGTTTCTGCTTAGAGGGGGTCCAGTGCATCCCCATATCCTCAACCGATTAACGATTGTATGGGCTCAGTGAGTCCTTTGTCACTGGTCGATTGATACAGGGGAAAACATAATCTTTGACAGAATCATGAAGCGCAAATTGAATGTGACCGTCAATTTCAAAGAACCATCCTTGTGGCCCATTGTCCTCGACGGTGTGAATGTCGGGGAACTCACAAGGATTCTTAAGCCACTTATAGTTTCCACACGGCAAAGAGTAGTGAGACATTGCCAAGGGATATAACGAGTTCATGTCAAGGAAAACTGCATTTGACTTTACACCAGTGTCTTGCCCGCTTGGATCGGTTGTCAAAACACGATCTCCATGAAAAACATACCCTCCCCTCATTGATCTTTTTGCAAAAAGGTGTTGATCAACATCCGTGATCAAGCCTTTTTCTTATTAGAAAGATTTTATAATAATGTCCAACATCGAATGTGGCGTGGAAGAGTAGTAACCTATATAGAATCCAAACTATGAATAAATTTGGCCTGTGTTTTTATAGACACTATATAAATGACTTAAAACGTCACTGGCCAAGTACAGCCTACGATTATCCCACCCATTTTTACAATTGCCCTTAGTCCAGACCTTCTTGGCAAATTCGTATTCCTCGGCAGTGCATTCACTGTTGGTGAATGAATTAAAGAAAGCTTCAATTGGAGGTAGTTTCTCCTCGCTTAAGCGAGCGCCAGAACAGTAATAGTCATATGCATATACACCTTTACAGGTCAATAGGTCATACATTTCACTGTCAGGAAAGTGCTGTTAAAGCAAAGGAAAACTATCAAAATTGTCGCTTTTCTGCGCTTGAATCAGTTGACTCAATGCCTTGGGGAAAAAACTAAAAGAATCTAAAAACCTGATTTTATTCAGGCAAGTATGCCCGTTATTCACTACCTACCATTTCAACTCGAGAAGCACTAGCTTCTCAGCTGACTTGGGGATAATATCATAGGTAAATGAATTGTTTACCTATAGACTATCTACTCCCCCTCCCTCCCTGTGCATACGTGCCAGAGCCAGTAAAATAAATTTTAAGTCGTAATTTGCATTGTGGATGAAAACCGGTATTAAAAACTGCTGGCTTACATTCACATTGCACGATTGATGTGCTACCCCTCTAAAATTACTACCCCCTGAGGATATTTTTCGCCACAAGTACTTGTGGTCTCTGACTTTCCCCTCCCCCCTCTTTCCCCCTAGTCCCTTCCCCCTTAGCCCCCTCTTCAAACTCCCCCTTACAAACCCAGCATATTTTTTGATTTTTTATCACGAGATGATCCTCTGCAGACAACAACATTGGGTAATGGGTATTTCTCAAACGAGAAATAGCTCCATTTGCAGTGCCAATGAATTTTGTTTGTGCCTTGATCATGCACTCATCCTCATCCAACGTTTCGACTATTTCTAACAATTGCATGGTGTTAGAGTTGTCTCTTTGCGTATGGGCATAGGAGACTGCAATGGCTCGATGTTCTTTGATTCGATTCGGAAATCGAGGATCGTTCGTTTCCACTAACTTAGCATCAGAATTCAAAGAGATTTTATTGCTTTGTAGGAAGGTATTTGGGAAGCTTTTAAAACTTACAATGGCCCTACCACCTGAAACCGTTGCCACTGACTGGTAGCCATGCCGTCTACAATGCTTCATATGATTCCGTAATTTAAAATCACTATGAAATCTAGACAGGCATGTCGGACAGTAGAAACATACCCCTTTATTCTTTTTACCCTCCCCCAGAACTCTACTGATGTCTGTAATTGGGTTAGAATGGCCAATTGCATTAGGTTCACTAGGTAGTGTGTACAAGAAACCAAACCCAGTGCTTCACCACTTCAATTGACGGGCCCCGTACTGGGAACAGCACCCCTTTCTTATTAGAGCCAGCCCCATCTTGAAATTCAGTTTCATACTGGACCACAGTAACGCCGATATTTAAATGGGCATTGGCCCTTTCAAAAATATCAATGGACCTGAGCGTTACTGGATGTTTTTCCTCTAAAGATGAAAAATCTACAGTGGGAAAATTAGACCCCACTTTCCCATGTGCAGCCTAATATTCTAAACTTTTCTTTGTTGTCTCACCTGCTAGAGGCTTGAAAACTAACACGAACCCAGCGAATAAGAAACACTTTTTACCTGTTTCAAAACAGATTCGTTAAACGCCCCGGCAGCCCTCCTAATCTGGATTGTATATTAAAACTATACCCCCCTCAGACACCCCCTCCCCTTTCAAAATACAATCTTTTTTAAATTTTCAAATATTAACACTTAAATTTTAAACAAAAATAATCACAGATCTACTACCATTTTTATGATAATTTTCAAGAGGCGTAATAATATGGTCTACCCATTCCATAAAATGTTTCGTAATTTTCCAAATGCGGGTGGACCACTAGCATCTTGGTATATACATAATGAAAATAAACCTCACTTTTACCCTCATTTAAATAAAATATCTTTAAAACAATTGAAACCTTAATAGCATCCCTACCCCCCACAACTGAATCTGGTTTTCTAACAGTGCACGAATTTTATCTACATATTCATGGACAATTTCTATAGGGTCAAATACAAAATTCCCCCCCCCATAAGAGAATTAAATGGATCCCCAAAAGTCGCACTGTAGACGACTATCGTATTTAATATTGAATTTGACCGTTGGAATTCAGGTAGTCTCGTGAATTGAGTATTTTCACCCTCCTCCCCCTCTTGTATATTATCTCCCCCTCTCCCGCTTTGTTCAACAATTGGGCTGTGGGAAGACACTTCATTTGTTTGAATTATGCTCATGTAATCTTTGGGGGGAGGGTTCCCCGTTAATTCCCGTGTAAAATCCTCTAAAAGCTGCAAAGTATTCGGACTTAACAAAGGCAAGTCCAAATCTGAATTAGCTATTTTGCCCTGCTCAACTGTGCTAGGTTCTACATTAAAATAATTACTTAAAAAATCATCGATATTACCAGGTATTTCATTAACGATACCATGCCATTCGTTGATAGGTGATGCTTTCTAAATAAACTCCATAGATGTGTCTTCACCTTCTTCAATCGATGAGGATGATGATGGCGAATATGGAACCAATGTAAACTATAAAAGAAAATAGCTTGTTTTCAAAGTGTCTAAATCACCCTATTTTTAAAATTGGATTATTATTTACATTTGCTTAGTAGCATTTGGTTTACTCTATATATCCTGAAAGTTCCAACTTAATATAATCTAAAACATAACTTGGAAGGTTTTGATTTTTTTCCATCCCCCCCCCCAAAAAAAAAAATTCATATTAATACTCCATATCTACCTTGGGAAAAAGGTGTCTTATTCATTCAGATAATCTCCTGAAAATAGCTTATTTTTTATGTGTATAAGCCAACCTCCTTTAACCTTACATCCGTTAGTGCAAGTCTGTCATTTTCAGGATTTTCTGGAACATGCGATAAAATGGGGACCGTTAACTCTTATTGAATGCCCAAAAATCTTGGCAAGTTGTAATTGGAAGTTGCCAACAATATTATACAAATTAGAATCCACATGTGTAAATGATAGAGGTATAATCTCTGTCCTTCAAATTGAGTTGGGAGAAAAAATCTTTAGCGAAAAAATATCTTTTAATATCTCTGACACACCTTTGCAGTGTTGAAAAATAGCAAAAAGAAAGGGCCTAAAAAGGTTGGAAGAAATAGGTAGATATTTCTATAACCAGGTAGAAACTAGAGGCAAAAATGCTTACATTTGCAAATTCCGGCTGCACTTGGATGCCAGATGGTCCCGCTAGCGCGTGTTGGAGGGCAACCTCACGACCTTGAGTAGACGGGACAGTTCCTGAAGGCCCAGTCATTGCAGCTTGCATGGAGGACACAGGGGGCTGGTAAAGCGTGGCCCCGTATGGTCCTGCTAGCGCGTGTTGGATGGCAACCTCATGACCTTGAGTAGACGGGGCAGGTCTTGAAAACTCGGGAAATGCATGTTGGTGGGCAAGCTCACAATTTTGTATAGGCGGTGCTGTGGCATTGAAAGCAGTCATAAACTCTCTTTTTGCTTTTTGACCAGGCAGTATTGTTGCCTATGCAGATGAAGCTTGGGCAGGCAGTGTAGAGCTGGAGGGCCTCGGCCAGTGAACATATTGTATAACTGACGCTCTCACCGGGGTTTCATCTTGGACCCTAGTCCTCTTTGATGGAGGCGGGCATTTCTCGAAATCATCCTTAAAAAAGAAGAAAAATTTAGTATATGATAATAATGTTAGAGAAGAAAAGAAATTAGTGAAAGAAAGATGTTTATGAAAGCCTCTTAATCATCTATCAAATCCATGAATTCGAAAATAAGAGCACTTAAACTGCCCCATCCCTTCCTTTCCGGGAAGGTAAAACTTTGAAGATTTAACTAAAACTTTATTTGCTTTCATCAAAGTCATTTGAAAACAGAACACTCCTCTCATTATGTATAATTGTCTGCAAAAGCAATCTTTTTCAGTTGTGTTAATAAAGAATGTATTTTGTACAAGAGATATAGATCTAATTTTGCCAACCCCCCCCCTGAATTAAAGATTTTGCTTTCTAGCCTAATACTATCATAGTTTTCACCCCCTCCCCCCTGAGAATATAAAAGACACTTTATCAAAAGAAGGGTATAGAAAAAGGAATAATATACACTCTAAAGGGCACTTTGCATCTGACATTTACACAATTTCCAAGTCCTAAAAATCTCTCTTAATTCATTTCTCTTTTTCAAACCGTCTAGAATTACGCAAAGCCTGTAGCCTTAATCATTTCCGTGTCTAGGTATCACCCTTGTTTTTGTTAATTTAGACAGTGCACATGCGAGAAGATTTGTTTACGAAGCTCCCCTTTTGAGACTTATTCACACACAGGTTAGGTTAAATCGCAAGTTAACAAAATCTCTAAGCTAAGACTCTAGGCTAAAACTCTAAACTCTTAGCTAAAACTAAACTAAACTAGAACTCTAAATAAAACTCTAAGCTAAGACTCTAGGCTAAAAATCTCAACTCTTAACCGTAACTAAACCGAAAATTAACTCTAACTAAAACTCTAAGCTATGAGTCTAAGCTAAAACTCTAAACTCTCAACTAAAACTAAACTAAACTTCAACTCTAACTAAAACTCTAAGCTATGACTCTAGGCTAAAACTCTAAATTCTTAACTATAACTAAACTAAACTAGATCTCTAACTAGACTCTAAGCTAACACTCTAAGGTAAAACTCTAAACTCCTAACTATAACTAAACTAAACTTCAAATCTAACTAAAACTCTAAGCTAAGACTCTAGGCTAAAACTCTAAACTCTTAACTAAAACTTAACTAAACTACAACTTTAACTAAAACTCTAAGCTAAAACTCTAAATTCTTAACTATAATTAAATTAAACTTCAACTCTAACTAAAACTCTAAGCTAAGACTCTAAGGTAAAACTCTAAACTCTTAACTAAAACTCAACTAAACTATAACTCTAACTACAACTTTAACTAAAACTCTAAACTAAAACTCTAAACTCTAAACTAAAACTTAACTAAACTACAACTTTAACTAAAACTCTAAGCTATGACTCTAAGCTAAAACTCTAAATTCTTAACTATAACTAAACTAAACTTCAACTCTAACTAAAACTCTAAGCTATTACTATAATCTAAAACTCTTAAATCTTAACTAAAACTAAACTAAACTACAACTCTAACAAAACGTCTAAGCTAATACTGTAATCTATAACTCTAGACTCTTAACTTTAACTAAACGAAACTTCAACTCTAACTAAAACTCTAAGCTAAGACTCTAAGCTAAAACTCTCAACTAAAACTAAACTAGAACTCTAACAAAAACTCTAAGCTAAGACTCTAAGCTAAAAACTCTAAATTCTCAACTATAACTAAATTAAACTTCAACTCTAACTAAAACTCTAAGCTAAGACTCTAAGGTAAAACTCTAAACTCTTAACTAAAACTAAACTAAACTATAACTCTAACTACAACTTTAACTAAAACTCTAAACTAAAAATCTAAACTCTAAACTAAAAATCTAAACTAAAACTCTTAACTAAACTAGAACTCTAACAAAAACTCTAAGCTAAGACTCTAAGCTAAAACTCTAAACTCTTAACTAAAACTAAACTAAACTATAACTCCAACTAAAACTCTAAATTCTCAACTAAAACTAAACTAAACTTCAACTATAAATAGAACTAAGCTAAGACTCTAGGCTAAAACTCTAAACTCTAAATAAAACTCTAAGCTAAAACTCTAAGCTAAAACTTTAAACTCTAAACTAAAACTACTATAACTCTAACTAAGACTGTATTATAACACCAAACTGCAAGTTTAAACTAGAAGTCCTATCTGAAATTAAACTAAACTAAAAGTACAATGAAAAAATTTAAGCTATGACCCTAGACTAAAACTCTAAACTAAAACCTTTAGCGAAAACTAAACTGCAAGTCTGAAAATACTTCGCTAAAACTAAAATAAAATATAACTCTATCTATAACTCTAAGTGCTGAGATTCTAACTTGAAACTCTAGACTCTGAACTAGAACTAAACTAAACTATAGCTCTAACTAAAAGTGTAAGCTAATATCAAACTAAAACTCTAAACTAAAACTAAACTAAACTACAACTCTAAACTAAAACTCTAAACTAAAACTAAACTACAACTCCAACCTAAAGCTCTTAAATAAAACTTAACAAAAACTCATAAAAAAAACTCTAAATAAAACTAGGCTACAATTCTAACTAAAATTCTAAACAGAAATTAAAATAAATTGCAATTATCTAATAAAGATCTTAACTAGAACTAAATCTCTAAAGGCTAAACTAAAAATCTTGACTGAAATTAAACTAGATTCTAATTATAAATAAAAATATGAACCATGACTCTAAACTAAAAATATATACTATAAAATAAAACTAAACTAAAATATAACTCTAACTAAAAGCCTGAAATCTAAACTAAAACTCTTATCTAAAACTAAACAACACCTCTAAACTAAAATTCTTAACTAAAACTAAACTAAACTATAACTCTAACTAAAACTCTAAGCTAAGACTCTAAACTAAAACTGAATTAAAACTAAACTAAACTATAACTCTAACTAAGGTAAACCTTGACGAGATGTAAAAAAAAGTTTAAAAAGTACTATGTTAAACAAAATTAAAAAAAAATAAAAAAAACGGGGGCGTGGGGGCGCCGGAAGGCCTTTGGGTGCACCAGGGGGGCCCGGGGGGCCCTTTGGTGTTGGGGTAGGGGACCTCACAACATTGTTCAAATGGAACTTGTGTATTATAATGACCACAGAGTTTCACCCCAAATCATCTTCTAAATCATCTTCTAAAATCATCTTCTAAAATGTCTCAAACGGTTTCGCCCAAATAATCCCCTAAAAATGTCTAAAACGGTTTCGCAAAAATAATCTCTAAACGTAATTTATGCGAGTTCCTTTGTTTTGGCATCACTGCGCTGTCACATTTGAAATTCCCATGAAACCATTTCCCGCGTTATTCTCTTCATCTCATAGGAGTTCCTAGCTACACTATTAAGGCTTCGATAGAATTCCCGAATTTATCTGTCACTAAAGACCTGAGAAGCCATATTTAAAAAATAGAATATTATTTTATCTCTGTCACTAAAGACCATTTATCCCTCAGACCTAAAGATCAAAGAAGCCATATTGTTTCTTAATTCCACTTTCATTGATCAATAATTCCCCTCGATTATGCAAATAAATTTCTCAGAAATTTAGTTCCTCTCTTGTGGATCAATACATTGTCTATGTGGTTAGGTACCGTTAGACTTGATTATAGATGGCAGCAGTGGTGTCGCGTGGGAACTCATGATAGCTCCCTACTCCTAACCTAACAGCTGTTTCTTGCAAATAACCGGTTTGATGGGTTTCATGACTGGTTTCCTTGATACAGTTTATAGCGGTGGGCCCGCATAATGCACCAGTACCGAATAAACTTATATTCAGTATTTAGCGCCCATCCATCAAACACCTCATGCGTGGCCATTTTTGAGAAATTTAGGTAGGTATTCACCAAACGTAGATTTTACATCTGTGTCAATTGGTAAAACTAAAAAATCTCTAAATTTTGTTAAAAGGGTTTCAACGTAAGACGCATTTCATATCAACGTGTTTTAAATTTTCAGCCTTTTATACTAAAGTTAATAAAAATTGATTGATGTCATGTCAATTAATTATTTGCTTTATTATTCGTACTTTGTATTATTTACCAACAGGAAAAATTACGAATTCACTTTTGCACAAAACGTTTACAACTTCTATATTGCAATATTCAGATTTTCGACGATATTCAGATTTTTCACATTTAATTTGTATCTGTTTGCTAGCTTTCTAAGAATAACTTGCAAACTGCATTTTTCATAATATGGTTCAGTGAGAATATTTCTGAACTAAAAAAAAGTTCCAATATATCATCGTAATAAATGTCATAGCGCAATCTAAATTTTTTTTTAATTAAATTTTATTTTAGCCTTCGTTAACCCTAGTTCTTTCGAGACAGAAAAGTAAGCCTTTCCATTTTCATCCTAACGTAGCAGATTTTATTGCAGTATATGAACAAATCTGGCTTGTAAAACTGGTGCCAAGGCCACGCCTGCTTTTATTTAAAAGAATCCTCGGTCGTAGCATCAATTTTACACGATGAATGCCACACTTGTATACTGCATGTTTGTGATTAACTTTGAAGAATTTCTCTCTCCATAAAGAGACAAAGTTAAATAAAAGTGTTAAAAAGACTGGGATCGAGCAGCATTGTTCTCCATTCGGTCGGTCCACTTATGGTACCTGGTAGGGAACAGTGGTGTACCAATCAGAGTGGCCAGATGGGGCGCAGTTACGCCATTTTGGCACTTTTTGAGGTGATTGCGAATTGAATTTTTTGAATTGGCGCATCTGTTGAGAAGAAAAATCGTTCATTCAGCGCATTTTCACTAGCAAATGGAGTTTACGGAGCATTCTCACTTTTAGGCGGTGCAACTTTAGACCAATCAACTGGCAACACTGATACCAATGGCAGAAAGATGGAAGAACTACACATCAATAGAAATAATGTACTTGATTATGTAAATTTGGATTCACTGTGCCTTTTTTAGTAGAGAAAAACAAGTTTAAACTTAAAAATATTACCAGGTAAACATTTCCCTAAAAAAGATCTATAGATAAATTAACAATATACATACAGGTCTAAATCACTAAGCATTGTGAGCATGGGCGTACGTAGCTTCTTATCTAGGGGGGGGGCAGCCGATTCTTTGATAAAGGGTGGGGGGCTGAAGTTATATTGGCAGTTCACAAAAACTTACATTACCGGCAATTTCTATCATACCTATGAAATCTTTATTAATAAGTAATCACCAAAAATCATAAATCATCAATAAGCTTTGGCATTAATCAATCTTCTTGTTTGGCTTTTATTCTATAATTCCAGGTGTTCATTTCCAGCTTTTTCGACCATCTACCTTTTTCCAACTATTTTTTCAACCATATCCAGTGTAAATTTGAAGTTCTACGGGGGGGAGCAGCTGCCCCCCTTCCGTACACCCATGATTATGAGCATTAACTGATTGAGTTGCAACACATCCTTTCAGTTCAAAAGACCAATAACCAAGTTGAAACTTGAAGTGCTAACGCTATTATTTTATCACTGGCGTATTAAGTGCTGACATAGCAAATATGGTAGTCAGTACAATTGCTTGAAATCCGTTACAGTAGATTTGAACTTCCTGATTAGTGTACTTTCGCTTTTTTTTATAGCAAATCTCATTTCTTTGACATCAGCAATAAATCACGTAGTTTCATTGACCCTGATGATGTCCACAGTGCAGTGCAACCGGGATGCTCCTAGAGTCTAATTTCCTGTTTTTTGGTATGATACAAGAATGCCTTTGTTAAACATTAACGCTATAACTGTCCTTGGATTGTAAAATCTGTCTCCCCCAAATATTTATTTGACTAATAGATGCTTCATTAAACATGGTTCCCGCGGAGTCCAAAATTTGTTCCCGAATATGATGTTTTAGGTAAAAGTGAGTCAAATTACTTTTGCGAAATTTTTAATTTAAGCGAGTCTTGTACCTATTTTTTCAATCTGAAGCTGCACTGAATATACTTTTCCGCAAATTGCGAGGTGGTGGCGAGACTTCCCATAGGATAATTCCCCCCCCCCCGTGAATGACCTTGACATATACTATAAAATTTTCGTCAGTTGAAAAAAAAAATGTACTTTTCGGGTACTATTTTCAAAAGCTTAGCCACCTCCTCCTTGGAAATTTGTTGGGGCTACCCTCCTGAAAAAGAATATCTGTGGCATATATTCGGTCAATGCTCCAGAAAAGAGTAAGTAATGTAAATGCGGCCGTCCATGATCAAAATATATCATGAGACCTTTTCATGATTTTAAGCTGCAGCATACACCATGCATGGTCGTCGGCCGGGCTGCAGCAACCTCCGTAGGCTTGAGGTTTGTTGTGTGCCTGCCTTTTTCTTTATCTGCTAAACACAGAATTTACTGTAGCTGACTACGCCGAATGGCAACCTTTAGGCTGTGCCCCGTAAAAAGTCATTTTGTCTTTAATAAAGAGGATACAATATTCAGTTTTGAAAGAAGTATTACAGAACTTCTTGTCAATAAGAGAGAAGTATCTTTCTAAATATACTTTCCATGTTTTTCTTATAAATTAAGGTCAGGCAATGCAAGGAGTTCATTCGACTTCAATGAAACAAAATATTTTTTTTCTATTAAAAACCATTTTTTCTCAATAAACCTTTGAAAATTAATTAATAATGCAAATTGTCATGATTTCAAGAATCTAATTATTGACAATTAGTCTGAAAATAAAACACCACTTGTATCTTATATTTTCACAAAAATAATTAAAATTATTTAACCAAACCTTTCAATATCGTAAAAAAAGACGCGATTATTCATTCTTTAGTCGAATGTTGAGGCAAATAAACTTCTTGTCAGTAGACAGTAGGAAATGATGTCTTTCTAAATGGGTTTCACAAAACTTTTCCAATTAGCAATTGAGAATTTAGGTCAGCAATACAATAGAGCTGTTTCCAAGAGACAGAAGTGATGATTTCCTGCAAATGCTTCTACATACTTGAATAACTGTCATCATGTTTGCTACACAAATATATACTACTAAAATAAACTGAAGGGTAAAATTACGTGCTGAAATGAACGACAAATTGAAAATTCCAACCTTATAACGTTTTTAGTAGAATATTATTTTATTTGAACAAATGTTACCTCGAGGCGAAGGGTATTCCAAAGGCGACAATTTAAGTCACTCAGTAACTGGGTTTCAGATTCTTCAGACGGGGGGGGGGGTCTTACTAATTGGCAAATCTGTATCTAGGACTTTATTCCGAGGTCCAACTAATTTTTCTTGGGGGGGGGGGTAAAAAATACATAATTTTTCGTTAAACTTTTGGAATATAAGGGCGGAACACTAAAGATAAATGAAATAATTCTGTCTGGGTTCAGAAAATAGGTATTTATATTATCATAACGAAATTTGCGCTTTTACTTGAAACCTGAAGGTCAACCCAGGCAGTAAGACTTCCGACGGCTAATAAGGGGTTTGTTTTGGCTATGCATAAATGGATGCAAGGTCGTAGACAAGCGACATCCAGCAGGTACAGATACTTCTTAAAAGTTCCCCCAGAGAAGCGGGAGGGGGAACAATTTTACCGGGCAAGTAAGAGCGGCTCTAGGCCGTTTATTTTGTGCAGGCTCGTTAGAATTAATTTTTAGTAAAGAACCTCAAGCCCTATCGTTTTTGTACAGAACTAGTTCTATAAGCTAGAGCAGCCTCTGCGTTAAAAGCCTCATTCAGACTGACGTGTTGACCTTTCCCACTGAGCTATGTAGGCCACGCGTCACACTTGCGATGGGCCAACGCAAGGCTTGCGCAGCGAAATATGAGGCTGTATAAGACATATTCTTACGTCGTGTCAACGTGTAGACATCAGGGTTCTGGTATTTGGATTATTTACAAAGGAACTTAAGGAAGCTTTGGAAGAAAGATTGACAAAGTTAGTGCAAGAGGAGCCTGAACTCTATCATAAAAAAAAACTGTAATTACCACAAAAACCGCACCTATAATGCACCGGGGTCAATCAGAGATATTATCGACAAGAAATTCAGCAAAAGTAAGATTAGTAAGACTAATTCAAAATTAACTTATCTTTTAATTTCATGTTTACTCTTAGCTAAAGGATTTTCACAAAATCAAAGAGTGGTGTCAAAGTTGTTTCCTGGGCTATTGGGAAGCGCAACCCGATCCCGGCTCAAACACATCGCACTTCAATATGAAAGAGGCTTAAAGCTGCTGAAAACTCCGTTTAAGCGCAATATGAACTAATTTTGGTTTTGTTACGTATTTTATATATATATATTTTTTTTTTTTTTTATTTTTTTTTTTTTTACCGTAGACGGGTTATAGCCAGTTGCAGGCCACTGGCTGTCTCTGCGAGTAGATCCAGTCTCAAAATTAAAACCAAGACGAGATCAGCATAATTAGACAACTTATTTTTCACCATTCCAAGGAACTTCGAATAGCTGGTGATAATTTTTTTTATGGTAAATTACAATAAGAAATTTAATTTCCTTTAAGGAAAAAATGATTTTCTATTTTTTTAGAGGTAAGTTTTTGTTTGGTTAAATTAACTAATAACAAAAATTGTCTAAGCAGTGATGAGGGTGAGCAAAAGTGGAGATTAATCAGTATTGCAGCGCTGCACTGAATATGGTCAGTTTTTCCGAAGAGATAGATTTTGATTGCGAGCCTCGGTCATCTATTATTTTAACGAATTTTAAACTAGCAGAAAAAATTTACAGTTTCAAAGGATCCTAACCCTGCTCTCACCTTCCTAAATCTCCACTCTACATTTTTCAGGAAATTTACCCTCTACTTGAAATAAATAGTAAATAAAAACACGATAATTTTTAATGGGATATACGCAAGGGCGCATTCAGAATTTTTGTTCGGAAGAATTACAATAAAAACTTTAAAAATGCATCAAATGTTTGTTTATATGCATTTTTGTTACGTTTTTAAGAGTCGGACAATTTTTTTTTTTGGGGGGGGGGGGGTCAAACCCAGTAATCCCCGCTGAGTATGTTCCTGCGTGTGTCTGCGCTAGTTTTTGTTCAGATCAAGTCACATTTATTTCTCATTGTTACTTTTGGAAAACCAATATTGCATCCACAATTCTGACCCCCCCCCCCTTTCCAAAAATCCAGAGGACAACCCTGTCCTACAAACTTCCCATGAACCAGTGCTTGAAAAGTTTCCAGAAATCGTGAAACAAGTAAATTTTTCACTGTTGATTGCACCTAATAAAACTGATAAATTTCAATCTGAATTTCTTCTGCATCCGTCATTTGAACACCACATAACAGGATAGACGCAACATATAGACCATTCCAAAGAGGCTAAAAAGGAAATCAATAATTCAAAGCTATTTTATCATTTTTCAGGCCACAAGTTGGGCGAGAGCCAGGGAAGAAGTCCCAATGTTGGAGGATTTGTAACATACTTTGCTAAAAATGGCGAAAGCTTTTCGAAAAGGAAACAAAATAAGGGTCTATTCAGCGTACATGCAGCTTAATAGAAAATTGTGTTCCTCTTAGCCCCCCGCCCAAGTGATATTTCAAAAAAACTACTTTTCTTTGTCATCGAACAACGATGGAAGCCTTAATTAAGTTTAATCTAAAAGTGGTTAAAGTTTGAAGGAGTGCTGAGACACAGACCAACCGCATATTTCTCTCCATGTGACGGAACATAAGCCTGAAGAAAGTTTCATGATAGGAGTGGTGAAATTGTAATTTTTTGCCTAAAAGCATTATATTTTTCTAGATCTTAAAAAATATTGTCATTTAACGTTTTTTGGGGTTTTCTAGGGGAGAGGACTAAGGTTTCCTACCCTTTCCTGCGGGCACCCTTGCCTGGGCCTATTATTTAACCACTCTCGAACCTTAATCAACATTTGTGTATACTTGGGTATTTTGAAAGGGATTATTTCCAACTTCTTTTTAAAGATGGGATGAAATTGTATTTTGCTTCAAGCACGTTTTTTTTTTAAGAAAAGTTACTAAAAATGGTATCGCCCTGGTTGAAAATAGCATTTTCGAGTAAAATGGAGGCAAGTGGAGTTATCTGGTGTCTCCAAGTAGAACAGCCAAGTTTCAAAAAAATTGATTTTAAAGTTAAAATTCAACGACAGTACATGAAACACTTCTATTAAAAAAGAAAAAGAATCAAGCTAATACAAAGAAATACCCACAACTTTGAATGTTTTGCGTGATGACACCCGCACTGCTTACATGAAACACTTGTATTAAAAAAGAAAGAGAATCAAGCTAATACAAAGAAATACCCACAAATTTGAGGGTTTTGCATGATGACACCCGCACTGCAAAATTTGATGGTGTTGCTGAAATCAACGGTACGGTTTTAAAGTCAAATGATTGGTAGAATTATGAACCTGACGCACAGCGACAAACATTTGAACGCCATAGCGTGTGAAAATCAGGTGCGGTACGTGATGTACTACACAAGTCAAGGTTTAAGACAAACGAGTTGCGTTCATTGGAAATTACGTGTCAAGAGGAGGCTAACGCAATTTCGACTAGCATCTAAGGAAATAGCTCCTGGTTACACGACTTATGACCGAATAAGGAAAAAAATCCCATGTCAGGGACGTACATAGGGGGCGCCTTGAGGCCCCTCCAGAAATCCTAAATTATATTAAACTACTGGGTACTTCTTATTTAAACTGTCCCATAAAATTTGTTTTTATTACTTCCCCCTTCCCCCAAAAAGAATCCCTGGGTACGTGCCTGCATTGGATTAAAAAAAAAATCATCTCAATTTCGTTTTGGGCCGGGAGCCAGTAGAAACACATTTTCCTAGAGAGAGGTCAAAACTCGAGGAAGCCACTTTTCCAATATCAGATACTTTTAACGTATTTTGGGGCATATTTTATGGCAGTCCTGTTCCTCCTTAACCTGACCGTCCTTCTTTGGCAGACCTTACCGACATGACAATATTCCAAAGCCTTAGTATGAATGTTTCTAGATACTATTGGTGACGAGCAACGGCTCAATTTTCTTTGGGCCTCTATCCACAATTTCTCTCAAATATAACGAAATGTGAGAAAACTTTAACCAAACTTAACAAAATGATTTGAACTAAAACACAGAAATAGAGAAAAACCTCCCAACATTCAGTGTATTTGCTAGTAACACGTACTATACACATGGGCACCCATATGGGGGGGGGGCTCCTGCCCCCCCCTGGCTGAATGTTGCTGCCTTATTTTTATATTTTTGATCTGAGATGTCTATTATATAGCATTAAAAGTTCCAATTAGACGAGGTTTGCCCCCCCCTGGAATTCATCTTATGGGCGCCCATGACTATACATAAACAGTAAGCCAATTGTATAGCTTACAGCCCTTTCCCTAGCGGCTGTGGGGAGGGGTTACTTCATCCCCAGATGTATAGCTGTTGGACCTTTCATGCATTGATAGAACAAAAATTTAGAAAAACAAAATAATAAACAATACTTCAAGCCCAACTTTTATAGTCCTAGTCCAAAACCTCTTTTGCGAGCTGTCTTAGTTAAAATCATAACGTGTACAATCACATTCACATAAAGCGCTGTGTCTATCTGTTTGTTAAGCATTTCTGAACAAGTCAACCAACTGAGCACATGTGACCCTCTCTAGCACGAGGTCAAGCTAGGGAGTTTTTTTTTGTGGTTAGGCAGTATTGAGGTCAGTTAATCTGTTGCTAAATGGGGAGCTTTGGATTGGGCCATCATCAAAGGGGAGAAGGGGGTTCGACTCAACATTGCTAAAACGACATGTGCTTTATGGAATAGAGCCACCGTTGAGCCTTAATAGACAATTCCGTATTTTTAAACGGAATTATTTTCAAGTTCTTTTAAAGACGAGACTCCTATAGGAGGAAATCTCCCCTGCCTTTTCTATGGAGGGTATGGATTTTATTTTACTATTCAGTCACAATTGGAGTCTTTAAAGGTAGTGGGCGTGCAACTTCAAACTTAAGGTTCCTCCTTATGGCCCAACTGTATGTATCATGTTCATACGTTGGAACCGGACAAAATTTTTCCATCTGTTCGCAAATGCCAGGATTTTCCAAGAGGATTACTCACAGTTAGTTTTCCTGTTTTGTCTGTTTTGATTTGATTTTGGAAAACTGTTGAGTCTGTTTTGAGTTTGGAAAACTTTGTACACTAAATCTAGCATACAATAGTCAAGGCTGCTTTTTTGCCAGACTCGTAAAAACGTTATTAAAATGCATATAAACAAAATTTTAATATGCTTTTTAAAGTTTTTGCACCCCCCCCCTCCAAAAAAAATACTGGATACGGCCTAGACAATAGTTATTGCATTTGTGAGGAAATATAGAAATATAGAAAAAGAGGTGTAAAATTGTATTAAAAATAAAATTCAACTCAAATTATGAGCTAACAGCAACCCATCACTACCCAAAAATACCGTTCTTAGAAAAAGCTGTCCCAGCAGTTATCATTCTTTATTAAATAAAAATAAATATTTCACAAAAAAATAAATAATTCTACGCGAATCGTCTTAATCTCTTTGGCTTTCCTCCGTGAACAGATCCTTTAGACCTCAATACTCGAACGGATTCCCTCAAATGTTTAGGCTGAATCGGACCTTCTTCTCCTAATTGTTCCATAACGTCAATAGCTAAAAAATAGGCTACATAAGACAGATTTAAGTTATAAACAAACGTGTTTTCACGTGAAAGAATACGCATACATATGGCACAGCAGCGCCACACTGCAGTTCATACACAGTACAGTACGACAGCAAGGAAAACACGCAATGTATTGCTCTAATTTACGTGTAATAGAAAAAAGGTGGTTTACAACAAATTTTCGATGTTCAAGAACAGTATCGCCTAGCAGATTAATATCTATTAGTCCTATTTTTGCAAAATTCTGAAGAACTAGCGCTTTACTGAAAACAAGCTTCCTTAAGTTTTCTCGAAAGTTAAAATTGTGTCGTAAAATTTAGTGATTTCATGGCCTAATAAAGGCTATTAACTTTATGAGTTATTCCTTTTTTTAGCGAGCCACTTAGAGATTTTCCTGTATTCATTCCTGTTTTGGCGCGTTGGTTTTGTGTTTTCAGTAAAGGGCTTGTTTTTCAGAATTCTACAAATATAGGGAAATGTCATGAACCAGTTGTTTGAAACAGTTTTTCACAAAAAAAAAATAAATAAATATTGCATAAATCGAGAAGCAGTTATTTTTGTTCGGTTTATGTTTCAACTTTGCTCTTTACTTTCATCGGTAACACTTTTTTTTAATTGATCAGCATAAAAAGCCAATTGTTTTGGTTTATTAATTGCTATCAAAATTACTTTTTATAGAATTTCGGTTACTAATACTAGCCCGAGTCGCTCCTTACACATAGTTCTTGAAATTTAAGGATCCTTACGTTTAATGCTAAGGTTGTTACGTTTCATGTTACGGGTCTTACGTTTATGTTTCTTCACATTGAAAACTGCCTCTCCGTAATGCAACTTTAGTTTGTTATAATGTGATGTAACATCACTGCAGAAAACGGTCACAATCATCATTCACAAAAGCTTTGAATTTACAAAACATGGCACCAAGAAACAGTGAATATGATTTGGTTCTCACTGCTGTAGCTATCCTTGAGGAATCTAATCAGCAAGTAAAGTATATTGTCCTATTTATTCGATTTCTTTATGAAAAATTTGCTTATTTTTTATTTTCTTTACTTTTAATAAAACTTTTTCTTTGCTTCTTTTTCAATTTTCATATTTTTTCTAGGACATTTGTCTTCCTTCCAGACAGAGTTCCTAAAGATTCTAATAAATGCTTTGACACCATGTAGTTAAAAAAAAATTATAGCCCTTGATTAAAACAAGTAATAAAACTAAAGAGATCAGTCAGCACTTAAGGGGCCTAACTAATTAGATAACTCTGAAATTATTAATCCAAATACTAAGCTTTTTAATTACTCACCCTTTATTGATATCGAGGTTTTGTAGATATTAAATAAAAAAAACAAGTTTTTTTAACTGAAAGTAAGGAACGACGTTAAAACTTAAAACGAACAGAAATTATTCTGTATATGAAGGGGGCTGTCCCCTCATCAACGCCTCGTCTTTACGCTAAAGTTTTTTTATTGTTAAAAAAAATAAAGTTGTGATAAAGTCAAACTTTAACGTAAAGAGCGAGGCGTTGAGGAGGGGACAGCCCCTTGATATACAGAATAATTTCTGTTCGTTTTAAGTTTTAACGTCGTTCCTTACTTTCAGTTAAAAAAACTTGTTTTTTTTATTTAATTTTTGAACGTTTTTGAATTAATGCAGGTTTTGATTTTGGCTCACCGTACATGAATAATTAAAACAAAATTTGCATATTATATTTGGTTAAATGGCTTTCTAGAAACTTGTTTAATTTTATTTACGAACGTTTTTATTAGTAATAAATATACGTAACTTAGAATTAACTTACGTAACGAACTTCTATATTCATAAATTTTTAACACGTATATTTGGGGGTTCGCCCCATAGTCAATACCCTGCTCTTTAAACTATAGTTCGAATTTTTTTTCCATTTCTTTAAAAATGACCTCTTAATCACAATCAGTTGATCAGTTTAAAAACTTGTTTTTTTTTTATTTAATTCCTGATCTTTTTCTTTAATAATGCTGGGAAATCCGGCGCCCCCTTCCTAGCAATGTCCCTGCCCCCATGACAACTTCCTTCCTGGAAAGTTCCTTCCATATAGCCCCCGACCCTCTCCTTCCCCCACCTACCAGAAAAAATCTCCTCTGAAAAAGTCAGTATACTTCCCAATAACCAATACTATATGTTAACATTGAGTAAAGTTCATAACTTTCAGCCCTCCCCCTGGGGACTTTGGGGGATCAAGTCATCCTAAAAGACATTTTTATCATATTTTCGACCATCCTGAACAAAATGGCTATCTCAAAATTTTGATCGAATGACTTGGAAAAAATGAGCGTGGGAGGGTGCCTATTTGCCATCTATTTTTTTGTTAACTTAAAAATGGAAATATAAATTTTAATTGCCGTTCCAATTAGCCATCTTACAGTTTTTTTGGACCAATGGTTCTATACGTTAACCCCTGGGAAAAAAAAAAACAAAAAAACAAACAAACAAACAAACAAATAAAGACGCCTCCTGGATCTTTCTTCTTGCCAAAAATAGAAAATTCCAAATTTTTGTAGAGAAGAGCTTGAAAACTCTAAAGTAGGGTTCTCTGATACGCTGAATAGAATGGTGGGATTTACATTAAGGTTCTATAACTTTTAGGGAGTCTTTTTCCCTTTTATCGAAAATAAGCCACATTTTCACAGGATCTTAACTTTTGATGGGTAAACTTCAACTTAATGAAACTTATATATTTGAAATCAGGATTAAAATCTGTTTCTTTTGATGTATCTATTGGTATCAAAATCCAGTTTTTTAGAGTTTCGGTTACCATTTAGCCGGGTCGCTCCTTACTTACAGTTCGTTACCACGAACTGTTTGATATCTTGCGTACTCTGGAGCAATAATTTTGCTAGTTAAGTTTCAATTGCGTTCTTTACTTTCGTGAAAGAAACTTTTTTTCTACAATTAATATGGCCAAGGCATGGGTGCCAGAACAGAGGAACAAAACCAAAATCAGATGTGGGCATAGGAGAGCGAGTGAGATGCACTTAATCGTTTACACCTGCACCCAGCAATCAGCAATGAATTAAATAATCGCAAAAAACATGAACTTTTGAGTGAACTGTAAAAGCATTCAACTTCAAGAAATAAAACAACTTAGGAACCCATGAATAGATGAGCATTCAGAGGCATCCAGTATCAAATGTCCAATGTCAAGAGCACAATGGGACCATGATTAGCACAAAAGGCGATTCGTCATTTTAGTGAAATACCGCAATTAGAGTTTGACTTGACATTACAAGGCTGTTCCCATTATTGCAATAAGAGGGAAAGTGCCTTTGCTGATTCATAAAATGCAAATCATTCTCACATTCGCAAAATTAAATATTAGCCGCACAGAACTCCGATTTTTAAACTGGATTGCTTGAAAGACCTACGGCCAGAGCCGTTCCGAAGGTTGGTGGTAACCGAGGAAAAATTAATTACAGCCCCCCCCCTCGAATCGAATATAAGCAAAAAAGTCGAATCAAAGTTAAAATTTTGATAAAAGTGGGCAATCCCCCAGCCACGTCCCCCTCAATTACGGCACCTAGGCCTCTGCCCCGGTTGTCCACCCCCTTTGAACGGCTCTGCCTACGACATCATACTTATGCTAGAAGTTCTGCAATAATTAGCCTAATTTTATTTTCCTAATCCAAAATTATCCATCAATGACCTTCAATAAAACATCCAAACTTTCAAACAGTTCGTGGTAACGAACTGTAAGCAAGGAGCAACCCGGCTCAATAGTAACCGAAACTCTAAAAACGAAAAAAAATGATACCAATAGTTAAATCAAAAGAATCAGATTTTAATGCTGATTTAAAATATATAAGTTTTATCAAGTTTAGTCTTACCCATCAAACGTTATGAACCTGGGAATACGTGCCTTATTTCTGAAAAAGGGGAGAAACATCCCATAAAAGTCAAAGTATCTTAATGAAAATCACACCATAAGAATCAGCGTATTAGAGAACACTACTGTAGAGGTTTCAAGCTCCTATCAGCAAAAATGTAGAATTTTATATTTTTTGACGAAAGATCACGGATGCGTGTTTATTCTTTTTTTTCAGGGGTGGTCGTATTGAGCCAGTGGTCCTAGAATATTGCGAAAGGACTCATTCAACCGGAAATTGAAAGCTCTAGTGCCCTTTTAAAGTGACCAAAATAATTGGAGGGGAACTAGGCCCCTTCCCACGCTCATTTTCCCCCAGAGTCACCCGATTAATATTTTGAGATAACTATATTCTTCAGCATAGTCGAAAAATCTAACAACTATGTCTTTGAGGATGACTTAATCCCCCACAGTCCCCTGGGTAGGGAAGGAGATTTTTCTGGAGGAGAGGGGTCGGGGGGAGGGGGTTACATGGGAGGATCTTTCCATGGAGGAATTTTTCATGGGGGAAGAAAATTTTCCATAAAGGGGGTGCCAGATTTCCCAGCGTTATTTAAAAAGCAATCAGGAATTAAATAAAAAAAAACAAGTTTTTTCAGCTGAAAGTAAGGAGCAACATTAAAACTTAAAACGAACAGAAATCATTACGTATATCAGGGGGTTAGCCCCCTCGTCAATACCTCGCTCTTAATGCTAAAGTCTTTTTTTTAGTACTTTCAAAAGAGCTATGTATTTTAATTAAACGGCCGTTGTGATTCAGAGGTCATTCTTCAAGAATCGGAAAAAAGAATTCTAACTTTAGCGTAAAGAGCGAGGTATTGACGATGGGGAGATCCTCCTCATATACGTAATAATTTCTGTTCGTTTTAAGTTGTACTGTTGCTTCTTACTTTCAGTCGAAAAAAAATGTTTTTTTTTAATTTAATAAATGAAGGGCGCAATGTAAGAACTAGATGAAATTATTACTAAAACAACGAAATTATTCCTAAAAAACTCAGAGAGCTGCATGAGCAAGGCTGCCACTTATAAGTCTTTACAATATATTCCATAATCATTAAAAATTTCCCCATTCCGCTCAGAAATATGTCTCAAAGCCCCCACCGTCTATATATTAACTGCTGATACTGTCTACGGAGAGTTACATGATCATCGGTTTTCCCTAGTAGAAAGCCAAAAGCTGAATAGCTGTAGAGTTCGAATATCTCCAAAGCTGAAGAGTTAAAAATTTGTCAAGCCTGTGTAGAAGTCTTCCTCTCTCCTTCACCATCCCCCCTCAAAAAAAACTTTCGAACTATCTTCCTTCCTCCAAAAAATTCAGGCCACCCCTGAAGTAATCTTTTTTATCTGTATTAGTAAAAAAAACTCAATTATTTTCTTTCTCTCATAGTAATTTGTTTATTTTTTGTTTATTCATAAGTCATGTAAAGCTTTCACAGTCTAAAAGTTAACTGTTTGTTTTATTTATATTTTGTTCGTTTTTTTTCCACCAGGCCACTTCATATGGAAGGAGCTGTCGTAGAAAGTTCGGAGGGACCCAATTCGACTGGAAGTTGAAAGTTCTGGTGATTGGAGGGCAACCAGCTTAACTCCCTCTCCCCTTTTAGCTGCCCTCTACCCACAGACATCCGATAAAAATTATGAAATAGACATTCTGTTCAAAATAGTTAAAAGGTTTAGCAACTATGCCTCTGAGGATGACATACAGCCTGTAAGTTATGCAAGTTCCCCATTCTTTACATATAAGTATCGTTATTGGGAAAGAAGGGAGACATGTTTGATATTGGGCCGCCAAAAATGCTAAGGGTATTAAGCTGGAATTTTTCAGCGGGATGTTGAACTAAATCAAAACGCACCAACTACATGCAGCTTGTCAAAAGGGCGTATCAACAATACCTTAAAAACAGCATAGGGTTTAAACCTGAAACTTTTGGGGCATGTTGAACAAACCAAAATACATTAGGTGCATACTACTACAAGTACTGCAACTGAGACTACTTGCAATCGCGACTACACCTACTTGTGGCTGCGGCTACCTGCGAATGCGACAACTTGCAACAGCTAAAGCTACTGCTACTACTACAACTTTTGAATTAAATCATGAGAATTTAAATGCATTCAGGTAGTCAAAATGACATATATGCAATATCTCAGGAACTAAATAGGGTATTAAGTTAAAACTTTTAGAGAGACTTGAGGGGATGTAAAACAAAATCGAAAGACGCTACATGTATCTAAATTGTCAAAAGAGGGTTCATGCAATATTCCACGAATAGCTGATGGCACTACGCTAAAACTTCCAGGGCATGTTGTTGGGAATGTTGAGCTAAATCAAAAGACACTGTGTGCGTCCATGATGTCAAAAAGATTGTATCTGCAATATGTCAGGAATAGCTAAGGGTGTTAGGTTGAAACTTTCAGTGCATGTTGAGGGAGAATGTCGATTAATATTTGTCTATAATCAACACGATGGCGGTCAGAATGGCTTCAGCCCTACAGAAGCCCAAAGATTATGCATATTTTTAATCCACTTATTTGAATAATATTCCACGCACCCATCCATCCATAGTTCTATACACGGTACATTATTATTAAATATACTTTACTTTATTATTATACATATACATTATTATTATATATTGATATACATACTTTATTTCAAAGTTTATTGCGAAATTTTGTCCGAAAAATAAAATAGTAAGCCAAAATCTTGATTCTTGAGGAGATTAAATAAAAAAACAACAAATTTTTTCAACTGAAAGTAAGGAAAAACATTAAAGCTTAAAGCGAACAGCAATTATTACGTATACGAGGGGGGTTGCTCTTCCTCAGCACCTCGCTCTTTACGCTAAAGTTTTTTAGTACTTTTAAAAAAAGCTTCTTATTGTTCTAATTAAACGATAATATTCTTCCAGGAGACTTTATTAGAGAAATGAAACAGAATTCGAACTTTGATGTAAAGAGCGAGATGTTGAGGAAGAGCAACCCCCCTCAGATATGTAAGTTGTTTCTTACTTTAAGGGAAAACAACTTGTTTATTTCATTTAATTTCTGATAGTTTTTTAAATAATGCCAGGAAATCTGGCTACACCTTCACGAAAAAATCCCTCCTCCCAAAGGATTCACTCTCGAGACAATTCAATCCTGGTGAAAATACACCCCGGATAATTACCCTTAATATCTCCACGCGTAAAACTGAGTCGGCAAAGTGAAAGCAAGACATAAGACGAATTTCGTATAGGAATTCTGACAAATTCCCACAGTATAAAATTTTTCTTGAAAAATTCGCTCCTTACAAACTTCCATCTCCATGGAAAAATCTTCCCCGTGGAAAATCCCACCAGCAGAAAATTCACCCCCCCCTTACCCGAAAAATGTATGCATACTTTCCAATAACAAATACTATATGTAAACAATGGGCAAATTTTGTAACTTAAAGACCTTTCCCTAGGGGCTGTGGGGGGTCATGATATCTTTAAAGGCATAGCTAAGCTAATCAACCTTTAAACTATGCTGAACAAAATGGCTATCTCAAAAATTTCATTAAACGGTTTGAGAAAAAAGGGGCTTGGGAGTCACTTAAAAAGCAGTAAAACTTAATTTTCGTTCCAATGAGCCCTCTCCTGATATTCTAGGACCTCTGGGTCGATACGATCACCCCTGAAAAAAAAAATAAAAAAAAATAGATAAACACGCATCTTTCTTCTGGCAAAAAATATAAAATTCCACATTTTTGCAAACAGGAGCTTGAAAACTCTACAGTAGGGTTCTCTGATACGCTGAATCCGACGGTGTGATTTTCATTAAGATTCCATGATTTTTAAGGGGGATTTTCCGCTTTTTCGAACGAGGCAAATTTTCTCAGGCTCGTAACCTTTAATGAGTCAGGTTCGTAACCTTTAATGAGTAAGACTAAACTTAATGAATTTTATAAATTTTAAATTAGCATAAAATCCGACTCTTTTGATATATCTGTTGGTATCAACATTCCGTTTTTTAGAGTTTCGGCCACTATTGAACCGGGTCGCTCCTTACTTACAGTTCGTTACCACGAACTGTTTGAGAAATAGAAAAAAGCTTTACAAATATTCCTTTCATTAACCAATAAAAAAAAACCAAGTCACTTAAAAACGAACAGAAATAAATTTTTAAAAAAGTTCCTCTACAAAAGAAATTGTCCAAAGAAAAACAAAGAGCTACATTAAAACCTATGACGAGCAGAAATAAAGTTAAACAGTAATTCAAGCGTGAAAACGAACATAAATCAAAATGACATAAATTACAATAAGTAGTCAAATCAAACTTAAAACGAACGAAAACTACCGCATCAGAAAGTCATTTGCACTTTACAGTAAACAAAATTCAATATTGCATAGAGTTTCAGGAACAAATATCGATAAATTTTAGACTGTCAATCTAAATTTCGTTAATTCTTCCAGTAATCTTGGTTATTATGGCCATTTTCATCCTTTTTTTTTGATTTCATGACAAATAAAACACAGATCGGAATAAAAAAAATCAGTAAAGCGAAAATGACGTTTTGGTCCTTAAAGGGCACAGGGAGCGTTAGCCCTACTAGTGTTTGTTGTAGTTTCTATTCGTTTTAAGTTTGAATTTATTAGAAGTTATGCCCGTTTTACACTTGAATTAGTATTTGACTTTATTTTTGTTCTTCTTAGGTTTAATGTAGCTCTTAACTCTTCTTTAAAAAACCTTTTTTTAGGTTATTTTTTCAATTAAGAATATCAAAAATAAGAAAAAACAAATTAAAGGCAGATTTCAGATTATGTGAATAAGTATGTAAATTCAGCGTACAGGCTTTAATATTTTATATTTGAATCGAAAAACAAGGCTGGTGTCAATAGATAAGTGCTCAATAAAAAAGAAACATCCGGGTAATTTACCTACTTTTCTCAAATTTAAAGTTTTCAAGTCAATGAACCTTTCTACAGAAACACAATGATATTTTTGAAGACATTCCAATAAAGGTGATGATCATTATTTTCTACATTCATTAAAAAAGCTATGAATTTATTCCGTTTTCTCTTTCGGAACAATGTAAAATGGCACGAACTTAAATTGCGTGTTTGAATCTTTTGCCGCGTAAAAACATTGGCTAATCCTCGATCCTAGGACAAATTCTGCTTCTAAGAAAAATTAACATGTGTACTGATTAAGCACATTTTATACGTGACGATATGTTCAATATGAAATTTAATAAATCAACAAACATAACCTACTAAATGCTTTCATTTTTGTTTAATATTCGAGTTTCAGCGGTATTTTATGAATCCACATCGAGAACATGCAAGGGGTCAGTGTATTTAGAAGAAATATATAGCCAATCTAAAATATGAGTAGAGCATTCATACGACTTGATCATTCTTCGAGGAGAGAAGAGGGGACTGTGACTATAAAATAAAATGGGCGTAGACTTAATTATCCAGTTTTGACATTGAACCAACTTTTGTTTTTGGTACTTGTATGATATATCGACCACAGCAAGTAACCATATTAAGAAAACAATTCTTACTTCACAATATGTAGAATAACCATAGTTACTACATTTTGCATGTAGCCTCGCTATTCTTTACCCCCCCCCCCTCTAATGTGCAAATACATATTTTCAATGCATTGCAATTTGTTTTTCCAGTTTTTGTTGCATCACAGTTGATTCAATTTACAGGTACACGAGTTAAACAACTGAGAGGCATAGATAGGAAATATATAATTTCGGCTATATATTTGCACACCAGGGGGGTGGGGGTGAAGGATAGCAGGGCTGCATGCAAAATGTAACAACAATGATTATTGTGTGTATTATAAAGTAAGAACTATTTTCTTAACATGGGTAATTGCTGTGGTGGATATTTCATACAAGTACCTTTTTTTTAAATCAAGAACTTGTGGAAAATATGACGAACCACATGTCACATTTACATATGTGCTGCTACAACTAATTCTGCTAACTTATGCCGACTGAGGCCAACATAACTTTGCATACTGATCATCTACCTAAGCTTATTCAGAGCTTGACTTTTTACTCCCTCCGATGAAGTTCCTATTTCTTTTATATGTTTTCTTATGGGTTCTAGAAGTAAAAAAGTAAAAATAGTCTTCTGATCCAATTCAATGGCATCTTGCTTTAAGTTTGGCCACAACTGGATTACCAACAAACAAGTTTCAATGGAAAAATAATATAAAATAAAATTCTATATACCTTCCGCACGATAAAACAGAAAAAAGCGCCTACTGCAAAATACTTGATTTTCAGTTCAAAATCAACGGTCAACCTGCCCGAGACTCTAGGAAAGCGTGCCTTTCCAAAAACTAGTACACAAGTAAGTATGACTCTTAAATTGGACAAGTATGTCCAATTTAAAAGTCATACTTACTCCCACCATTTACCCGTCCCATTTTTCTACTTCACTTTCATTTTTCACTCGTTCTGATTCTCACTGTCGCTTGTCTTCTAACAGCACAATTTTTTGTATTTCGTTGCTATTTTTTTTACACTCTCTGATACTCGCTGTCACGTTTCTGCTAACCCTACAATTCTTTGTTCTTCGCTTTCATTTTTGACAAGTTCTTATTCCTGCTGTTGCTTGTAATTCTCGCAGCCGCTTATCTTCTAACTGCATATTTCTTTGTTCTTTATTTTACTTATCATTACTTCAAACGTTTTTTCAATGCCCCTTGCCTTAGCTGCTCGGATTGGTCTTGTCACTTTTGATGGGCTAGGTTGTTCGTTTTCACCCGTACATTTACATTTCTCAGGTAGTTCTCTTGATCTTGTCTCATTGGATCACAATATATAAATATTAGATATATGTAGTGCATTTATTATCTTTATATTATCTTTACACAGTGCATTTGATGGTCAAGTTTGTTCGTTTTGAGCTTACGATTTTGTCCCCTTTTGTCCTTTTTTGTTCCCATTTTAAGATTGCTTTAACTATTTTTTTGTCCTCGACATATTCTGAAGCTGCTGAAAATATCTTTTGAAATTTACATCACCGATTCTGATTACGTAAATTAACATATTTCTAATTTTTTGTTCAACAAATTCTCCTAAAACTGATTGGAAATCTAATTTCCTTGAGTCTTCATGTTCAATCGGCATAATTGCTAAACCAAACAATGTGAAGTTGGGGCTATTGTGCATGTATTAGCTCTAGAATTACCACAGTTATCCAAGTAGGATATAGTACGATCTAAGGAACCATAACTGATTTAATGAGCCATTCGCGGTTTCGCCCACTATCCTGATTCATTGTTCATATAAGATACTTTTCTATTGGTTTTAGCCTGGAAAATGATCTCTCTCCAAAAGCAACGCTTACTGGAATTGTCAAGAATATGCTATTTTACAATGCCGAAAAAAATTGTTCGTTTTGACGCAAGGGTGGGGCCCTTTGAAACGCAGGGCCCGATTGGACCCAATCGTTCCAATCGCCTTTCTTTCGACCCTGCTTGAGCACAAATCGATTTTCACACAAAAAAAATAAAATAAAAAAGAATAAGCAGAGTGGAATGCACTTTACCGTTTGTTTTCATGAATTATTATTTTACTTCTATTCGGTGAATTATTTTATCCAAGCTAACCTCTAAAAACACATATTTTTGTTTCTGTTTTAATAAGTGACGCTGTCTTTAGACCCCAGTGCCGTGCCGATAAGAGAAGGTCGGCGGCGGTAGGGCCAAAAATAGCAGTGATGGCGTGTCGCCGGCAAGCCACCGATGATTTTTCCGCGCTGCCGTCAGTGAGATGTTGGCGGCGCACCGCCGGTGCGATCAATGTTGACCACAAACATTAATATTTTCATCAGTCTTTCTCAAATCCCAGCTTGAAGTTACAACAGATTCGGGCCTATTCATGAGTTAAAAACTTCGCAAGTCGCTGACTGGACGCTGGTCTTCTTCGTTATTCATCAAGAAAATACAAATCTGGTAGAAACAAAATAATAGATTCGCCGTGGCATTCAATAAGATCCATGATATCTAATTAAAAGGGAGCACACACAGATCGGATCGGATGTTATGCTGATTTCAAATATATAAATTTCATCAAGTTTAGTGTTACCCATCAAAAGTTACGAGCCTTAGAATATTAGCCTTATTTTCAAAAAAGGGAGAAAACACCCCCTAACAGTCATAGAATCTTAATGAAAATCACACCATCAGATTCAGCGTATCAGATAACCCTACTGTAGAGATTCAGAGCTCCTATGTCCAAAAATGTGGAATTTTGTATTTTTTTTTTCCTGTCAGAAGAAAGATCATGGATGCGTTTTTGACACAATTAAGAATTGCCGCAAAATTCATTCAAATTCAACCGAACGCCACCGCCTCTGCCCTTTAGCGGCACATCCATTACAGAACCCTGAAAGTAATTTCGATACATTCATATGGCCAAATGCACTTTTTAGACCCCGATGAAGCTTTTGAAGGACACCTTGCTCATCCTTTAAATTATGGGATCTCTCGAAATCCAATGGAAACTTTTGGAAGAAATATTGCGATACACAAACAACTAAGCTAAAGGTTACATGAGAATGCGAGAAGTGGAGAATGGTCTAAAGCAACCTGTTGCTTTAATGGGGCAACAGGCTCGGATAGAAGCCAAGTGTCAATTAGAATCAATCTATAAATGCCTGTCGCGTAGCCGTATATATATATATATATATATATATATATATATATATATATATATATATATATATATATATATATATATATATATATATATATATATATATATATATATATATATATATATATATATATATATATATATATATATATATATATATATATATTATATATATATATATAGCCTATATATACAGTTACATATGTTCTGAATCTGAATGTTGCTTAAAATTTAATGCATTGAGGGGGCCTCGCACCCGGTTGACCCGGCCCTGTTGCTCAGCTAGAATACGAAAATTTCACACTATGGGTTGTTTCTACGAGGTTTTCACTGGTTTGACATATACTTTAATTACATGGATTTTTATACATGGATGTCTCAACCTTTTTCTTAGTAGAGCACGGAAGCAGATCAACGTAATATCTCAAATAAGGCAGATACCTAATTTTCATTTCGTAACAAATATATTTCACAACCAAAGCTACGGACCACCAACAATTATCTTTTTTACGACCAAAACAAAACAGTTACACGTGCTTCACGAAAAATAACAAACGAAAAAAAAGGTAATATGCCGGCTTATTTCGTAACCATTATTAGGAAATCAGGAGACATCACGTAGCCTTTGCCGGCTATAACGCGCAGAAACTCTGTCCCAGCAACAGCTGGAAAACTGAGAACATTTGCCAAGTATTAATGTTTTAAGCCATTGTCTGATGTTTATTGCGTAATACCACATCCAAACTAATTTACTGGCTATTTTATTGTGTAGCTGTTTTTGAAGCTGCGTCGTAGAGAATTATGTTGACTAAAAAATATTTTACGGGGTGGTTGAAAATTCAACCAAAATTATCACTACTCTCATAAATTCCGATGCTCTAACAAAATAAGATGTATCTTAAGCAGGTGTTGCTTAAGATACATTTTATTAATAAATAAATGTCAAAAGGAGTAAAGCTTAAGTTGAATATACAAATCAAGCTTACTTAAAAGCGAAAGCCAGCGTTTCCCGAGATTAGTTAAAAAAAAACTTTCCGTAAAAAAAGTTTTTCAAAGAAAAGTAAACGCCTTTGGAAACTTAAGATCAGGAGATACAAATACCTGTTAAAATTCAAACCCAAAAGGACCAGAAATTACTATTAAAGAATAAATGAAACCCAAAATGAACAGAGATTAAATAAACAATCATAGTAAAAAAAACATACAACAGGTACTAATATAAATGATATAAATGTCAAAAGGAGTAAAGCTTAAGTTGAATATACAAATCAAGCTTAAAACAAACCGACAAATTTCGCCATTGGGGCATAGATGAAACCCAAAACAAGCAAAGATGAAGTAAGCAGTCATGGCAAGCAAGAAAGCAATAGTGACTAATATAAGAGAGTAAATGAACTGTAAAGTGGGTGAACATGAAATTTAACATACAAATACTGCTTGAAACGAACAAAAAGCTCTACAAAGAAGAGTTTGGGTTTTGCCTCCTTCTTTCGCTGTAAAAGTCTATAATCTATTGCGTCATTGGCACTTTACTGAAAACTATACGTGTCTTGAGCAGTCTTGGAAAGTATAAACAAGATCAAACAGAATATTTGATATATAATGATATTAATTGTTGAAAGATCCATCAGTTCAAAGAATTTTTTTCACTGTAATTTTTATTTTCATTTTCTATGCTGTAAGAACTGAAAAAAGAAAATATTTGTAATATTATTCGTCTTAATTAAAGCGCCAACGACGCAGTAGGCTTTAGGTTTTTACAGTTAAGGAAGGGGGCATTATCCAAACTCTTGTTTGTAGTGAAACTATATTCGTCTTGAATAATCTTAGAAATAACTAATAAATTAAGCTGAATACTTGATGTACGGTATAGATATTAATTGCTGAAAGCTCCTCTGTTCAAAATTTTACTGTGATTGTAATATTTATTTTCAACATTAAGTACAAAAGAAAACATTTGTAATATAATTCGCTTTCAGTAAAGCGCCAATGATGCAGTAGGTTTTAGACTTTTACAGTGAGAGAAGGAGGCAATACCCTAACTCTTGATTGTAGTTATTTTTGTTCGTTTCAAGCTTGGTTTGCACATTCAATTTAAGTTTCACTCGTTTTAAAATTTATTTATTCATTTATATTAGTATCTATTGTATGTTTGTTTGCATTAGTTGTTTATTCAATTTTGGTTCGTTTGGGGTTTTATTTATACTTCAATAGTAACGTATTTTTTTCGTTTTAAGCTTGATTTGCATATTCAAATTAAGCATTACTCGCTTTAAGATTCATTTATTCATTTATATTATTACTCGTAGTATGTTTTTTTGCTATGATTGTTTATTTAATTTCGGTTCGTTTGTGTTTCATTTACTCTTTAATAGTAATTTCTGGTCGTTTTGGGTTTGAATTTTAACAGGTATTTATATATGCTGATCTCAAGTTTAAAATGGCCTTTACTTTTCTTTGAAAAACAATTTCAATTTCGACTCTTAAAAAGTGAGCTACAACTTTCAATTTCCAATCAAATGAGCACTCAATGAAGTTTATACGAGCATCCCTTCCATAAGAACCATATATGCCCCAGGGCATAACTTACAACGCCAAACCCCGAACCCTGGGGGGCTGTGTCGACACCGAAGTTTTTATTATCTAGCCAAATAGCAAGTTGAATGGGCGTGATTCATTACACCAAACCTAGCGAACAGCTCAAGTTATGGTCCCGGACGTCCGTTCTCTATCGGAAATCTTTGAGGCAAAGGACTCAATAAAATTTGGTCCGGAAATAACAGCTACGGTTTTAGCAGCACCTCTAGTGGATTCAAAATCGGATCCGATAACTCGTTCCACAAAAAGCAAATGACGACGGTTTGCGGGAGGTCAGTAACCATAGGAAATCACCCACGACTGTCACATAGGTGATCAAATCAGAAACTATGAAGATATATCAAACAGTTTGTGGTAACAAACTGTAAGTAAGGAGCGATGCAGCTCAATATTAACCAAATTCTAAGGAACAGAGTCTTGAATAAAAATAGATACAACCAAAGAATCGAATTTTGATGCTTATTCAAAACATGTAAAATTCATCAAATTTAATGGTACCCATCAAAAGTTATGAGTCTAAGAAAATTTGCCCGGTTTTTGAAAAAAGAGGAACACACCCCCAAAACATCAATTGATCTTAATGAAAATCAATCCATCAGGTTCAGCACACCAGAGAACCATACTGTAGAGGTTTCAAGCAATGTACAAAAATGTGAATTTTTGCCAGAAGAAAGATCACGGATGTGTTTTATTTTTCGGGGGTGACCATATCGAACCAGTCAAGGAGGCACACTTGTGCCTCTTTAAAGAGGCGAACCACCACAATGTTAAGCGATTTCCGGTCCTAGCGGCCGCAGAGAGACGGCGGTGATCGCATTTTGTAGCCTAAGCTCAAACTAAGAAACATGCAAAATTTCACCCCCTCCGACTTTATCTTCATGGGGGAAAGTGTCCGATCGGGCTGAAATTTAGAGGATAAGCTTTCCTAGGGCATGGGAGCTTATCTTCAAAATTTCAGCTCAATCTGATCACTCCTTCCCTGTTTTCCAAAAACCAAATATACCCACTTAATGTTCATCAAACTATTTTTTTTTTGTTAGCCACGCCTATAGGCCACAGTTGGCAACGGATCCGGGTGAATGAGGACTCATTCGAAGCGGAAATCGACCTGTTAGAGCTTTTGATATTTTCAGACCGAAAAACCTCGTTTACATTTACATTATGATTTACATTTACGAAAAACCTCGTTTTCCTATCAGGGCCCATGTTAATTCTTAAAATTCCTAAAAGCAGAATATTTCATTATTAAATTAGATCAAAATAGTCCTCTTAACCTGACAAGCCCGACTGCAAGCTTCCAAAAATTCCAGCTCTTTCCCAGAAGTTTTTTTTGTCGAAAAACGAAAATCTTACTTTCTATTCGCTTGCGTCGAAAATAGATTGCAGAGACTGAAAATAAATTATCTATAGTCTCTGATGGTACAGTGGTCACTATTGTTGCCTGTTGTGCGGAAGACCCGGGTTCGATTCCCCGGATGAGCAAGTTTTTTATATATAGAATTTAAAGTAGTAAAATCCCTGTACGTTTTAAGGTTCGAACTTGTGACTCAGCCTCTTTAACTCTTTAGAAAACATAGTTTTTTTTCAAATAATGATCGTAAAGATCGGAAGAGGGCTCGTTTGATCGGAAATTAAAAG
This sequence comes from Artemia sp. Qi Xiang Cuo, assembly GCF_049724085.1. NCBI lineage: Eukaryota > Metazoa > Arthropoda > Branchiopoda > Anostraca > Artemiidae > Artemia > Artemia sp. Qi Xiang Cuo. Next base: position 25,236,112 of record NC_142795.1, read on the forward strand.
TTATAGTGCTCTTTTTAAGTGACCAAAAATATTGGAGGGCATCTAGACACCTTCCCACACTCATCTTTTCCCCAATGTTCCCCGATCAAAATTTTGAGATAGCCTTTTCAGCATAGTCGGAAAATCCAATAACTATGTCTGTGAAGCTCACTTAAACCCCCACAGTCCCCGGGGGAAGGGCTGCTAGTTATGAACTTTGCCGATTGCTTACATATAGTATTGGTTATTGGAAAGTTTACAGACGTTTTCAAAAGGGGATTTTTCTGGTGAGGTGGGTGGGGGGAGGGTTAGGTGGGATTACGTGGGAGGATCTTTCCATGGAGGAAGAAAATTTCCCATGGAGGGGAGCAGGATTTTCCAGAATTATTTACAAAACGATCAGAAATTATATAAAAAAAAGAAGTTTTTTCAACTAAAGGTAAGGAGCAACATTAAAACTTAAAACGAACAAAAATTATTACGTATACGAGGGGGGTTCTCCCACGTCAATACCTCGCTTTTTACGCTAAAGCTTATTATAGTACTTTTAAAAGAGCTATTTATTCTAATTAAACAGCCTTTGTGATTTAGGAGTCATTCTTAAAGAATTGGGACAAAATTCGAACTTTAGTGTAAAGAGAAAGGTATTGACCAGGAAGCGACCCCCCTCATATACGTAATTATTTCTGTTCGTTTTAAGTTTTAATGTTGCCCCTTACTTTCAGTTGAATTTTTTTTTCTGCTTTATTTAACAGATCCATTAAAGGCGGATTTAAGTGTATCCAATTTGTAGTTGCTTTGCGCACAAAAATCTCAGTTTTAGAGTTGAATTCCATTACAATCATACAACCAAGAACTTTTTTGGTTCTTCTTTTTACATTTGCATTTTTTTAGCTTATTCCTACAAAATTGTCGGCTGAAAAAAAAAATTTATTCAGAGGCTGAAGCCATTAACTATAACTACTCTTTCAAAATTTAAACACTATAAGAAAATGATATACATCTTAAGTGAGTTAGGCAGAAACCTTAACTAAAATACAAATTACAAAAAGCCAGTATTTCTTAAGAAGCCCCTTTTAAAATCGAAGGGGTGGGGGGCAGGGTAGTATTAGCAGGGATTGAAAACCTATGATCAACGGGTCACCAAGTGACCCGTTTACTAATTCGAAGTGACCCACTTTAGTTCCAAAACAGTATAATAAATAAAAATAAATCATAGCAAACACGAAAAAAATATTTTTGGAAAAACAAAGATACGAAGAACAAAATTTTAGTTCTATAACAAAGTTACAGTAAGGATAGTGGGGGAATGTAGTGGCATTCTCTGAAAAATTTACCATTATTAGGCCTGCGAATCGTGTTCATTAGCACGAGGATAGTGACGCACCTGCGCAGCTAAATTATTATTACGCAGTTACCAAAGAGAAATTATAATAATAAAAAAAACATAAACAAACAAACAGCAAAATTAGGTCATTCTAGAGTGCACAGAAAAGTATAGACACATTGAACATGGTGACAAACTAATATGGTATATACTTTACGCACAGATTTGCAATAATGAACAACACTTTTCTTCAAACCATAAAGATGTGAGGGAAGCGACAAAGGAAGATGAATCCAAAGACATTATTAAACATGTATAAAATTTTTGAAAACAAAATAAATTCATAGTTTTGTTAACAGTTATAATCCTCTGGAACTACCTAATTTTTTGCAGCTCTTAGCACTTGAACCAACGAAAAACATTTAAAGACGATGAGCTTTTGAAAAAAAATCCTTTCCATAAATGTTCTGAACACTCATTTAGACACTTCGCAAATAAAAAGCAAACAACTGAGAAAATCGAAGAAATGCCAATATAACCTATAACAAGTCAACATCGCGCTAAAAATATGGCAAAAGAAATAAAAAAAGAGAAACAGTTCAAAAATTATGAGGGTTCCAGGGGAGAGTCAAGAGGGTTCCACATTCGGAGATTCAAGGGCATGAGCTATATAATATATTTTTTCTTCAAATTATTGGATGGGGGCCAAATACCCCTCCCAAACAACATCACTGGTTTTAGTCACTGATGTTCTAGCAATTTTATATTGAAGGCAGGTGGGTAAGTGTTATAAAGAAGGGGTTTTTGGACTAACGCCCCCTTTGATATCTCAAAATTTTATGACTAGCCCTGTAACTTAACATATTTATTGTGAAAGTTTCCTACTTATTTTGTTTTTTCACCCTCCTCTCCCCTTATAAAAAAAACCTGCTTAAGTTACTGCTCGAAATTTAATTTACTTAAATCACTACAGGACTAAAATCTCGAGAAATTATTTTCAATCTCAATTAGAATGTGTTTTACTCACCTCCTTCAACAATTTCACCAGCATAAACTTTTGCTATACCAGCCATGGCAATAACAACATTCTGTGAAACAGAGCACATGGCAATATTCTGCATTAACTGTAATGAAAAGAAAATACTTCACGAAAACGCAAAACAGACCATTCATGGGAAAGGACGGTAAGTAGACAGCAACACACGTCAATAGTAATCAAAAGCTTGAAAAACAAAAATCTGGAAACAAAAGGTACATCAGGAGAAGCTAACCTTGATCCCTAATATGTAAAAGTTATTAAATTTCAAACCTATCCTATCAATAGATAATAATATGAGCAAATTAAAATTATTCTACAAAAAAAAGAAAACACCTTCAAAAAGGGGTGCAATTTTGAGAAAATTGCACCACTGAATGAAACGTTTCCAGGAATCCCAAAGATGATATATTAGCATTCTATCCACAAAAATACAATATTTCAGATTTTTCCTGAAAATTGCAGCTCAAACCTAATACAATTCAATCGCACTCGAACTAGCTAATACAACTTGATTCACCTAGCTCTACCCAATGCACTGTAAAAGATTGACTCAATTGATAATACGGAATTCGTTCACAAATTAATTATCATACATTTTTTTCTTATTTTATTCTACTTTAAGCTAAGATATTTTTTCTCTTATTTAAGAAAGAGCAAAATTTTGTTTCGGTATGACAGGCATTAGCATATATGTGTTCACAGCTAACCGAACCTGCTGTGAGTGTATAACCAGTATTTTTCTATGCCTCTATACAAGCAGGCATTTGTGGTTCAGGGCAGATTGCTTTGTCCAGGTAGATCTTGAACCAATTGAAATAGGGGAACTTTCCGTATGGCCATAAAAAAACACAAAAAACATAGCTTTGTACGGGTAATCTGTAATTTTCTAAAGAAAAACGAGATTTTTTTTTATTCGAAACAGTCAAAGAAATCTATGCATTTGAAAAAAGAAAAAAAAATTGAGCGGATAGTTCGATAAGAAAGTCCGAGAACGTTTAATAATGTAATAATGTTAAGCCTCTACAGTCTAAACATAATAAACACATAACAGAATATTAAAAACTGAGTGTTTTTTTTGCTTTCATTATAAAAGAAAGCAAAAATGCACGACTATTACCACAAACACTTTTATTTAGATTTTAATCATGGAAAAAAGACATGACATTAATAAATATATATATTTCTTTTAAAGGCTCTATTTCAAAATAGACTAAAAAGTGGCTTTACATAACATGGATATTGAATTGATCCAAGCTATAAATGCATAAATAACAAAAGTCTGTGAGTTGAGGAAAACAAGTAAAAATGCACAAAGCCCGATCTGTTTTCTGCCTCTTGTTTCGCTTATACTCGTAAATTCTCAAGATAAAGATGTTTTTTACTTTTTATTCCATGCTGAAAACGAGTTGAATTTTTTATTATTGCTATTATTTTTGGCTTTTTAGTATACTTTCAGACTAAGGACTTTTGGTCTTCTCTTAGACAAAAATGCATCTTATTTAAGATTCAAATCTAAGTTATCGTGGCCGCAGGCAAGTGTTTTTACCACTGCATTATTAAGTATTGTATAATAGTGTTTGTTTTATACTTTTTTCTGCGCCCAATCACCAGTCAATGTTGTTTCATTTGGGGAGTATAAGGAGGGAGGAGTTTGATGTTTTATTTCACTGCCCTTGCAATGGCATATATTGATCAAATTTGAAAGTAACTGAACAACTGGAAGTGGTCCAAAAAATGGCTCTCAAAATTATGTGACGAAGAAACAAAAAAAGGACAAAAAAACGATACAAAAAAGTCGATGAGTTGAGGAAAACGACTTAAAACAAGTTAAATAAAAACATAATGCCCAACCTGCAAAAAATCTTGAAGTTACCTACAAAATTGGACAGAAATTTTGAATTGGTAGAGAGAGGGAGAGAGGGAGAGGGAGAGAGAGAGAGAGAGAGAGAGAGGAGAGAGAGAGAGAGAGAGAGAGAGGGGGGGGGGGGGGTGTTAGCAGAATACTGAAAACTGAGTGGTTTTTTTTCCTGTCATTATAAAAGAAAACAAAATTGCATGACTATTACCATGACTGCTTTTATTTAGATTTGAATCATGGTAACAAGACATTACAATAATAAATATATATTTTTTGAAAAAAAGGTCAGTTTCAAAATGGACTAAACATTAGGAAATAATTTGTCCTCAAGAATCTATGAATGAAAGTAAAATGAGGGATGCAAAATGGATTGGACTTTACGTAATAAAAATATTAAATTGATCCAAGTTATAAATGCATACATGATGAAGACTGTTAGTTGAGGAAAACGAGTAAAAATGCACAAAGTAAAGCCCAATCTGTTTTCCACCTCTTGTTTCACTTATGTTCATAAAATCTCGAGATAAAGTTGTTTTCTACAATTTATTCCATTCTGAAAACGAGTTGAATCTTTTAATTATTATTATTTTTGACTTTTTAGTCTACTTTCAAACTAAGGTCTTTAGTCTTCTCGTTATCGTGGCCACAGGCAAGTGTTTTTACCACTGCATTATCAAGTATGACATAATAGTGTTTGTTTTATACTTTTTGCTGTGTCCAATCACCTGTGCATCTTGTTTTGTTCGGGGAGTATACAAGAGGGAGGAGTTCGATGTCTTATTTTGCTGACAGGTCAATTGCATATACTGATCAAATTTGAAAGTAACTGAACAATGGGAGGTGGTCCAAAATTGGCTCACAAATTTAATAAATTTATGTGGCAAAGAAACAAAAAAAAGTGACAAAAACGATACAAAAAAGAAGGCGAGTTGAGGAAAACTACTTAAAACAAGTTAAATAAAAGACTAATGCTAGCACACCTGTCTGCTTAGTTGTACAATCAAATCTGATGAGCCCTGTATCCCAATGGATCCCTCATAGAGAATTGGACTGCTAAATTGTGAGTTCTAGCACCCTTTGAAAGTATAAAAGAGATCATACCACAACAAAGGGTTGTTTTATACCTAAAAATAATTGCACTGATACAAAAAGAGAAAAAATGCTATCAAACAAAAAATCCTTAAAAAACCTGGTAAAAATCTAGAAGTAGCCTGCAAAAATTGGACAGAAATTTTGAATTGGTAGAGAAAGAGAGAGAGAAACAGGGCTGGGGGGATCCCCCCCAGCACATAGCAGAATAATGAAAACCAATTGCTGAAAAGTACAAAAGAAATCATGCCAGAGAGAAATGTCCTCCAGAGAGTGTAAACTCAATTGGGATGCTATCAAAGATGGAACAAAATCTAGTCACCAGTGAACCTGCAAACAACTAGTCACCATTCCAGAGCTTTACAAGGAGAAATCCTTAGATTGCTCCTAGCTGCAATTTACGGTAATAAAGGGTCAGTTTATACCTCAAAATAATTATGCTGATCCAAAGAGAGCAAAAATGCTACCAAGCAAAACATCCTGAAAAAAACCCTGCAAAAATTGGACATAAATTTTAGATTGGTAGATGGGAGGGGGGTATAACAAAGTAAACCATGTTTATAGAAAACTTTCTCTATTCATAAACATATTTCTAGAAGGCTAACTGTAATAAACATGACAATAACTTACCCTTTTAATAGCAGCTTTTGGGAATGCAGACCTTCTATACATTTCATATCTGTTGAGCTGGTCTTCAGTGAAGTTGGATACTAATACCCTAGAGAGGAATCAAACATACTTACAACCAAGAAAACATATTTAAAATAATTAGCGTTATTTCAATCCGAATCTATTTCTATTACAATTTTATCATGAGAATATTTTGTAGTAAAAATAAGCTCTCCTTGACAAAAAATCACCAGAATTCTAGCCAAAAATTCTTCAAAGCAATAAATTTAGCTGAAGAGTTTTCCCAACAGGTAGGGAATGTCTATCAAGCAGACTAGGGGAAAATTTTCCTTCAATGTTGCTTAGTTAAAAAAAATTGGTGGATATTAATTATTGAAACCAAACAATACATTGACTGATTAGTAAGCTTTTGCTAAGAATATTTGAAACACAACATTCAATAGAAAACTGTTTAATGCAAAATCAGATTGGTTACTAGGCTGCAAAACACCAAAGAAGTAGTGAGTAATCATTATTCAAGTTATCATTTAATCAAATGATCTAATACTAGCATAAAGTTGCAATACTGTACACCAAAAATTAATTATTTTAAACTTACTGCATTTTTTCTCTTTCTTCTTCTTCAAGTTTCCTCTTTGTTTTCATTTTTTGTAGTTCAGCTGGGTCTCCCTGCCCTAAAGTGGAGCTTGACTCCCCGTCTGCCTTTTCTTTCTTGGGTTTCTTTGGTCGAGGTGGCAAAAACACAAATTCATCTAACTTAAAGCTGGCTGCTGCTTAACTTTCATGTCTAGGTGTTGCAAGCAGTCTTGACAAAGGGTCTAACTGTTCATATGCAGCTCTTGAGATTTTTGCTGAGCTATCAAACTGCTCTATTACCTCATGTTCTTTTGGTGTATCTTTATCCATCACCTAAGAAAGTTCATTATTTAGCAAATCAAATCCCCTATCATCAGTGCTCAGGACAGGATCTAGGGTGGCAAGCACCCTGGGCAGCAGCAACATAAGCTAAAGAGCAAATTACAAAGAAACACTTCCCAAAAGAAGGACTAATTCAATGTTTGAAATTATCAAAATTACAATACCCAAGTTTTTGTCAAGCATAGTTATACGTTTTAGTATCTGGCCTTTCCCTCCTCTTTTCCTTTAAAGTTTCATTGAAACTAAGGATCTATTGAGATAAAAAGCAATGTAATGGGCATACGAAAGGCTTCAATGGTTGTTTGTTGCCCAGCTAGGTAGATTCCCTTGTTAATACTTTTAAGATTTTCCAGGGGTACCAATTCATGAAAACAAAGGGATACAATAGTTTTTCTGGTTTTTTTTTTTAATGAAGACACAAAAAAGGTGCTTTTCAAAATCAATGTAGTATGTTCTAGCATACATGCCTAATGACAAAGTGACACTTTTACTTTGTTTAATCCTTGCAATAAAAGTCACACTTACATCATTACTCTGTATTGAAACAGTTCTGATATTAAAGTGGTAAGCTTTAAGCTAAATTAAATAAAAAAAAGTTTTTCAACTAATAGTAAAAGGCAACATTAAAACTTAAAACAAACAGAAATTATCCTGCACTTGAAGGGGGTTGCCCCCTCCTCAATCCCTTGCTCTTCATGCTAAAGTTTTTGGTGCTTTTAAAAAGCTTCTTATTCTAATTAACTGGCCCTTGTGTTTCAGCAGCCATTCTTAAAGAATTGCAACAACAAATCAGACTTTACTGTAAAGAGCAAAGTAATGAGGAGGAAGAATAATTTATGTGTTCCAAGTTTCAATGTTGCGCCTTACTTTCAGTTACCATACTTTCAAACTTTAATTTTTTTATTTAATTTCTGACAATTTTTCAAACAATGCTGGAAATCCAGCTTCCTCTCCATGGAAAGTTCCTCCCATAAAAGAAACACCCACCAAAACAATTCTATCCTTGTTGAAAATTCTCCTCAGAAAATTTCTAGCAGACAATTTTGCCTGAAAAATTCTTCTAAGCACACTCTTGTTTAAAAAAGACTTTAATTTCTGATTTTTTTTTTCAAATCATGCTGGAAATTATGTTTCTCTGATATTACAAGCCCTACATAGAAAATGTTTCCTGGACCCCCCCCCAGCAGAAAGTCATCCAGACACTTGCAACCCACTGACAGGTTCCTCTAGACAATTCCCCTAGAATATCTTCACATGTTAAATTGAGTCGGCAAGGAGAAAGTAAGACAAATCAAAACAATCTTGTATAAGAATTCTGACAAGTTCCCTCAGTGTAAAATTTCACCTGGAAAGTTTACCCCCAGAACTTCCCCTAGGTAATGTTAGTATATATCCTAATAAAAAATACTATACATACACAATGCACAAATTTTATAAATTACAACCCTTTCCCCAGGGGCTGTGGGGGTTGCATTATCCCCAAAGGCATAATTATTTTCAACTATGGGGTTTACATTATCCCCAAAGGCATAATTATTTTCAACTCCACTAAACCAATGGCTATCTCAAATTTTGATTGGATGACTTTGGAGAAAAAAGGGCATGGAACAGGGCTAGTTGTCCTCTAATCAACAAGACCCTGACCTTACTCACCTATCTAATCATATATGACAAACAGTATAATCAAACACAATCAACAAAAAAGAAGTCTATAGACATGCATCATTGTCATTAGTAAATATAAGTCATCACAAACTTAAAAGCAAAACACCTCAAAACTAATGGAATATTCAGAAGTAGCCTAACCACCTTTCATTAAGGCTTGTCAGAGGAATACACACTTGCCTATATGGATTTCAGAACATTAAATATAGTGGATCTGCAGTTCAAATCTGTTAACTACTGGTAGCCTATAATCATTCTGCATATTAGGCTATGAAGTAGCCTCCAATAAATTTTTTAATGTTATTGGTATAACATAATATCTAAACAGTGGAAAATGCATTGTATATAGGCTCCCCTAGGTCTATATAATTCAGGGAATAGTTTATATTTGACCTATAGAGGTGGGGGGATAAAGTAAATTTAGGATGCAAGGAAATGTTAAATTTAGACTAAGGATGACATTCTAAAGGTTTTAGGATTTCTCTAAAGGTAGGTCAGTGTCCTAGCTATTTCAAATTGCCAACACTAGCCTACCAGTTAGCCTAATCAAGGAATTTAGATAAATTTTTACCAAATCATATTATTGACTACAAATAAAGGAAATATACCACTTGATGCCTTTTTTATGCTCTTAACAAATATAATAATCATTTTGGTTGGAAATGATTTTTACCCCCACCCCTATTTATACCAATTCAGGGTAGCCTATATATTTGCACATTAGGGGGGTGGGGGTAAACTTTATTTCTGATGTAAATCAGAGGTAAGATTAAACTCCCCCTCTGCCTAATGTGCAAATATATACCCTGAATTGGTATATATAGGGGTGGGGGCTAAAATTCATTTCTGACCAAAATGATTATTATATTTGTAAAGACCATAAAAAAAGACATTGAGTCAATAATATGATTTGGTAAAAATTTACTGGAATTTATGCTACCACTATTTTCAAGGTAACCTAATTCAAATAAATTCATTCAGTAAATACTCAAATTTCAATAAAAATGTGTCAATTAGACAAAAAAGCAAATTCAGGAGAAAGAAAGGTAAAATTCTAGCCTACTTTAGTTACTTTTGGCTATCTTGGAAAAGGGTTGGGTTAGGAAAATGAAACTTTCAGGAATGGATGTACATGCTAAGGTATGTCCCAGGAAGGTACTTTGAAGTACCTACCTCCACTCATCCCCCTCTATATAATGGTAAATTACTGCACATTACTAGTTGTTTAAGCTAATATTTTATCCTATATTACTATCATAATTATAAATCATTGCTTACCTTACACAACTTCAGCTTTTAATCTTGTTAATTAAAATATATTCCAAAATCCTTTTTCCATTATAAGCCATTTAATTATCTACCCATGCTGACTTTGGTTATGGTATAATGCAACCGGGTTTATTGTGATGTCACAAGTTTGCTTATCATAACCCCTTACCCTTAAGGGTAGCATGAAGGTGCCAAACAACTCTGTGTTGATAAGCCATTTAAACTTTATTAATTAGGGAAAGAATTTGACAAGAGATAGACCAGTAAAAATAATAGAATTATTATTAGAGAACAAATTATGTCCTGGGAAGATGTTTTTGAAATCCCCCTTCCACCCAAACTCAAAATTTTCTTAAGTTTTACTTTAGAAGATTTTAAAATATTTCTAAAGCATTAAAATATAGAGTGCTAAAAACATCAGAATCGACTTCAGAGGACACGTTATATCACAGGAAGAGGTTTTTGAAATCCCCCTTCCCCCCAAACTCAAAATTTTCTAAAATTCTACTTTAGAAGCTTTTTTTAAATATTTATAATTATGATAGTAATATAGGATGAAATATGAGCTAAAACAACTAGTAATGTGCAGCAATTTACCATTATATAGAGGGGGATAGGGATGAATGGAGGTAGGTACTTCAAAGTACCTTCCCGGGACATAGCCTAGGCCTACCTTAGCATGTACATCCATCCCTGAAAGTTTCATTTTCCTAACCCAGCCCCTTTCCAAGATAGCCAAAAGAAACTAAAGTAGAATTTTACCGAAAGAAAATTTTCGGGCAATACTTTTTTTAATTTCAGTTTATTTATAACTGAAATTATTAATTTCAGTATATGGCAGGCAATCCAAAATAGTTCTGCCGCTTCTTCCTAATATTGTCAAGGAGACGAAGGCGGAGCAAAAGAAGAGGCAAAATCTTCAAATCGCAAAAGCGAGGAGAAAAGAAATGGTAGTATACGTGACTTTTCCCATTAAATAGGAGTTTGTCGTTTTTAACGACATTATTTTGTCTAGAAACCGGTACTTGACATTCCGCCAGTAAGAAGGAAACGGGTGGAGCTTGTTTTGTTGTTTCTTGCATGTGTGCATTTGGAAAGATGCCCCAGGTTTCTGTTTATAAGGGTTTTGTGTTGCTACTTCTACATCATTCACAGTTTAGATATACAAGCTTTAATATTGAGGTTTAATCCTAAATTCGTGCCTGGATTTTCTGTTGGATTTCTGTTAAAGAGGTAAGTCTGTTTTATTCTTCAGGTTAGGCTATAGCCTAGGCCTAGCTATGATTGTTTCATTTGCTATAAAATATTAAAAAGAAAGTTTTCTGGAAAGTAGCCTAGTTACTTACATTAAAGGGCTGTAAAATACACCAGTGTCCTGAATACAGTTAAGCCTAGGCCTATATCCTTTTGCTGAAAACACTAGGCCTATAAAATCAAAAAAATAATTAGCCTAAAGCATTCAGTTCCCTATTCAACATGATAATTACACATGCTTGCCTGAATAAGGCTTGATACAGCCCTTGGTTAGCCTATAGTTTGTGTGAAAATTCACAAGGAAACACTAGGCTAATAATAAAATTCTTACTTTACAATACAAAAAGATTATATTTTGGAAGTCATGCTCACTTGGTTTACTTTAATATTACACAAAATCACACATGACAGCCTTAGGATTACCCTGTGCTCATTTTATTGGGGGGTAATCTTTGAACATTTTACCAAATTGCTACCTGATTTATGCCAAATTTTCTGCAGAAATCAAGAATTTTGCTAAATTTTGGCCAATTTTGGAAAATTTCTGCCAGATTTTTGCCTTCAGCAAAATTTTTACCAAAT